>NC_091213.1:27513787-27611287 GCF_040958095.1 Procambarus clarkii | reverse complement strand
GCCCTAGACTCTCGCACCCACACCCGCCCCAAGACTCTCGCACCCACACCCGCCCCCAGACTCTCGCACCCACACCCGCCCCTAGACTCTCGCACCCACACTCGCCCCCAGACTCTCGCACCCACTTCCGCTCCCAGACTCTCGCACCCGTACCCAGACTCTCGCACCCGCCCCCACCCCCAGACTCTCGCACCCGCACACACCCCCAGACTCTCGCACCCGCACACACCCCCAGACTCTCGCACCCGCACACACCCCCAGACTCTCGCACCCGCACCCTCCCCCAGACTCTCGCACCCGCACACACACCCAGACTCTCGCACCCGCCCCCGCCCCCAGACTCTCGAACCCGCACCCGCTCCCAGACTCTCGCACCCGCACCCGCCCCCAGACTCTCGCACCCGCCTCCGCCCCCAGACTCTCGCACCCACACCCTCCCCCAGACTCTCGCACCCTCACACACCCCCTGACTTTCGCATCCGCACCCGCCCCCCAGACTCTCGCACCCACTCCCGCCCCCAGACTCTCGCACCCACACCTGCCCCCAGACTCTCGCACCCGCCCCCAGACTCTCGCACCCACACCTGCCCCCAGACTCTCGTACCCACACCCGCCCCCATACTCTCGCACCCCCACCGGCCCTTAGACTCTCGCACCCACACCTGCCTCCCAGACTCTGGCTCCCGCCCCCAGACTCTCGCACCCGAACCCGCCCCCCAGACTCTCGCACCTGCACCCGCCCCCAGACTCTCGCACCCGCTCCTGCTCCCAGACTCTCGCCCCCACACCCGCCCCTAGACTCTCGCACCCGCATCCAGACTCTCGCACCCGCACCCGCCCCCCAGATTCTCGCAGATCTCTTTTAAAGCGTTCTGCTTTGTGTCTGGAGAGTTTCTCATGAGTAGATCGTCAGTTGTATCCTCTGATTTTTGTCTGTAGGGATAACGTTTCTATTAACAATATCTTTCAGGACCCTTTCCTCCGTTTTATGAGCTGTGGAAAAGAAGTTCCTGTAAAATAGTCTAATAGGGGTATAGGTGTTGTGTTAGTTGTCTCTTCTCTTCAATGAAGAGAAGAGACAACTCCTACAGTCTACTAGGCTCCTACAGTCTACCAGTCTCCTACAGTCTACCAGTCTCCTAGGCTCCTACAATCTACCAGTCTCCTACAGTTTACCATTCTCCTACAGTCTACTAGGCTCCTACAGTCTACCAGTCTCCTACAGTCTACTTGGCTCCTACAGTCTACCAGTCTCCTACAGTCTACCAGTCTCCTAGGCTCCTACAATCTACCAGTCTCCTACAGTCTACCATTCTCCTACAGTCTACTAGGCTCCTACAGTCTACCATTCTCCTACAGTCTACTAGGCTCCTACAGTTTACCAGTCTCCTACAGTCTACTAGGCTCCTACAGTCTACCAGTCTCCTGCAGTTTACTAGGCTCCTACAGTCTACCAGTCTCCTACAGTCTACTAGGCTCCTACAGTTTACCAGTCTCCTACAGTCTACTAGGCTCCTACAGTCTACCAGTGTCCTACAGTCTACTAGGCTCCTACAGTCTACTAGGCTCCTACAGTCTACCAGTCTCCTAGGCTCCTACAGTCTATCAGTCTCCTAGGCTCCTACAGTCTACCAGTCTCCTAGGCTCCTACAGTCTATCAGTCTCCTAGGCTCCTACAGTCTACTTGGCTCCTACAGTCTACTTGGCTCCTACAGTCTACTAGGTTCCTACAGTTTACCAGTCTCCTACAGTCTACTAGGCTCCTACAGTCTACCAGTCTCCTACAGTCTACTTGGCTCCTACAGTCTACTAGGCTCCTACAGTCTACCAGTCTCCTAGGCTCCTACAATCTATCAGTCTCCTACAGTCTACTAGGTTCCTACAGTTTACCAGTCTCCTACAGTCTACTAGGCTCCTACAGTCTACCAGTCTCCTACAGTCTACTAGGCTCCTACAGTCTACCAGTCTCCTACAGTCTACTAGGCTCCTACAGTCTACCAATCTACTACAGTCTACTAGGCTCCTACAGTCTACCAGTCTCCTGCAATTATGTATTCTCCTATAGTCTACCTCTCTCTTACAGTCCCCCCAGTCTCCTACAGTCTACCAGTCTCCTGCAGTTATGTATTCTCCTATAGTCTACCTGTCTCTTACAGTCCCCCAGTCTCCTACAGTCGACCAGTCTTTTAGAGTTCTCCAGCCTCCTAAAGTTTGCCAGTCTTCTACAGCTCTCCAACAGTCTTCCAGTCTTCTACAGTCGACCAGCCTTCCGTAGTTCTTCAATCTCTTACAGTCCACTAGTCTCCTATAGTCTCCAACAGTCTCCTAGCCCCCCTATTCTCTGGAACTTCTTTAGCCTTCTATAGTCACCATTTTCCAGCAGTCTGCACCTATCTCCTGTTGTTACTAGTGTCCCGTATTCCCACACTCTCTCTGCTGTCCCTCAGTCTGTAGCTCACAGTCTTCAACACCATTCCAGGTACCTGCCATCATCCGGGTAATCTAATCTCTTCAGTCCTTAAGTCTCCAGCTTCCCTACTCATCCCGTCTGTCTTCTCTTATCCCTTTCACCTCCTCTTCTTCTTATTTTTTTATGTTCGGTATCGCCTTCATAACCTTCCTCATCTAGCTTATTCCCCTCCTGCGTCCCCTCGATGCCGTTCCATTAATACCTTCTACCCTCTCGCCCAGTCTATTTAGTAACAGTGCTTATAGCTTTCCCCTAATAATTACCTTAACTTACCTGTCTCTCTCGCACAGAGTGCTCTCAGAGGCCCCTGTACATTTATACTCCAACTTCTTCGTCTTATCATGTCCCCCTCTGAGCTGCCCTTTAAGACACCAGAATTATAAATTTATATTAAGGAGTTGAGTTCATCTCGTTGTATTGTAGCTACAATTTTCCCCACATTAAGTCCCAGGTCACTTGCCTTCTGCACAGTTTAATTTCTTTTACAAAAATTCTTTGTTTACTATAAGAACAGCTTAACACTGTATGTTTAAACTAATCCAGATTTCATTTACCTATATTTTTATCTCGGGAAATTCAAATTTTACATTAGTGTTCCAACGTTCCTTCTCTAATACTGGCAGCCTTGTCAAAATTTATTACTTGAATATTATAAGAATGTTCGAGGTTTGCTAGCTACCAGCTTTGTATTTGGGTTCCATATAGGTCCTATATTATAACAATGCATTTGATTCTTATATAGAGTCACACACTAACTCATGATCCATTATATAAATAAAACTCGCTATATATCCTCTTGCTATTTACGCACATTAACGAGGTTCAATTTGGATAAAACTTTCACTTCAGTATTTGTGAAAGTCATGAAAGGAATTTACTCCAAGTCTTTCACACTCTCTTGAGTGCTTTGTCAAAGTCTGAGTGTGTGATTAGGACGAGACTTACATCTCAACGTCTAATGAGGCTGCTATCCGTTGATGTTGTTGTTGTTATAGATTCAGCTACTCGGAACAAGTTCCAAGTAGCACGGGCTATGGTGTAACTTACCTGGCACAGGAGCGGGACAAGTAGCACGGGCTATGGTGAGCCCGAAGTGGACTTAACTGGCACAGGAGTGGTGCTGTGTGGATGGCTGCTATCCTGTTGTTGTTGTTTCAGATTTAGCTACTCAGAACGAAATGTCTATGTAGCATGGGCTATGGTGAGCCCGTAAGGCTGCTATCCTGGATTCAGTCCTTTTTTCCTTCTTGACCTGACCATGTCACCTCTAATCCCGACTGCCGGTGTACCTGCGGTAATGTCTTCTACGGAATTATGGTCACATGTCTTTTCTGTAATCTTGCTATTCTGGAAACTGGAATTGTTATTAACCCTTTAACTGCGCCATGTGCCTGCAGGCCCACGTCTGGGGTGCGCTACGTGCCTCCGGGTATTTGTATTTTTCACGTTCATTCAAAACTCCCGCGGCTACATGGGGTTCACATCACCTTCCTCAGGGGCTCTTGTAAACAGACGCCATCTTGAAACAAAATCGTGGTCCACATTCCAGGGTGAGAGAGCCTCAGTATTGAGTGAGCAACCAAGGCCGGCGCACGCAGCATGAGCTCACAGCACTGCTGTTCAGCGTGAGACCACACCAAAAATGTCAAAAAATAGATATAACTTGTATAACTTCGCTATGGTGAACACATTTGTACATGGGTATGTACAATGTGTGTATATAGTGTAGTAACAGAAACAGGAGGAGCTATTTTGGTGAGGAAGGTGACGTAATCGTTGCGTCGTCTGCTGGCTGCTGTGTGATTTCTCATGCAGGGTATGGTGGCCACTGTAAAGTTTGGCTTACTTACATAGTTCGAGTGAATAAAACATATAAATAAGTAGATAACATGTGTAAGTAGTGTAATACAAACAATAACAGTATGGTGGAAGGAGCAATGTTGGGGAGTAAGATGTTGGAGGAGTGAGGGAGAGACTGGATATTGGAAGAGTGAGGGAGAGACTGGATGTTGGAGGAGTGAGGGTGTGGCAGCTGACACTCGCGGAGTTCTGCGTGTTGATGGTGAATGTATATAGTGTAGAGTGTGTAAATGGACTGTATATATACATAAATTAGCGAGATACAATGGAAATATGTGCCGGATAAGTGTACACATGTGTCATGGACGTAACACTATAGGACAGCACGGATGTTTTACGGCCATAATATAGAGTACGTGTTCATTATCCATAGCATTAGCAAGTAAAAGCATATAAAATGTATTTGGAACTGTGCGCAAAAAATGAACAAAAATATATTTGCGGCAACTCGCGCATCCTGCCCCGAGCGCCCTACCGGCCCCGAGGGCGTATGACGCCTAGGAGTCAAATTTCAGATATTTTGAAAACTGCAGTCGGGATTGGGCCAAACATGACCCATCGCCGTTTTCAGTAATTGGCATATTTTTTTTTTATAAAAATTCGTAATTTGAAACTGCAAACATGTGCAGAGACCTAGAATTCAGCTCAAAATTGGCGCTCAGCAGTCAAATTTTCGATATTTCATATATTTTGAAAACTGCAGGGGGGTTCGGGCAAAATATGACCGATCGCCGTATTCAGTAATTGGCATATTATCGGTATAAAAAATCGTAACTTGAAACTGCAAATTGGTTCAGAGAGACAGAATTCAGCTAAAAAATGACGCTCAAGAATCAAATTTCGGATATTTCAGATTTGTATAAACTGAAGGGGGGGGGGGGGGGAATATGACCCATCGCCGTTTTCAGTTTTTGGCATATTTTCGGTATAAAAAGTCGTTTTATGAAACTGCAAATAGGTGCAGAGAGCCAGAATTCGGATAAAAAATGACGCTCAGGAGTCAAATTTCCGATATTTCTGATATTTTGAAAACTGCAGTTCGGTTTGGACCAAATGTGACCGATCGCAGTTTTCAGTAATTGGAATGTTTCCGGAATAAAAATTCGTAAGTTGAAACTGCATATAGGTGCAGAAAGCCAGAATTCGGCTCAAAAGTGACGCTCAAGAATCAAATTTCAGATATTTCAGATATTTTAAAAACAGCAAGGGGCAGGGGGGGGGGGGGCAAAATATGACCCATCGCAGTTTTCAGTAATTGGAATATTTTCGGTATGAAAACTCGTTTTATGAAACTGCAAATAGGTGAAGAGAGCCAAAACTCGGCTCAAAAATGACGCTCAGGAGTAAATTTTTTTATTTATCAGATATTTTAATAACTGCAGGTGGGGGGGGGGGGCAAAATATGACTCATCGAAGTTTTCAGTAATTTCTATATTTTCGGTATAAAGCGTCGTAATTTGAAACTGCTGTGTAATTTGAAAGTGTAATACTTTCTATAGTAATTCACTTTTTTCTTCACCTTGAAATTACGAAAATGAGTTTTGGAGAACTCCTCTTTCAGCTAAGCCCTGATGCTAAGAATATATATATATATGTCGTACCTAGTAGCCAGAACGCACTTCTCGGCCTACTATGCAAGGCCCGATTTGCCTAATAAGCCACGTTTTCATGAATTAATATAATTTCTCTAATTTTTTTTCCTATGAAATGATAAAGCTACCCATTTCATTATGTATGAAGTCAATTTTTTTTTATTGGAGTTAAAATTAACGTAGATATATGACCGAACCTAACCAACCCTACCTAACCTAACCTATCTTTATAGGTTAGGTTAGGTTAGGTAGCCGAAAAAGTTAGGTTAGGTTAGGTTAGGTAGGTTAGGTAGTCAAAAACCAATTAATTCATGAAAACTTGGCTTATTAGGCAAATCGGGCCTTGCATAGTAGGCTGAGAAGTGCATTCTGGCTACTAGGTACGACATATATATATATATATATATATATATATATATATATATATATATATATATATATATATATATATATGTCGTACCTAATAGCCAGAACGCACTTCTCAGCCTACTATTCAAGGCCCGATTTGCCTAATAAGCCAAGTTTTCATGAATTAATGTTTTTTCGTCTACCTAACCTACCTAACCTAACCAAACCTAGCTTTTTTTGGCTACCTAACCTAACCTTACCTATAAATATAGGTTAGGTTAGGTTAGGTAGGGTTGGTTAGGTTCGGTCATATATCTACGTTAATTTTAACTCCAATAAAAAAAAATTGACCTCATACATAGAGAAAAGGGTTGCTTTATCATTTCATAAGAAAAAAATTATAGTAAATATATTAATTCAGGAAAACTTGGTTTATTAGGCAAATCGGGCCTTGAATAGTAGGCTGAGAAGTGAGTTCTGGCTACTAGGTACGACATATATATATATATATATATATATATATATATATATATATATATATATATATATATATATATATATATATATATATATATATATATATATATATATATATATACACGAATTTTCTCGATCTTTCGTAGGTTTCTTTTCACTGTTTGTGGTAATTCAAAAATCAATTCTCCAAAATTCATTTTTATTTCTAGTCTGACGCGACACTTGAGCGCGTTTCGTAAAACTTATTACATTTTCAAAGACTTTAGTTTACACATACACGACTGAATAGAACTTACACATCTTCGATTTGTTTATATCTACATTTGAGTGAGGTGGATGGGGTGAGGTGGTATTAATAGGGTATTAAATTCATCAACACAAGACAGAACACGAAACAATGGGTATTGAATGGAAGTGATTGTAGAAAGCCTATTGGTCCATATTTCTTGATGCTTCTATATTGGAGCGGAGTCTTGAGGTGGGTAGAATATAGTTGTGCAATAATTGGCTGTTGATTGCTGGTGTTGACTTCTTAATGTATAGTGCCTCGCAAACGTCAAGCTGCCTGCTATCGCTGTATCTATCGATGATTTCTGTGTTGTTTACTAAGATTTCTCTGGCGATGGTTTGGTTGTGGGAAGAGATTATATGTTCCTTAATGGAGCCCTGTTGCTTATGCATCGTTAAACGCCTAGAAAGAGATGTTGTTGTCTTGCCTATATACTGGTTTTTTTGGAGCTTACAGTCCCCAAGAGGGCATTTGAAGGCATAGACGACGTTGGTCTCTTTTAAAGCGTTCTGCTTTGTGTCTGGAGAGTTTCTCATGAGTAGGCTGGCCGTTTTTCTTGTTTTATAGTAAATTGTCATTTGTATCCTGTGATTTTTGTCTGTAGGGATAACGTTTCTATTAACAATATCTTTCAGGACCCTTTCCTCCGTTTTATGAGCTGTGGAAAAGAAGTTCCTGTAAAATAGTCTAATAGGGGGTATAGGTGTTGTGTTAGTTGTCCCTTCAGAGGTTGCATGGCGTTTCACTTTCCTCCTTATGATGTCTTCGACGAAACCATTGGAGAAGCCGTTGTTGACTAGGACCTGCCTTACCCTACAGAGTTCTTTGTCGACTTGCTTCCATTCTGAGCTGTGGCTGAGAGCACGGTCGACATAAGCGTTAACAACACTCCTCTTGTACCTGTCTGGGCAGTCGCTGTTGGCATTTAGGCACATTCCTATGTTCGTTTCCTTAGTGTAGACTGCAGTGTGGAAACCTCCGCTCTTTTCCATGACTGTTACATCTAGAAAGGGCAGCTTCCCATCCTTTTCCATCTCGTAAGTGAAACGCAGCACGGAACTCTGCTCAAATGCCTCCTTCAGCTCCTGCAGATGTCATTCTTAAAAAAGACGAATATCTGGCGAAAATGAACCTCATACTCTCTGACCAAACTAAATTCCAAAGGGTAACGAAGGACACTACAGTCGAATTGAAAGCAAAGGTCAACAAACTGATCGAAACGGTGAACGCCAAGAAATCCGGACTCCACCTGCCAAAGATTATTGGGGAATATAAACCTGGATATGCGTATGGAAATATCAAGACACACAAGCCTGGAAACCCACTTCGGCCAATCATTAGCCAGATACCCACACCTACGTACAGACTGGCGAAGCGACTCAACGGCCTGCTGACTCCTTATGTCCCTTGCGCCTTCAGCCTGAAGTCTCCAAAGGAATTTGTTGACTTACTGCGGGGCACACGGGCCACAGGGATAAGAGCCTCATTGGACGTAGAATCACTGTTTACCAACGTACCTGTGGACAAGACAATCGGGATGATAGCCGACAGAGTGTATCGTGATCCAGCCTGTACTCCTCTTGACATACCAGAGAATATTCTAAGGAAACTACTCCAAGCTTGTACTAAAGAGGCACCCTTCTTGAGCGCGGATGGGCACATGTATAAGCAAGTAGATGGGGTCGCCATGGGTTCTCCCCTAGGTGTCCTGTTTGCAAACTTCTACATGGGTACCATCGAGCAAAAAGTCTTAGTCGACATGCACTTGAAACCGGCCATATACTGCAGGTATGTTAATGACATTTTTACACAGGTACCTGATGTCAGACATCTGCAGGAGCTGAAGGAGGCATTTGAGCAGAGTTCCGTGCTGCGTTTCACTTACGAGATGGAAAAGGATGGGGAGCTGCCCTTTCTAGATGTAACAGTCATGGAAAAGAGCGGAGGTTTCCACACTGCAGTCTACACTAAGGAAACGAACATAGGAATGTGCCTAAATGCCAACAGCGACTGCCCAGACAGGTACAAGAGGAGTGTTGTTAAAGCTTATGTCGACCGTGCTCTCAGCCACAGCTCAGAATGGAAGCAAGTCGACGAAGAACTCTGTAGGGTAAGGCAGGTCTTAGTCAACAACGGCTTCTCCAATGGTTTCGTCGAAGACATCATAAGGAGGAAAGTGAAACGCCATGCAACCTCTGAAGGGACAACTAACACAACACCTATACCCCCTATTAGACTATTTTACAGGAACTTCTTTTCCACAGCTCATAAAATGGAGGAAAGGGTCCTGAAAGATATTGTTAATAGAAACGTTATCCCTACAGACAAAAATCAGAGGATACAACTGACGATTTACTATAAAACCAGAAAAACGGCCAGCCTACTCATGAGAAACTCTCCAGACACAAAGCAGAGCGCTTTAAAAGAGACCAATGTCGTCTATGCCTTCAAATGCCCTCTTGGGGACTGTAAGCTCCAAAAAAAACAGTATATAGGCAAGACAACAACATCTCTTTCTAGGCGTTTAACGATGAATAAGCAACAGGGCTCCATTAAGGAACATATAATCTCTTCCCACAACCAAACCATCGCCAGAGAAATCCTAGTAAACAACACAGAAATCATCGATAGATACAGCGATAGCAGGCGGCTTGACGTTTGCGAGGCACTACACATTAAGATGTCAACACCAGCAATCAACAGCCAATTAATGCACAACTATATTCTACCCACCTCAAGACTCCGCTCCAATATAGAAGCATCAAGAAATATGGACCAATAGGCTTTCTACAATAACTTCCATTCAATACCCATTGTTTCGTGTTCTGTCTTGTGTTGATGAATTTAATACCCTATTAATACCACCTCACCCCATCCACCTCACTCAAATGTAGATATAAACAAATCGAAGATGTGTAAGTTCTATTCAGTTGTGTATGTGTAAACTAAAGTCTTTGAAAATGTAATAAGTTTTACGAAACGCGCTCAAGTGTCGCGTCAGACTAGAAATAAAAATGAATTTTGGAGAATTGATTTTTGAATTACCACAAACAGTGAAAAGAAACCTACGAAAGATCGAGAAAATTCGTGTTAGATTTACTAATCTTACTTTTTCGGTCATGTTTAATAATATATGTCTACAGGAAAGACTGCTACCAAAATATACGAATATATATATATATATATATATATATATATATATATATATATATATATATATATATATATATATATATATATATATATATATATATATATATATATATATATATATATATGGGCACAACTCTCCTAAACACGAGAGTTAAGTATACAACTTTAGAACAAATTGATTGTTCTAAAGTTGTATACTTAACTCTCGTGTTTAGGAGAGTTGTGCCTTAAGCAGAGACACTGTGTCTTCCCATATTAACAGGGACTTGATGAAATTAACGTCTAAATGACCCCTCACTTTCTCTGGTGCTCTTGGGAGGTGTTGATCTTTGGGGTATTTAAATACTCCGAAATTACCATCTCTTTTAAGGGTCTGAGCGGTGGTGCAGAGGGTTAAGGCGTACCTGTTATGCCAGTTGCTGGAAGGCTTCTGTGCTGGCTAGGGTTCGAGTCTCCTGGTGGGAAAGTGTTCTAAAGTTGTATATATATATATATATATATATATATATATATATATATATATATATATATATATATATATATATATATATATATATATATATATATATTTTTAGTAGAAGGGGTACCACCTCTGGTGCAAGTGTAGGGACCCATAGCCTCGTAGAAGAAAATAAAGAGTACTCAGAGAAGACCTTGTGGATCCTCACTGAACACTTTGATATTTTCTTCTCCTACCACCCCTATTCTTTTGGTATGTGTGTATATTTATCTAACTTTATTTGAAAATGTCATTACACAAAAAAAGTTACAATATTGATTACATGCAGGGTGCAAGGCTGCTTGTCACAAGTTGTACAGCTCTTCCAGCTCCTCAGATGGCGGGCAGGAACCATGGATGCAGTGAGCATTTCCTCTCTGGATTGCCACACTAAGGCGCTGAAAAAGAAAACTGGCAGCTCTAGGGTTACTAGTTGTTTCTATTAACTTAGAACCCAACTTCTTCAAAAAGCTAGCAGCACTTTTACCCCAGGCACCAAGTGTCTCTGAGGCAATGGGGACAAAATTGTAGTGGTGCTCAAGGTCTCTGTATTTACATGACTTGGCCGCTTCCCGGTGATTGGCAGCTCCTCCTGCTTGTGTAGCACTGAAGTCAACATAGGTATTGGCTAAAGTTGAAACGCAAGTGTAGTCCCACACCAACTGTCTACCATTCTTCCAGGGGTTCACCGTGATTCCGTCTGGGCGACCGACAGGCTCTTCAGAGTTGCGGGACATTAGGTAACGGGGCTCTCTCTTTGCTGGACAACCGGCTGTGGTAAGGCTTCTCTTAATAACGTCATGGACCTCGCCGTGTCTTGCGTGCCATCCTCCTGTCCTTTGGCAGAGAAGGCCGTGCCGTCCGTATTTGTCAGCCTCTGCCTCGCCGCAAATACACCTGTATTCGGTGTGGATTGGGGCAGCGAGGCGGAGAGCCACGGCAATTCGGAGGGCCTGCGGTGTGAGATGAGTGCCGGTTGCTGACATTGGGGTTACTAATAGGAAATCACCTGCATGGGGAGCTGCTACAGCTTTGAGTCGGGCAGTGTCATGTGGTGTTGTCGCAGCTTCTAGCAAAGTCGCAGCTTCTTGGTCGGCAATGGGGCGATCCCAGCTGGATTGCTTATGGGCTTCAGAAGGCGGTGGTTGGGGTGCTGGTCCTGCGAGAGAGACCCATTTGGTTGTGCAGTCTGTGAAGCTGGGATCATGTACCCCTGCCTGTTGAACTAGGTGCTCAGGTAGGATTTCCTTCACCAAGTTGTCAGACCCCACTGAAGAGGACAGGAACGCTGATACAGCAATTTGTGTTGCTGTGCGCACGCCAAGGCCCCCGAGTCTGGCAGGAAGGGAGGCCTGTTTCCACTGTAAGTCGCTGAGGGAAAGATTGAGGGCTTTTTCTAGTGTTGATTTCAGCAAGCTGTCGTACTCTTCTAATTTAATATTGTTGAAAGATGACGAACATCTTAGAAAGTAAGTCAGCCTGGGGAGGGACAAGCATCTGGTGATGAGGTAAAGTGCATCATGAGCATCGATGTCTTCAATCCTCTCGTTCATCCTCTTCAGGTCAGTGATCTTGTTACCAAGGACCCCGTCGATGGCATTCCTTCCAAGAGGAGCACCTAGGAGTGTGCTGTCCTCAGGGTTGGTTGTATGAATGTCAGGCAAAACAACCTTTATTTGCTCTATTATGTGCTGGTTGGTGGAGGTTATTTCGCACTTGGAAGGGTTCAGAGTGAGGCCTAGGCTTGCTCCTTGCTCCTGAATTATTCTTATGTCGTCCAAGAGTGAGGCTGGGGAGCCGGCTAGAGTACCATCGTCCAAAAACCAAATGTTGAGCTCACTGGACAGGTTATCGGTGACTTCCTTGATAACTAGGCAGAAAAGAAAAGGAGCAAGGGGGTCACAATGTTGGACACCTTCTTGTGATTCAATTTCATGTTCCCCGAAAAGCAGAGTTAGATTCTTGCTGTAGCATGAGTTTACAAACGGGTAGAGGGAAGGAAAGAGGCGATGAACTGCACTGAGTACTGCATCCCTTCTAACCAGATTGAAAGCATTTTTGAAGTCCAGCTTTATCAGGGCTTTTTCATTCGTAATGTTGGCAATGTAGGCTCTAGCTGCATGAGCCGCTGCCTCACACCCTTGGGGAATGCCAAACCCAAGCTGTTTTGGCTTCAGCATGTCGGCTGCTGCCTGACTAACTGCTCTAGCAGCAGCCTTAGCGACGAGACGCCGGAGTGAATTGCCCACAGCTATCGGTCTGATTCCTCCATCTTTTTTTCCTCAGGGCACAGAGGGTAGCGCCAAAAAAGAGACACCGTATGGTCTCTGGTATGTTGCCAGCTAAACATGTGTTGGCGAATCTAGTTAGTTCCACCAGGAGGTCCTGTGCAATGTCTCCCAGTGCAGGGTTGAACATTTGTTTGATATGGTTGGGTCGTAGTCCTGTGAACCCACCTGCTGATCCTGGTGGGAAGGATAAAGCTGCTTTATGCACCATGGATTCGAGCACACACAGGGGTTCTGGTCTGGTGACACCGACTAGGGGAACACTGTCGTCACAAGGAGCTCTGGGTGGGTGTTTTTTCCTCAGGGCTTGTGCTGTATCGGCATCCCTGGTGGCAACTATGTCTTCACTGGTGATGACTCTGATCGCCCCTATTGTGTTGCCTTCTTCTATTTTCTTGCTGACTGTTGCTCTGATTTTGGATGCCTCAGTTCTGCTGTTGATACCTTTCCTACCGTGGGTGTTTTTGGCACGGGTGGGGAGGGGTGCCTTGTTGTCCTCTCTAGGAAAACTATTTATAGCCATAATGACCGAGGAAGCTAGTGATTTGTCTCTCCTTGCAGGGACAGCTAGGCATATGTTACCAAACAGGAGAAGGTTGTGCCATTCTTGGATGGTTCCGGGGGAGTCATTGACCTTTTTCAAGAGGCTGGATAGTTTGGCTGCTGCCTGGGGCCGGGCAGCTTTAGGGATGTGCTGCAAGGTTCCAACCGATGTTGCTTTGATGGCTTCTAGTAGATTCTCAGTCGAAATGAAGCTGTTGGAGGTGTTTTCCCTGACTGCTGGAGTGGGGCCTTGATTGATACCCTCTTTGGGAGGGCGCCACATACCCGGACAATCGGTTCCGTTGTGAGCATGCTTGCGCACATCTCCGTTACGCTTGAGTCTCCACACCTTGTCACACACTTGGCATGTGCCATACCTGTCGTCGATTGATGGCTCCTCTTGGCTGAGAGAAGCCTGGCTGTCAGTCGTGACCTGCGACATCAGCGAACGCTGGGAGAGCCCTGGGTGGGCGCCAGGCGGGCGCTGGGCGGGCGCCAGGCGGGCGCTGGGCGAAGGCTTGGTGGGCGCTGGGCGGGCGCTGGGTGGGCGCTGGGCGGGCGCTGGGTGGGCGCTGGGCGAAGGCTGAGTGGGCGCTGGGCGAGCGCTGGGTGGGCGCTGGGCGGGCGCTGGGCGGGCGCTGGGTAGGCGCTGGGCGGGCTCTGGGTGGGCGCTGGGCGGACGTAGCGTGAGGGGGTGGACACAGGGAGGTAGCGGTCGCGGTTGGGGGTGGGGCAGGGGGGAGAGGGTGGCTCTTGGGTTGGGTGACGGTACACACTAGCGGGTATGGGGAGTGGGGGGGGGGGATCAGACGGGTGACACTAACACGTTTGTATAATCTCGTGATATATCACTGCACAATATAAACTGGTTCACTGTGGACTCGATGCACTTAAAACACGATACCAGTTTCCCGAGAGCCGAGGTATCTATTTTTGAGGGATATTTTCATAAACACTTACACACTGGTCACCCCCCTCGACTGACCGCACAACAACACCCCATCCCCCCACCCCCCACCACCATAACCGAGGGAGCCCCTCAGGGCGCCCTTGTTGGCCCTCACTGCAGTTCAAATGATCCACACTGCCAATCCACTTGTTTGATTGTTTTTGGTTGCGATAGTTCACCCTGGACCATAGTTCACCCAAATATATATATATATATATATATATATATATATATATATATATATATATATATATATATATATATATATATATATATATATATATATATAAATATATATATATATATTATTAAATATGACCGAAAAAGTAAGATTAATAATTCTAACACGAATTTTCTCAATCTTTCGTACATTTCTTTTCACTGTTGGTGGTAATTAAAAAATCAATTCTCCAAAATTCATTTTTATTTCTAGTCTGACGCGACACTCGAGTCTCAAATTGCCCAAATGAGCCACAGAGATATTAGAAAGAACTTTTTTTTAGTGTCAGAGTGGTTGACAAATGAAATGCATTAGGAAGTAATGTGGTGGAGGCTGACTCCATACACAGTTTCAAGTGTAGATATGATAGAGCCCAATAGGCTCAGGAACCTGTACAACTTTTGATTGACGGTTGAGAGGCGGGACCAAAGAGCTGGAGCTTAACCCCGCAAGCACAACTAGGTGAGTACACACACACACACACGAAACACGAGCATGAAATACTCTGTGTTCCATATTGGTACTGAATTTTTGTTTCCTGTACAGAAATTCTTAATTAAATTATGGAATTAATTATGGAATTAACTCTCATAGAAAATATGTCCATATTTTATTCAAAAGAGATTTAAGTTTTTGTTTATTGTTTGTCTCGCTTCATGCAGGCCGGCGATCAATCCCCGACTGTTCAAGTGGTTGGGCACCATTCCTTCCCCTCGTCCCATCCCATATCCTTATCCTGACCCCTTCCCAGTGCTTTATAGTCGTAATGGCTTGGCGCTTTCCCCCTTGCCTACCTTGTTTTACTGTTTCGAGTGTCGCGTCAGACTAGAAATAAAAATGAATTTTGGAGAATTGATTTTTTAATTACCACCAACAGTGAAAAGAAATGTACGAAAGATTGAGAAAATTCGTGTTAGAATTATTAATCTTACTTTTTCGGTCATATTTAATAATATATGTCTACAGGAAAGACTGCTACCAAAATATACTAATATATATATATATATATATATATATATATATATATATATATATATATATATATATATAATGTCGTACCTAGTAGCCAAAACGCACTTCTCAGCCTACTATGCAAAGCCCGATTTGCCTAATAAGCCAAGTTTTCGTGAATTAATTGTTTTTCGACTACCTAACCTACCTAACCTAACCTAACTTTTTCGGCTACCTAACCTAACCTATAAAGATAGGTTAGGTTAGGCTAGGTAGGGTTGGTTAGGTTCGGTCATATATCTACGTTAATTTTAACTCCAATTAAAAAAAATTGACCTCATACATAATGAAATGGGTAGCTTCATCATTTCATAGGAAAAAAATTAGAGAAAATATATTAATTCAGGAAAACTTGGCTTATTAGGCAAATCAGGCCATGCATAGTAGGCTGAGAAGTGCGTTCTGGCTACTAGATACGACATATATATATATATATATATATATATATATATATATATATATATATATATATATATATATATATATATAACTGAAAACTCACACCCCAGAAGTGACTCGAACCCATACTCCCAGGAGCCACGCAACTGGTATGTACAAGACGCCTTAATCCACTTGACCATCACGACCGGACAAAATGAGGTGATAGCCGAGGCTATTTGAACCACCCCACCGCCGGCACTCGGATAGTAATCTTGGGCATAGCATTTTACCAAATCACCTCATTCTTTGGGGCACACGTGAGGAACACAAATGCGAACAAGCCTGAATGGTCCCCAGGACAATATGCAACTGAAAACTCACACCCCAGAAGTGACTCGAACCCATACTCCCAGGAGCCACGCAACTGGTATGTACAAGACGCCTTAATCCACTTGACCATCACGACCGGACAAAATGAGGTGATAGCCGAGGCTATTTGAACCACCCCACCGCCGGCACTCGGATAGTAATCTTGGGCATAGCATTTTACCAAATCACCTCATTCTTTGGGGCACACGTGAGGAACACAAATGCGAACAAGCCTGAATGGTCCCCAGGACAATATGCAACTGAAAACTCACACCCCAGAAGTGACTCGAACCCATACTCCCAGGAGCCACGCAACTGGTATGTACAAGACGCCTTAATCCACTTGACCATCACGACCGGACAAAATGAGGTGATAGCCGAGGCTATTTGAACCACCCCACCGCCGGCACTCGGATAGTAATCTTGGGCATAGCATTTTACCAAATCACCTCATTCTTTGGGGCACACGTGAGGAACACAAATGCGAACAAGCCTGAATGGTCCCCAGGACAATATGCAACTGAAAACTCACACCCCAGAAGTGACTCGAACCCATACTCGTGATGGGTCGTGATGGTCCGGTCATGATGTCCGGTCGTGATGGTCAAGTGGATTAAGGCGTCTTGTACATACCAGTTGCGTGGCTCCTGGGAGTATGGGTTCGAGTCACTTCTGGGGTGTGAGTTTTCAGTTGCATATTGTCCTGGGGACCATTCAGGCTTGTTCGCATTTGTGTTCCTCACGTGTGCCCCAAAGAATGAGGTGATTTGGTAAAATGCTATGCCCAAGATTACTATCCGAGTGCCGGCGGTGGGGTGGTTCAAATAGCCTCGGCTATCACCTCATTTTGTCCGGTCGTGATGGTCAAGTGGATTAAGGCGTCTTGTACATACCAGTTGCGTGGCTCCTGGGAGTATGGGTTCGAGTCACTTCTGGGGTGTGAGTTTTCAGTTGCATATTGTCCTGGGGACCATTCAGGCTTGTTCGCATTTGTGTTCCTCACGTGTGCCCCAAAGAATGAGGTGATTTGGTAAAATGCTATGCCCAAGATTACTATCCGAGTGCCGGCGGTGGGGTGGTTCAAATAGCCTCGGCTATCACCTCATTTTGTCCGGTCGTGATGGTCAAGTGGATTAAGGCGTCTTGTACATACCAGTTGCGTGGCTCCTGGGAGTATGGGTTCGAGTCACTTCTGGGGTGTGAGTTTTCAGTTGCATATTGTCCTGGGGACCATTCAGGCTTGTTCGCATTTGTGTTCCTCACGTGTGCCCCAAAGAATGAGGTGATTTGGTAAAATGCTATGCCCAAGATTACTATCCGAGTGCCGGCGGTGGGGTGGTTCAAATAGCCTCGGCTATCACCTCATTTTGTCCGGTCGTGATGGTCAAGTGGATTAAGGCGTCTTGTACATACCAGTTGCGTGGCTCCTGGGAGTATGGGTTCGAGTCACTTCTGGGGTGTGAGTTTTCAGTTGCATATTGTCCTGGGGACCATTCAGGCTTGTTCGCATTTGTGTTCCTCACGTGTGCCCCAAAGAATGAGGTGATTTGGTAAAATGCTATGCCCAAGATTACTATCCGAGTGCCGGCGGTGGGGTGGTTCAAATAGCCTCGGCTATCACCTCATTTTGTCCGGTCGTGATGGTCAAGTGGATTAAGGCGTCTTGTACATACCAGTTGCGTGGCTCCTGGGAGTATGGGTTCGAGTCACTTCTGGGGTGTGAGTTTTCAGTTGCATATTGTCCTGGGGACCATTCAGGCTTGTTCGCATTTGTGTTCCTCACGTGTGCCCCAAAGAATGAGGTGATTTGGTAAAATGCTATGCCCAAGATTACTATCCGAGTGCCGGCGGTGGGGTGGTTCAAATAGCCTCGGCTATCACCTCATTTTGTCCGGTCGTGATGGTCAAGTGGATTAAGGCGTCTTGTACATACCAGTTGCGTGGCTCCTGGGAGTATGGGTTCGAGTCACTTCTGGGGTGTGAGTTTTCAGTTGCATATTGTCCTGGGGACCATTCAGGCTTGTTCGCATTTGTGTTCCTCACGTGTGCCCCAAAGAATGAGGTGATTTGGTAAAATGCTATGCCCAAGATTACTATCCGAGTGCCGGCGGTGGGGTGGTTCAAATAGCCTCGGCTATCACCTCATTTTGTCCGGTCGTGATGGTCAAGTGGATTAAGGCGTCTTGTACATACCAGTTGCGTGGCTCCTGGGAGTATGGGTTCGAGTCACTTCTGGGGTGTGAGTTTTCAGTTGCATATTGTCCTGGGGACCATTCAGGCTTGTTCGCATTTGTGTTCCTCACGTGTGCCCCAAAGAATGAGGTGATTTGGTAAAATGCTATGCCCAAGATTACTATCCGAGTGCCGGCGGTGGGGTGGTTCAAATAGCCTCGGCTATCACCTCATTTTGTCCGGTCGTGATGGTCAAGTGGATTAAGGCGTCTTGTACATACCAGTTGCGTGGCTCCAGGGAGTATGGGTTCGAGTCACTTCTGGGGTGTGAGTTTTCAGTTGCATATTGTCCTGGGGACCATTCAGGCTTGTTCGCATTTGTGTTCCTCACGTGTGCCCCAAAGAATGAGGTGATTTGGTAAAATGCTATGCCCAAGATTACTATCCGAGTGCCGGCGGTGGGGTGGTTCAAATAGCCTCGGCTATCACCTCATTTTGTCCGGTCGTGATGGTCAAGTGGATTAAGGCGTCTTGTACATACCAGTTGCGTGGCTCCTGGGAGTATGGGTTCGAGTCACTTCTGGGGTGTGAGTTTTCAGTTGCATATTGTCCTGGGGACCATTCAGGCTTGTTCGCATTTGTGTTCCTCACGTGTGCCCCAAAGAATGAGGTGATTTGGTAAAATGCTATGCCCAAGATTACTATCCGAGTGCCGGCGGTGGGGTGGTTCAAATAGCCTCGGCTATCACCTCATTTTGTCCGGTCGTGATGGTCAAGTGGATTAAGGCGTCTTGTACATACCAGTTGCGTGGCTCCTGGGAGTATGGGTTCGAGTCACTTCTGGGGTGTGAGTTTTCAGTTGCATATTGTCCTGGGGACCATTCAGGCTTGTTCGCATTTGTGTTCCTCACGTGTGCCCCAAAGAATGAGGTGATTTGGTAAAATGCTATGCCCAAGATTACTATCCGAGTGCCGGCGGTGGGGTGGTTCAAATAGCCTCGGCTATCACCTCATTTTGTCCGGTCGTGATGGTCAAGTGGATTAAGGCGTCTTGTACATACCAGTTGCGTGGCTCCTGGGAGTATGGGTTCGAGTCACTTCTGGGGTGTGAGTTTTCAGTTGCATATTGTCCTGGGGACCATTCAGGCTTGTTCGCATTTGTGTTCCTCACGTGTGCCCCAAAGAATGAGGTGATTTGGTAAAATGCTATGCCCAAGATTACTATCCGAGTGCCGGCGGTGGGGTGGTTCAAATAGCCTCGGCTATCACCTCATTTTGTCCGGTCGTGATGGTCAAGTGGATTAAGGCGTCTTGTACATACCAGTTGCGTGGCTCCTGGGAGTATGGGTTCGAGTCACTTCTGGGGTGTGAGTTTTCAGTTGCATATTGTCCTGGGGACCATTCAGGCTTGTTCGCATATATATATATATATATATATATATATATATATATATATATATATATATATATATATATATATATATATATATATATATATATATATATATATATATATATTAGTGAGATATATCAAGAGAAACTGAAGGAGAGATCTAGTTTCCATGTATAAGTCTGTTTGATGGAACAATCAACTGTATACTGTAATAAAAAAAAAGTGAGAATATACACACACTCAACACCAGACAAAGTTAATATAAAATATTTATAGTTTGGAACAGAGTTATAATTATGGGAACACATTGATAAGACTGTTTAATCATCTCCCCTAAAAATGTAAATGACAATTACTTTAGATTGTGGAAAGATGAGTAAAATTTAACAAATGCTTCTTTCTGTTTGCAATCTTCTAGTGTTTTTTTTATTACACGTCACTGAGCTTATTCTCATTCTGATGTTGGGTAGGAAAAAGTACCGGATTAATTAATCTTGTGCTTCTACTTCAAGAAAAATGCATTTATATTTTTTGTGGCAATTTTAATTTTGTCTTTTTTGTCCATTTCTACTCTTCTTGGTCGTACGCTAAAAGTGATATAAGAGAAAACCAGCTGATTATTGAGAACAATGCGATCTTGAGAATATCGAGCTCGACAAACAATAAACAAAATCTTAAATCTCTTTTGAATAAAATATGGACATATTTTCTATGAGAGTTAATTCCATAATTAATTCCATAATTTAATTAAGAATTTCTGTACAGGAAATAAAAATTCAGTACCAATATGGAACACAGAGTATTTCATGCTCGTGTTTCGTGTGTGTGTGTGTGTACTCACCTAGTTGTGCTTGCGGGGTTGAGCTCCAGCTTTTTGGTCCCGCCTCTCAATTATCAATCAAAAGGTGTACAGGTTCCTGAGCCTATTGGGCTCTATCATATCTACACTTGAAACTGTGTATGGAGTCAGCCTCCACCACATTACTTCCTAATGCATTTCATTTGGCAACCACTCTGACACTAAAAAAAGTTCTTTCTAATATCTCTGTGGCTCATTTGGGCAATCAGTTTCCACCTTTTTTTTTTTTTTTTTTGTTTTTTGTTTTTTGAGATATATACAAGAGTTGTTACATTCTTGTACAGCCACTAGTACGCGTAGCGTTTCGGGCAAGTCCCTGGAATACGATCCCCGCCGCGAAGAATCGTTTTTTCATCCAATTACACATTTTACTATTGCGTTAAACAGAGGCTACAGTTAAGGAATTGCACCCAGTAAATCCTCCCCGGCCAGGATACGAACCCATGACATAGCGCTCGCGGAACGCCAGGCGAGTGTCTTACCACTACACCACGGAGACTGTAATTAATATATATAATAATACTGATACTGATACACGCCCTGTATCCCCTAGGGCGTGTGCCCCTTGTGTTAAATAGCCTGTCTCTATCAACCCTGTCGATTCACTTGAGAATCTTGAATGTGGTGATCATGTCCCCCCTAACTCTTCTGTCTTCCAACGAAGTGAGGTTTAATTCCCGTAGTCTCTCCTCGTAGCTCATACCTCTCAGCTCGGGTACTAGTCTGGTGGCAAACTTTGAACCTTTTTCAGTTTAGTCTTATGCTTGACTAGATATGGACTCCATGCTGGAGCCGCATACTTCAGGATTGGTCTGACATATGTGGTATATAATGTTCTGAAAGATTCCTTACACAAGTTTCTAAAGGCCGTTCTTATGTTAGCCAACCTGGCATATGCTGCTGATGTTATCCTCTTGACATGAGCTTCAGGGGACAGGTCTGGTGTGATATCAACCCCCAGGTCTTTCTCTCTCTCTCTGACTCTTGAAGTATTTCATATCCCAAATGATGCCTTGTATCTGGTCTCCTGCTTCCTACCCCTATCTTCATTACATTACATTAGCTTAGGTTAAACTCTTACAGCCATTTGTTCGAGCATTCCTGCAGCTTGTCCAGGTCTTCTTGAAGTTTCAAGCTGTCCTCCTCTGTCTTAATCCTTCCCATAATTTTGGCGTCGTCAGCAAACATTGAGAGGAATGAGTCTATACCCTCTGGGAGATCATTTACGTATACCAGAAACAGAATAGGTCCAAGTACAAAGCCCTGTGGAACTCCACTGGTGACTTAACGCCATTCTGAGGTCTCACCCCTCACTGTAACTCTCTTCTTCATGTTGCTTAAGTACTCCCTTATCCACTGGAGCGCTCTACCAGTTACTCCTGCCTGTTTCTCCAGCCTATGCATCAACCTTTTATAGGGTACTGTGTCAAAGGCTTTCCGACAGTCCAAAAAAATCCAGTCCGCCCATCCTTCTCTTTCTTGCTTAATCTTTGTCACATGATCGTAGAATTCTATCAAGCCTGTAAGGCAATATTTACCCTCCCTGAACCCATGTTGATGGGTTGTCACGAAGTCTCTTCTCTCCAGATGTGCTGCTAGGTTTTTTCTCACAATCTTCTACATCACCTTGCATGGTGTACAAGTTATGGACACTTGTCTGTAGTTCAGTGCCTCTTGTCTGTCATCCTTTTTGTATATTGGTACTACATTAGCAGTCTTCCATATTTCTGGTAGGCCTCCCGTTTCCAGTGACCTAGTATACACTATGGAGAGTGGCCAGCAAAGTGCTCCTGCACACTCTTTCAATACCCATGGTGAGATTCCGTCCGGCCCAACAGCTTTTCTCACATCCAGCTCCAATAGGTGCTCCTTGACTTCATCTCTTGTAATTTCGAGCCTTTCCAAGGTCACCTGGTTTGCTACCACCTCTCCTAGCGCCGTGACTTCTCCCTGTTCAATTGTAAAGACCTCCTGGAACCTTTTGTTGAGTTCTTCACATACCTCTTTGCCATTCTCTGTGTACCTTTTCTCGCCCACCCTAAGTTTAATCACCTGTTCCTTCACTGTCGTCTTCCTCCTGATGTGACTGTGTAGTAGCTTTGGTTCGGTCTTGGCTTTATTAGCTATATCATTTTCATACCTTTTCTCAGCTGCTCTTCTCACACTAACATACTCGTTCCTGGTTCTCTGGAATCTCTCTCTACTTTTTGGTGTTCTGTTATTATGGAAGTTCCTCCATGCCCTTTTGTTCAGCTCCTTTGCTTTCATACATTCCCTATTAAACCACGGATTCTTCCTTTGCTTCTCTGTTTTTTTCTGTCGGGCTGGGGCAAACCTGCTTACAGCCTCCTGAAATTTTTGGGTGACATAGTCCATCATGTCTTGTACGGACTTGGTTCTGAGTTCTGTGTCCCAATGTATATCCCATAGGAATTTATTCATATCCTCATAGTTTCCCTTTCGGTACGCCAGCCCTTTGTTTCCCAGTTTTTTTTGGGGGGTGATAATTCCTAGCTGAACCCGGTACTCAAAGCTCAATACACTATGATCACTCATTCCCAAGGGGGGCTTCCAACTTAACTTCCCTTATATCCGACTCATTTAGGGTAAATGTCAGATCAAGCAAGGCTGGTTCATCCCCTCCTCTCATTCTTGTCGGTCCCTTGACGTGTTGTCTTAGAAAGTTTCTTGTTGTCACATCCTGCAGCTTAGCTCTCCATGTGTCTGGGCCTGCATGTGGGTCTCTGTTCCCCCAATCTATGTTCCCATGGTTGAAGTCTTCCATGATTACTAGTCTGGATCCATTCCTGTTAGCCACAGAAGCTGCTCTCTCTATTATATTGATGGTGGCCAAGTTGTTTCTATCATATTCCTGTCTGGGTCTTCTGTCATTCGGTGGGGGGTTATATATGACTATTATATATGACTACTACTATAATTTTCTGTCCTCCAGTTGCTATGGTGCCTGATATGTAGTCACTGAAACCTTCACAGTTCTGAATTGCCATCTCTTCGAAACTCCAACCTTCTCCTAGTAGCAAAGCTACACCACCTCCTACTCTTCCTTCTCTCTCTCTTTCCTCACTACTATTATGATCTCAGCCTGCAGGAGAAACGAGTCTCCCCCTTGAGAGTTATTCAGCAAGCCTGACCTAACCAGAAGGTCTAGAATATATAGAGGCGATAACATAGATGTAAAATAGCTGGTTGGATATGATGAACAATTTAAGATTATGGGCAGTGAAGAAGAAAACAGATAAATGACTGGCTAGGAGATGTGGACATTTTGCTGGAGGCGTGAGGCTCGCTTCTGGAGGGCTTTGACCTCACTTGAGGCCAGACATCGCAGGGGGAAAGCCGCGCTCCGCTTGAGCTCCCGTCAGAAAGGAACCCCTAGTGATATATCTCCAAGATAAGAGAAGTATGCAAACGTGCCAGCTGTAGAATCGAGCTGGGAACGTTGTGGTCTCAAGTCCTGGTCGACGAGGAGAGTATTAAACCGCCCAGAGACATTTTCGTGGGCTGTGGAATCGCCCTGACCAGGCTTCGTCAGAGGGAGGAGCGTCCTCGACCAGATAATCTGTGGTAAGCACAATATACGCTAGTTCATAGTGATTGCTTGTAGTTGGTCGTGTGCCCAGCGACAGTAGCAATGTTTATTGATAAGTTAGACATGTTTTAATAAGGCAGAAGGTCTGAAATAAGAGAGTGGAGAGGGAGGAACACGGAGCGGCATCCGCCTCCTCTGAGCGCTGGCAGGCAACTGAGGGAGCCCGGCTCCTGATGGCGGAGGACCCTCCCAGTGTGACTCACACCCGCCAGGCGAGGTGGAGCATGGACCCGCCCAACAGGGGAGTCCACTCTCACAGTATGTAGAGGACAGATAGAGGTTGGAGGCAAACATATTGTGTGATTATTTTTTGTTTATGTGATAAAGGGGAAACATTTTTTTTGGAGTGTCGATGGGTTGCAGGTTTGTCTTTGGGGAAGAAGTTGCTGAGAACTTCGAAGCCAGCACAGATGAAGTAATTGATGAGACTCCAAGGTAGTGGAGGCGAGGACCTCGAGCCGTGAGGAGAAGCAGTGAAGAGGAGTGTCATGTGCTTCTGTAGAGGTGGTGAAGCACCATAGTTGCTCAAGGAAACTTCATGGTGTAGCAGCCAAGAGAGCTGTGGAGGACCTTAGCAGAAGGGTGAAGCACCGTAGTTGCTCAAGGAAAACTTCATGGTAGCAGCCTGGAGGAGCTGCAGAGGATCCTGGTAGTGAAGCTCGGAAGAACCTAAAGATATCAGGGTAGTGAACTTCCAGAGGTGGAGGGGAAGTTCTGGTGGATTACTTGTAGGGAGTTGATAGTGTTTGGTTTACATTAGCGTACAAGATGCAGTGAGAGGTGAGTGATTGTTTGCATTCTTATGTCAAGGAGTGTTTTATACTGAAGTTTAGAGTTACAGTCGTAGGCTGGATTAACTACAGAGGTATGCGTTCTAGGACTGATAGGGTGATCGATTGATCATTGCGGTGTATCAAGGAACATTTATGCTGATATATGTTATTGCATTCACATGCTGATTTTCATTGTACACATTTATATATATATATATATATATATATATATATATATATATATATATATATATATATATATATATATATATATATATATATATATATATTTCTCTTGTTGATAGTGCAACGGTGTATGTAGGCTTGATCTACTTGAGGAGGTTGATAGTATCAGGTGGTGAATCAGAAGATAGGATACCACTTGGTAAACTGATAATAGAGTTCTGATGGTGTTGGAGTGCAACCTGATTGTAATAGTATAGAGTATAGGATTCATTATTATTATATGTGTGTATGTATTGTGTATGTGCTTTGTCCAGTAAATGTATTCCAATTTGCTGGTGTTTGCCCTTGTCCTAGTGAGGCTTCCCATGAAATAGTAAAGGAAGAGAGAGAGAGAGAAAGAACCAAGAACCACTGCTGTGGACAGGGTAGAAAGTAATACTAATAAGTCAAAGGGGGATTGAGGAGATCATATCACCTAAGGAGAGAGTGGGGAGTCACACCGACTCGAGTGGGTGTGTGCACGTGACAACGAGGCTAAGTGTTGGAGCCGCATCCCCTAAATGTGTGACGTTGAGCCCCTCTCCAAGAGCCAGAAGCACCTAGTGTGATCTCCTAGTGAGGTATAAGCACTCTACCGAGTTGTGGGTTGGGTTGTGTGCAAAGGAGGAACAACACGACAACACCACCAACCAACAAATCTATAATACTACATAGTAGCCCTGTGGAAACACTGCGTTTGTTATGGTTTTTGTTAGCTTTGTTTCTGTGAGTGCTATTATGTCTGGGTTTTCTTCTAGTGCCCATTCTCCAAGTTCACTTGTTTTATTTGTAATCCCATCTATGTTAGTGTACATTGCCTTGAAGTTTATTTTCTTCTGTTCATTTTCTTGTCCCTTTCTTGGCGAGCATTCTGCTGGTGTGGGAAGCTGTTCCGTGGGTGAGAAGATCTGTGAAATGGTTTGCAGGGTCTAAGAGGATTTTCGGGTGGGGGTTTAAGGGAAGGGGGGACAGGTAGAGTGTGGGTTAAGGAGATAGGGGGGACATGGAGGATACGGGGTGAGGAGGGAGAATGGATAGGGAGGGTATGGGATGAAGGGGGGAGGGGAAGGGGACATGATGGGAATGAGGAAGGGGAGACCGGTTCAGAATGGGGTGGGGGGGAGGGAGGGTTAGGTGGGGGCAGGTAGGGTGAGGGGAAGGGAGGGTTTCTATGCAGAGGGGGGTGATGGTGTTGCCCTCCCCTCTGGTGTTGCTGGGATGCTGGTTTTGGGTTCCCCTCTTGTCTCTGGGACTGTTGTGTTGGGGGCTGTGATTTCCTGGTTTGCTCCTCTCTCCCTGCGCTTCCTCCTTGCCTCTGCTGCCCTGGCTCTCTCCTCCTTCGTCCTGTCCCTCTGCAGGAATACTTTTTTGTATCCCTTCACATGCTGCAGACGACTCTTCCTTTCGAGAATATCCTCCATCGTGGTTTCATTTGTAAACACCACCTTTACAAGTTGGTTTCTGTCCTTGTTGTACCAGCCAAACCTGAAAACCCTCTCAATGTTTTGTTCAGCCCCTTCCATCTGTAACCCCTTCAGTAGCCCATGTACTGCCTCTCTATCCTTGCTATTCCATTCTTGCCTGTTGGATCCCTCCTGTTCTTTGATGCCTACAACTATCACTGATCTTTTTCTCTCCAGCAGCTGAGTGGTGCACTTTGCTGCTTCCTGTGAGGTAGCTGCTTGCATGGCTACCTCCCTCACTGTGTCTATTGCATCTGAGCTCTTTTTCAGTCTTTTCGCAAGTGTTTCAAGTACAGAGGCATTTCCTTCCAATGTAACATTCCCACTTTCCTTTTGGATGATAATCTAATGCTCAGTCTCTATTTTTTTCTCTGTGAGGAATTTGATCTTCTCCCTTGCTGATGTCAGCTCATTTTGCAGATTGTTAATTGTAATCCTCATTTCATGCATCTCCCTCCTAAATTCCTCCAGAACTTGGGTTAACATTTCCTTCGTTTGGTCACTCTGGCTGTTCCCTGTGTCCCTGTTGTGTCCTCCTGCCATTGTGCCCCTTGTCAAGAGAGAGAGCAAGAGAGCAAGAGAGAGAGAGCAAGAGAGAGAGAGAGAGAGAGAGAGAGAGAGAGAGAGAGAGAGAGAGAGAGAGAGAGAGAGAGAGAGAGAGAGAGAGAGAGAGAGAGAGAGAGAGAGAGCAAGAGAGAGAGCGAGAGAGAGAGAGAGAGCAAGAGAGAGAGCAAGAGAGAGAGAGAGAGAGAGAGAGAGAGAGAGAGAGAGAGAGAGAGAGAGAGAGAGAGAGAGAGAGAGAGAGAGAGAGAGAGAGAGAGAGAGAGAGAGAGAGAGAGAGAGACAGACAGACAGAGAGACAGAGAGAGAGAGAGACAGAGAGAGAGAGAGAGAGAGAGAGAGAGAGAGAGAGAGAGAGAGAGAGAGAGAGAGAGAGAGAGAGAGAGAGAGAGAGAGAGACAGACAGACAGAGAGACACAGAGAGAGAGAGAGACAGAGAGAGAGAGAGAGAGAGAGAGAGAGAGAGAGAGAGAGAGAGAGAGAGAGAGAGAGAGAGAGAGAGAGAGAGAGAGAGAGAGAGAGAGAGAGAGAGAGAGAGAGAAGCTAGGGTAAAGTCTACTTGCAAAGAACTTGCAGCCTTGAAGCACTCTAGAGTAGTTAAGCCCCACGTGGTACCCTAGTCAAAACACAACATCAAGGGATGCCCAAAACACTGGCTTATACTACACGGTATTTACACAAGTCTAGCTAGAAGGAGGAGGAGAATCGAGGCAGAGCCCCACAGGAAGATGTTTTCACCACACAGCCCGAACAGAGAAGAAGGATCGAGCCTGCAGTCTGAGCTCTCTCCAGTTGTTGTTGCCGGGGAGACAATCGCTGATCATGCAGCTTATAAACATTACAAATCTTCACCGACGTGCAATATTGTTTACTTTACTAGTTCTCAGGATATTAAATAATTAGTTCACTTATAATTAATCAACAACAAGCTAAAGAGTCCTGAATGCTCTGTGAGAAACAAGATTCGTCTTACATTTGGCAAGGGCCACGGGAATAAGGCATATGGTTAAGGAGCCCTGATATAAATATTATTGTAATTAAATATCCCTCTCACATGATCCAATTCTCTGAATTAATGTATAGTGATTATACAAATTAATTAAGCTCACATTGACCTCTGGTTTCCATCTAAGGAAGCCAGAGTCGTAGCACTCCTACCCTCTTCAGAGAAAAAACAAATGTGGCTACTAGAATAGTAGTCATATTTTTGTAAGAGCATACAGAGAATAAAAAGGAAAGTCTATGTCATAAAAGAAAATCAATCAAAACAAAAATTTCTCTTCAAGAAAAAGCATAAAGGAATTCTCTGAAAGGAAAAGCACACAAAAATAAATTTTCTGAAAGAAAAAGCACACACACAGGAATTTTCTGAAAGGAAAAGCACATACAAAAAAAACCAGGTAAGTAAATAAATTTGACACGGAATATTTAATGTCACAGGAGAACCTAAAAAAATATAACTAACGCATGACAGCTGGTATATGGCTTCCTGTGGCACAAATGAATGTTACTCAGGTAACCGGGACAGAGTGTCGGCTATCACGTTGAGCCGGCCCAGTAGGTGGGTAATGGAAAGATTAAAGTCCTGTAGATACAATGCCCACCTGAGGATGCGTTTATTTTTCGCCTTCATCTGGTTTAAGAACACTAGTGGGTTATGGTCCGTGTACACTTCCACTATATTACCTGTGAGGTCTACTTCAAACTTTTTACATGTTAACACTAGCGCCAATGCCTCTTTTTCTACCACTGAATAATTGCGTTGCACCTTGTCAAATTACACAGAGTAATAGTATACTGGGTGGTCCACTTGATCATCCCCAGGTTGCAACAATACTGCACCAGCACCTGAGTCAGATGTATCAACATGAATTTTAAATGATCGGTCTAACCTTGGACTAGCGAGCACTGCGGCAGAAGCTATGATCAATTTCAAATTTTTAAATGCTTCTGCACAGTTTGTTGACCACTTAAATTTAACAGCCTTCCGCAACAAGTCTGTGAGAGGAGTGGCAACACTGGAAAAGTTCTGACAAAAGCGTCGGTAGTACGCACACATACCGATAAACCTTTGAATGTCCTGTTTAGACTGGAGTACTGAACACTCCAGAATGGCACTGATTTTATCTTGCCGAGGTAACACTTTTCCTTGGCTCACTTCATAACCGAGGTATGTCACTGTGCCTTGGCCAACTTTTTTGCATTTAAGGTTAGATTTGCATTTTTCAAAACTGTGAACAACTGGCATAACCTAGCTATGTGGTCAGTCCAATTACTATCAAAAAGCACAATGTCATCTAAATATGCCTTACAATTTGGCATGTTAGAAAGCAGAGAGTTCATTAGCCTCTGGAACGTGGCAGGGGCATTACACAAGCCGAACGGTAACACTTGATACTCAAAGACACCATCGGGTGTTACAAACGCAGTCAGTTGCTTCGCACGTTCGGTGAGCGGGATCTAATAATAACCTCTCGAGAGGTCGAATTTCGAGACGTACGTGGCGTTTCCGATCTCGTCGATGCAGTCTTCGAGGAGGGGCAGCGGATAGGCATCCACAATGGTCACCTTGTTGAGCTGTCGATAGTCGGTGCATATTCGCCAGGAGCCATCTGGTTTGGGGACCAAAAGGCAGGGCGAGCTCCAAGAGCCCTGGCTCAGCTGGATGAGGCCGTGTTGGAGCAAGAAGTTGACCTCTTTCCGTTCGATAGCCTTCTTTTCCGGACTCATCCGGTAGGGTTGAAGGTTAATGGGGTGTAGTCCATCAACTTGACATCATGGTAGATGGCATCAGTCTGGGTCAGGACTTCTCCGAACAGACTGCAGAATTCGTCAAGCAACGACTGCACCTCTTCACATTGGGCCATTTGGAAATGGGACAGTCTCTCCTCCACAGCATTCACAGAAGTAGAATTGTTGAGAATGAGATTAGTTGGGTCCCCAAAACAATCATCCCCTCCCTCACTGGAAAAGGAAACATTGGTTAGTGCGATGGGCCTGGAGCCCTGGAACTTCTTCAGCTGGTTCAAGTGTACGAGCGTTACCTGGTTACGCTTGTCAGAGTTCCTCACTTTGCACGTGAGGTCCCCAGCCTTTTCTGTCACAATATAAGGGCCTTCATACTTGTGAGACATGTTCCCTAGTCGAGGTTTTAATACTAGGACAGGGTCACCAGGCTGAAATACCCGCAACTTAGCCTTAGCATCATGTCGTTCTTTCATATTTTCTTGGGCCTTCCCAAGATACTTTAGTGCAGCCGCCTTGCAGTCCTTGAGTCTCTGGTGGTGTTGCACAAAGAAAGCCGAACCTTCGGTCAACGTTACGTTCCCTAACAGATTCTCCTGTAACATTTGCAAGGGTCCACGAACTTTATAGCCAAAAACTAACTCAAAAGGAGAACAACCCAGTGAACTTTGTAACCCGTCTCGAGCAGCAAACATAACGTAAGGCAAGTTCTCATCCCAAAAGCTGTGGGAACTCTCGCACGATGTCTTCAAGATCTGCTTCAGAGTTAGATGGAACCGCTCAATTACCCCATGACTCTGTGGATGGTATGGGTTGGAAACCTTATGAGTTATTCCATGATCTTTACAGAATTGTTCAAAAACATCAGACTTAAAATTAGTACCATTGTCAGTTTGCACGACCCGATGCAGTCCAAAAGTAGAAAAAATTGTAACATACGAGCGACAACAGTCTTTGCTCGGATGTTCCTTTCAGCAAAAGCCTCAGGGTAACGGGTCGTGATACACATCATCATTATTAGGAAAATATTACCACACTTAGTTCTAGGCAATGGACCAACACAGTCCATTACCACATGAGAGAATGGTTCCTCCGGCACGACAATAGGCCTTAGAGGAGCTGTAGGTGGTGTCTGGTTAGGTTTCCCAACAAGCTGACAAGGAATACATGAGTTACAAAATGTTGCCACGTCGCTTTTCAGCTTGGGCCAAAAGAAGTATTTAAAGATTTTGTGATAAGTAATATTAATACCTTGGTGTCCCCCATAGGGTCATCATGAGCAGCTGCCAAAACTCTCTCTCTATAGCAGGTTGGCAACATAACCTGGTGGACTACCTTCCACTCATTTGACAAGGGAGCACTCTGTGGTCTCCATTTTCTCATCAAAATCTGATCATTGTAATAGTACCCAGTTGCTGCATCTATAATCTCCTCCTTAGAGAGAGCTACTTCGTGACATTCTGCAAGACAGGGGTCAGCTTTCTGCAAATCACTCAAGGAGGCATCCAGGCCTTGGTCAGATGCCAGTGGTCGAGACTCAACAGTGTACTCCTTCACCTCCTCACTACTCTCGGTAGGAGGCGATGGCAGGCGCTCCTCAGTGTCTTCTGCCACGTCATCGAGTTTGGCCATGAATATGTCTGCAAGGTCCACTTGGTTTTCATCACTCGAAATGTTCGTCATGTTCTTGGAATTTACCACCTTGGCAACCACAGGGCTGCCCTTACATTTAAGTCCCATAGATCTGGTCACCGTGCATGCAGGGTACACAACATTATCCTCTGTGGTGGGTAGATCCAGGGAAACCTTAGGGGTAGGCAACATAATAGGCAGTCTGGAGTCCCCTACCTTTTCCCCTGCTAAATCATTACCCAATATTACATCAACATTAGGGAAAGGTAGGTAAGAAGTGACTCCGACTGTACAAACACCCTTGTGGAAATCAGATTCCGGGGTAACCTTACGGAGAGGGCACTGCTCGAGTATCACTAGTGACCCCCTCAGCCAGTACTACCTCTCCAGTGTCGAGAGTGTTGGCACCTTGCAATGCACTCTCTAAAATTAAAGTCTGGATGGCACTGGTGTCTTGGAAGATTACCACATCCTTCCAGGAAGAACCCTCAGACAAAAGTCTCTCCTTCGATAAGAATGGGGTAAAAAGGTCCAACCACTGTGGGTTGGAGGTCTTACTCCCTAACCCTTCAGAAGGCCCCAAGCCCTGTGTCACAACACGACCATTGGGTCTTTTTTCTGGGTACAGTTCCCAACAACGGCTAGTAATGTGGTTTGCACGTTTACAGTGACCACAGACTCGTCGGGAAGAAGAGACATTACTAACAGGATTGCCCTTTGGTTCACCCTTAGGTGCCGTGAGGCTAGACAATTTAACAGGGTTAGTTATGTCTGAAACAGAAGGTGCATTAGTTATAGGGTTAGAATGGGCTGGTCTGGACTGGCTGTGGATATAAGTTTTGTTACTCTGTGGGATATAATTATTTTTGTTGGGCCTTTTGCCCACCAACTGGTAGTTTTCTGCCATCTTGGCCAAATCCATAACATTAGAATCAACCTCTGTCCTTCCTCTAAGGTAACGTGCTACCGGCTCTGGCAAATAATGTATAAATTTCTTCACTAAAACTAAATTCTTGAGTGCCTCATATGTTTCGGCTTTAGTCGAGCGAATCCATTTTTCAAACAATCTAATTTGGTCATTAGCAAATTCAGTGAGAGGTTGGTTGTGAGTAGGCCTAAGGTTGCGATAAGCTTGGCGGTGAGCTTCAAGCGTAATTTCATATGCCCTCAAAATTCGTTCCCTGACTTTACTATATTCAAAACACTCGTCGTCAGGCATGTTTATAAGAATATCTTGTGCTCTACCCCTAAGCCGCCCCTGTAAGATTTTCACCCACTCTTCTCTTGGCCAGTTCATGGACATGGCCAATCTCTGAAAATGGTTGAAAAATCTTTCAGGGTCTGACTCTGAAAATTCAGGCAAGTTATGCTTTTTATCAGAATGCCTGGGGTTTGAGTCCCAGCAGGTGGTGGTACAGCGGTATCTGCTCTAATTCGTGCCGCCTCATTTTTGAGCCTTTGCTCTTCTACTTTAGCATTTTGTTCTAACAATTTAGCCTCTTGCTCTGCTACTTTTGCCTTTTGCTCTGCCAGTCTTAACTGGCCTAGTTGTAATTCTAACTCCATATTCCAACTAGTACACTTTCAGCTGGACTGGGCTGGCATAAAATTGCATCACTTGGCAATAGTTCTTGGTCTATACAATGCTGTAAAATTTCATTCATTAAGTTCCACTTTTTATCAGTGTCGTTTAACTCGAGGCCAAATTCCTTGCCTAACAATACTAAATTAGATTTGGTGAGTTTTTGATCTCTACCACTGAAGGGTCATTTGCCAGTTCCTGCAATTTAGCCTCCATCATTAATTGATCTGGCTCTTAGCCAAAGTAAAAAATAAAAATTAAAAATTGGAAAAAAAAAATTGCACAGCCCCTATCACAAGGCTATACTTACCTCAATCGTGAAGGGATCCAGCTGGGTGGCCAGTCAGTGCTAGGTGTTTCCTTTGTTGATCTGGGCCCTAGGCTACCACACAACCATTCTGCTGAATTCAAGAATGTTTAGTTTTTGGCACTCAAAAATTTAATTTTTTACAATTGAAAAAGCTCCTCCCGGTCAGGCCACCCACATGTTACAAATTAACTTCTTCTTGTTATGAATTTGGTTGCTGTTATGGGGAGTATCAAGTATTAAAGAGAAGTGCCAGCAGTTAGAATCAAGATGTATTAAAATTAGTAGAGCTCAGATAGGCCCAGCCCCCAAGAAACATAGGGTTCCTGTTTATGCTTTAAGGTTTTAGAACAGATCAGTCGTCTGGGATACAATCATCTACACCACTACAACAGGAGTAATGGATACACCTCAAAAACTAACTTATTTATTAAACCCTCTTAACAACCCCCCATATACATTAACAACAATAACTACTTTACCACACTATCTTATTTTAGCTACCATGGTCCACATAGGCAAGATACAAGCCTTACACTTGGAACAAGCTGGGGTAAAGTCTACTTGCAAAGAACTTGCAGGCTTGAAGCAGCCTAGGGTAGTTAAGCCCCACGTGGTATCATAGTCACAATTCAAAAATTCAAAATTCAAATGTTTAGGGTTTTGAAATGGTCAAAGGATTGGCAGATGCAGTTTAATGCTGATAAATGTAAAGGTCTGAGGCTAGGTAATGATGATGGAGTTACAATGGATATAAATTCACTTGAACGTGTCCAACGTAGGATGACTAAGTTAACTCCCCAAATTAGTAATCTTTCATATGAAGAAAGATTAACAAAGCTTAAGTTGCATTCACTGGAAAGGCGAAGAGTTAGGGGTGACATGATAGAGGTTTACAAGTGGATGAATGGATATAACAAAGGGGAAAAAAATTACATGGTACAAAAGTGCCATGTACAATACTTGGTAAAAAGTATGTGGTATAAAAGGATTAGAAATGGGGAAGTTAGTTTAGAACAGGAATTCGTACAACTGGTTAGAAATGTAAAAAAAAAGAGATAAGGAAAGCAAAAAGAAACTTCGAAGTTCGCATAGCAGGGCAAGCGAAGACAAATCCTAAAGGTTTTTTCAGTTATATCGAACTAAGAGTAGGGAATGGATAGATCCATTAAAAACTGAGACAGGTCAAATAACGGATAATGACGAGGAGATGAGTAGTATTTTTAATAAATATTTTACATCTGTATTTACTAAAGAGATACTTAACCATATGCCTTCAGCCGAACAAGTATATGTGTGTGGGGACGAGGACAGGTTGAATAGTTTAACAGTTACCAGGGAGGACGTAATTAAACAAATAGTAAAACTAAAACCAAACAAATCCCCAGGGCCGAATGAAGTGTTTGCCAAGGTGCTTAAAGAATGCCAAGAGGAGCTTTTCGAGCCACTGTCTACCATATTTAATAAATCAATAGAGTTAGGTAGAGTGCCAGAGTTATGGAAGGTAGGTAATGTGGTACCAATTTTTAAGAAAAGAGATAGGTCACTTGCGTCAAACTATCGGGCAATCGAAAGGAAAAGGGAGAATCGAAGCGAATTTTGGTTGTGGGAGATTCCCAGGTGAGGTATTTAGACCGAACGTTTTGTGCCAGAGATAGGGGAAACAGATTAAGGGTTTGCTATCCGGGAGCTGGAATTGGTGATATTGTTGGAAACATGAATGATATTATGACGGGAAATGGAAACAAACCCATTATTTGTATTAGTGCAGGGGGTAATGATGTTGGGCGAGTTAGGAGTGAGGAACTAATACAGAGATTCAGGACAGCCATTGAATTAGTTAGGAGCAAGGGAGGAATCCCGATCATATGTGGCATTCTTCCAAGAAAAGGAGTGGGAAATGAATGGATGTCGAGGGCACTAGGTGTCAATTGCCGGCTGGAAAGATATTGCAAATCAAATGCAATATCTTTCATAGACAACTGGGAACACTTCTAGGGAATAAATGAAATGTATGCTCATGATGGGGTGCATCTGTCGAGGGCTGGGGTTGTTGCTGTTGCGAACTCGTTGGAAGAAGTGGTTAGAGGTGTTTGTTTGGGTTTAAACTGTTAGTAGATAGAGGTATGGGAATTGATTTGGAGGAAGGAGGTAATAAAAGTATGTGTTTGTGGGAGAAAGGAATTGGCAAAATGATTAGGGAAAGAGAAGGGCCTCAAAATAACAATTCACTTATGGTATATTACACTAACAGTAGAAGTCTAAGAAATAAAATTAACGAATTAAATGCTCTTGTCTGCACAGAAAAATAGATATTATTGCACTTACCGAAACGTGGATGAATGTAGAAAATAGAGAACTATTAGCTGAATATCAAATAAATGGATTTAAACTATTTCACACAGATAGATATATTAGACGAGGAGTTGGAGTAGCCGTATATGTTAAGGACAATTTGAAATGTAGTCTCAAAGAGGGAATCAAAACTGAGCCACACACAGAAACTATTTGGATAGAATTGAAGGAAAAAGCTAATAATATTATAATAGGAGTTATATATAGGCCACCAAATTTAGACAGAATGGAAGCAAAGCATGTATGGGATGAAATATCTAGAGCATCTAGATCTAACACTATTTATGTCATGGGTGACTTTAATTTTAGTGGAATAAACTGGTTGAACAAAACAGGGAATAGTGAAGCAGAAGATTTTCTAGAATTAATTGACGATTGCTTTCTTACGCAACACATTAAGGAACCAACATGGGAAAATAATACTTTAGATTTAGTGTTAACTAACAGGAAAACACAAATTAATGACATCGAAATAGGGAGTGAGCTAGGAAACAGTGATCACAAAGAAATCAGATTTAGCATAGAATGGAATAGACCTGTAGGAGAAAATTCTGTTAAAGTGCCAGATTTTCGAAAAGCTGATTTTAATAGCCTAAGAAATTTTTTGGGTCAAATTGATTGGAAAGTCTTGGGTATGGGGTGTGGGCCGGTCTTAGAGCGAGACATGAACCCAGCGATAGGTGACTTAAATGGGGATTTCGATGTGGATTCAATATATAACTTATTTAAGAATATTCTAAACAAAGCACAGGAACGTAGTATACCATACAAATTGAATAGATCGAATACTAATGACCCAAAGTGGATAACAAAGAATTTGAAGAACCTTATAGGTAAAAAGAGAGCTTGGTACAAAAGGATTAAAAATGGGGAGGTCACTTTAGAACAGGAATTCGTACAACTGGTTAGAAATGTTAAAAAAGAGATAAGGAAAGCAAAAAGAAACTATGAAGTTCGCATAGCAGGGCAAGCAAAAAAACCCTAAAGGGTTTTTTCAGTTATATCGTACTAATACTAGGGAAAGGATAGGTCCATTAAAAACTGAGACAGGTCAAATAACAGATAGTGATGAAGAGATGAGTAGTATTTTTAATAAATATTTTGTATCTGTATTTACTAAAGAAGAACTTAACAATATGCCTTCAGCCGAACAAGTCTATGTGGGTGGGGACGAGGACAGGTTGACGAGTTTTGCAGTTACCAGGGAGGATGTTCTTAAACAAATTGTAAAACTCAAACCAAACAAATCCCCAGGGCCGGATGAAGTGTTTGCCAGGGTGCTTAAAGAATGCAAAGAGGAGCTTTGTGACCCACTGTCAACCATATTTAATAAATCAATAGAGTCAGGCAGAGTGCCAGAGTTTTGGAAAGTTGCTAATGTGATACCAGTTTTTAAGAAAGGAGATAGATCACTTGCATCTAACTATCGACCAATTAGCCTAACGTCTATTGTGGGAAAGTTACTCGAATCTATAATAGCAAATAAAATTCGTCTTCATCTTGAAAAACATAAATTAATAATCGAGTCGCAACAATGTTTTATAAATGGCCGTTCATGTTTAACAAATTTGTTATCTTTTTATTCTAGCATAGTTGAGGGAGTTGATAGTGGTAAGGATTGTGATGTTGTGTACCTTGACGTTAGCAAAGCTTTTGATACAGTGCCACATGAAAGACTAATTAAAAAAAATAGAAGCTCATGGTATTAGGGGTGCTATATTAACTTGGATTAGGGCATGGCTATTCCAAAGGAAACAGAGAGTTAGTATAAATGGGGTTAAGTCAGAGTGGGATAATGTTGTTTGTGGAGTACCTCAGGGCTCTGTCCTGGGACCTCTGTTGCTTATAATATATATAAATGATTTAGATTCAGGTTTGAGTAGCAACATTTGCAAATTTGCCGATGATACGAAAATCGGTAGGGAAATTAATTTGGAGGACTCACTATCACTTCAAGTTGATCTAGATAGGGATTTTGAAATGGTCTGCAGTTTAATGCTGATAAATGTAAAGTTCTGAGGCTAGGTAATGATGATAGAGTTACAAGATACGAGCTAGATGGCGTTGAGATTGCGAAGTCGGATTGCGAAAGGGATCTGGGAGTTATGATTAGTAAGAATTAAAAACAAAAGGATCAATGCATAAATGTTCGTAATAAGGCAAATCGGACACTTGGATTTATTAAGCGCAGCGTTAGTAACAAGACACCTGGTGTGGTTCTCAAGCTATATCTTGCTCTAGTTAGGCCCCATTTAGATTATGCAGTTCAGGTTTGGTCGCCATATTATAGAATGGATATAAATTCACTTGAACGTGTCCAGCGTAGGATGACTAAGTTAATTTCCCAAATTAGAAATCTTTCATATGAAGAAAGATTAACAATGCTTAAGTTGCATTCACTGGAAGAGACCAGCAGTAAAGAACGGAGGAGACCAGCAGTAAAGGGACCTCGTCTTGGAGAGTTGCGAAAGACAGGGGCCTTAAGAAGACTTTGATAAAGCCGCCTTCAAACGCCATAGCAACTTCAAATTCATTTGACGTTTTGGAGGACGAGTGCTGTGGAGAGACTGTGGATCGCGCAAAAGGGAAAGCAACGAAGAGAAAGGAAGCGCAGGCCCCTCAGAAAGTAAAGGAAGTACCTAAGCAAACATTAGTTGTGGGAGATTCCCAGATAAGGTATTTGGATAGAACGTTTTGTGCTAGAGATAGGGGGAACAGGTTAAGGGTTTGCTATCCCGGAGCTGGCATTGGTGATATTATAAACAACATGAATGATATTATGGCTGGTAATGGGAACAATCCCATTATTTGCATTAGCGTGGGAGGAAATGATGTTGGTCGAGTCAGGAGTGAGGAACTGATTCAGAGGTATAAAACAGCCATAGAGTTAGTTAGGAGCAAGGGAGGAATCCCGATCATATGTGGCATTCTTCCGAGAAAGGGAGTGGGAAATGAATGGATATCGAGGGCACTTGGTGTCAATTGCCGGCTGGAAAGATATTGCAAACCAAATGCAATATCTTTCATAGACAACTGGGAACACTTCTATGGAAGAAATGAAATGTATGCTCGTGATGGGGTGCATCTATCGAGAGCTGGGGTTGTTGCTGTTGCGAACTCGCTAGAAGAAGTGGTTAGAGGTGTTTGTTTGGGTTTAAACTGTTAGTAGATAGAGGTATGGGAATTGATTTGGAGGAAGGAGGTAATAAAAGTATGTGTTTGTGGGAGAAAGGAATTGGCAAAACGATCAGGGAAAGAGAAGGTCCGCAAAATAACAATTCACTTAGGGTATATTACACTAACAGTAGAAGTCTAAGAAATAAAATTAACGAATTAAATGCTCTTGTCTGCACAGAAAAAATAGATATTATTGCACTTACCGAAACGTGGATGAATGTAGAAAATAGAGAACTATTAGCTGAATATCAAATATATGGATTTAAACTATTTCACACAGATAGATATATTAGACGAGGAGGTGGAGTAGCCATATATGTTAGGGACAATTTGAAATGTAGTCTCAAAGAGGGAATCAAAACAGAGCCACACACAGAAACTATTTGGATTGAATTAAACGAAAAAGCTAATAATATTATAATAGGAGTAATATATAGGCCACCAAATTTAGACAGAATGGAAGCAAAGCATCTATGGGATGAAATATCTAGAGCATCTAGATCTAACAGTATTTATGTCATGGGTGACTTTAATTTTAGCGGAATAAACTGGTTGAACAAAACAGGGAATAGTGAAGCAGAAGATTTTCTAGAATTAATTGACGATTGCTTTCTTACGCAACACATTAAGGAACCAACACGGGAAAATAATATTTTAGATTTAGTGTTAACTAACAGGGAAACGCAAATTAATGACATCGAAATAGGGAGTGAGCTAGGGAGCAGTGATCACAAAGAAATCAGATTTAGCATAGAATGGAATAGACCAGTAGGAGAAAATTCTGTTAAAGTGCCAGATTTTCGAAAAGCTGATTTTAATAGCCTAAGAAATTTTTTGGGTCAAATTGATTGGAAAGGCTTGGGTATGGGGTGTGGGCCGGTCTTGGAGCGAGACATGAACCCAGCGATAGGTGACTTAAATGGGGATTTCGATGTGGATTCAATATATAACTTATTTAAGAATATTCTAAACAAAGCACAGGAACGTAGTATACCATACAAATTGAATAGATCGTATACTAATGACCCAAAGTGGATAACAAAGAATTTGAAGAACCTTATAGGTAAAAAGAGAGCTTGGTACAAAAGGATTAAAAATGGGGAGGTCACTTTAGAACAGGAATTCGTACAACTGGTTAGAAATGTTAAAAAAGAGATAAGGAAAGCAAAAAGAAACTATGAAGTTCGCATAGCAGGGCAAGCAAAGACAAATCCTAAAGGGTTTTTTCAGTTATATCGTACTAAGACTAGGGAAAGGATAGGTCCATTAAAAACTGAGACAGGTCAAATAACAGATAGTGATGAAGAGATGAGTAGTATTTTTAATAAATATTTTGTATCTGTATTTACTAAAGAGGAACTTAACAATATGCCTTCAGCCGAACAAGTCTATGTGGGTGGGGACGAGGACAGGTTGACGAGTTTAGCAGTTACCAGGGAGGATGTTCTTAAACAAATAGTAAAACTCAAACCAAACAAATCCCCAGGGCCGGATGAAGTGTTTGCTAGGGTGCTTAAAGAATGCAAAGAGGAGCTTTGTGACCCACTGTCAACCATATTTAATAAATCAATAGAGTCAGGCAGAGTGCCAGAGTTTTGGAAATTTGCTAATGTGATACCAGTTTTTAAGAAAGGAGATAGATCACTTGCGTCTAACTATCGACCAATTAGCCTAACGTCTATTGTGGGAAAGTTACTCGAATCTATAATAGCAAATAAAATTCGTCTTCATCTTGAAAAACATAAATTAATAATTGAGTCGCAACATGGTTTTATAAATGGCCGTTCATGTTTAACAAATTTGTTATCTTTTTATTCTAGCATTGTTGAGGCAGTTGATAGTGGTAAGGATTGCGATGTTGTATACCTTGACTTTAGCAAAGCTTTTGATACAGTGCCACATGAAAGACTGATTAAAAAAATAGAGTCTCATGGTATTGGGGGTGCTATATTAAGCTGGATTAGGGCATGGCTATACCAAAGGAAACAGAGAGTTAGTATAAATGGAATCAAGTCAGAGTGGGAAAATGTTGTAAGTGGAGTGCCTCAAGGCTCTGTCCTGGGACCTCTGTTGTTTATAATATATATAAATGATTTAGATTCAGGTTTGAGTAGCAACATTTGCAAATTTGCCGATGATACGAAAATCGGTAGGGAAATTAATTCGGAGGAGGACTCACTATCACTTCAAGTTGATCTAGATAGGGTTTTGAAATGGTCAAAGGATTGGCAGATGCAGTTTAATGCTGATAAATGTAAAGTTCTGAGGTTAGGTAATGATGATAGAGTTACAAGATACGAGCTAGATGGTGTTGTGATTGCGAAGTCGGATTGCGAAAGGGATCTGGGAGTTATGATTAGTAAGAATTTAAAACAAATGGATCAATGCATAAATGTTCGTAATAAGGCAAATCGGACACTTGGATTTATTAATCGCAGCGTTAGTAACAAGACACCTGGTGTGGTTCTCAAGCTATATCTTGCTCTAGTTAGGCCCCATTTAGATTATGCAGTTCAGTTTTGGTCGCCATATTATAGAATGGATATAAATTCACTTGAACGTGTCCAGCGTAGGATGACTAAGTTAATTCCCCAAATTAGAAATCTTTCATATGAAGAAAGATTAACAAAGCTTAAGTTGCATTCACTGGAAAGGCGAAGAGTTAGGGGTGACATGATAGAGGTTTACAAGTGGATGAATGGACATAACCGGGGGGATATTAATAGGGTATTAAAAGTATCAACACAGGACAGAACACGAAACAATGGATATAAATTGGATAAGTTTAGATTTAGGAAAGACTTGGGTAAATACTGGTTCAGTAACAGGGTTGTTGATTTGTGGAACCAATTGCCGCGTAACATTGTGGAGGTGGGGTCCCTCGATTGTTTCAAGCACGGGTTGGACAAGTATATGAGTGGGATTGGGTGGTTATAGAATAGGAGCTGCCTCGTATGGGCCAAAAGGCCTTCTGCAGTTACCTTTGTTCTTATGTTCTTATGTTCTTATGGAAAGGCGAAGAGTTAGGGGTGACATGATAGAGGTTTACAAGTGGGTGAATGGACATAACAAACTGGTTATTAATAGGGTATTAAAAGTATCAACACAATACAGAACACGAAACAATGGGTATAAATTGGATAAGTTTAGATTTAGGAAAGGCTTGGGTAAATACTGGTTCAGTAACAGGGTTGTTGATTTGTGGAACCAATTACCGCGTCATATTGTGGAGGTGGGGTCCCTCGATTGTTTCAAGCATGGGTTGGACATGTATATGAGTGGGATTGGGTGGTTATAAATAGGAGCTGCCTCGTATGGGCCAATAGGTCTTCTGCAGTTGCCTTTGTTCTTATGTTCTTTTGCAACTCTATGCGTCATTGTTTGTATTTTCCCTGCCAGACGTAAGACTATTCTTGTTTCTCAAAGAGCATTTAAAGACTGAGCTGGGGGATGATTATTAAATAATAACATAGGCACCAACTATGCTAACTAATACTTTCTAATCATTTGTAAAGTAAACCTGAGTAAACTTGGTATAGGACTGCTGTACGATTAGTTGAGCAGTCTACTGGCAGCGAGTGAGCTGGAGAAGAGAAGGCGAGAGTCGGTCTCTTCTCTGCTGGCTGGCTGTGGTGAAAGGAACCCTCTCTCCTTCCTCTTCGTTTCCTTATTTCTGTGTCTTGTTTAAGATAAGTACATTATTCCATGTCTGGCATACTCATGTTCTATGGGTAGAGTAGTATATTTTGTGTGTAGTAGGTGTGCTTAGAGTTTATATTACTAGTTATTCTAAAGGTGGGTCCCATTGGAACCACGTGGTCCCCTACCCTAAGCTGACTCTAACTTCAAGTTATTCAATAGTAGAGCTTTACCGTAGCTTGTGTTCAGTGTAAAACCTTGTATCCTGCTTATGTGGACCAAGGCTTTTAACGTAAGGTAGTGTGGTAAAGTTATTATTATTATTGTTATTGTTGTGAATGTATATGGGGGGCTGTTAAGGGGTTAATAAATAAGTAAATTAGAACAGAGTATCCCTTCTTCCTGTGTGGGAGTGCATTGATCAACCCTTAGTCTGACATATATGGTCTAGTAGCAAGTTATTATTACTGTGGATAGTTTATTTTGGGGGCCGGGCCTTTTAGCTCTCCCATATTTGATAACTCTGTCTTCTAACTACCCTTACCCCTTAATAGTACCAGTTTCCCCATAGCAAGCCCACAATATTTACTATAACAAGTGGTTGGCCAGTCAGGGATGAACATTATAAGTGTAAAAAATTAGATTCTTGAGTGCCAAAACTAAAAGTTTTTGTTTTCCGCAGAATGGTTGTGTGTTAGCCTAGGGTCCAGCTCATCTAGCAAAGGACATTCTTGCACTGACTGGACACCCAGCTGGATCCCTTCACGATTTAGGTTAGTGTGGCCTTGTGTTAGGGGCCGTGCAAATTTTTGTTTTTTTCCAATTTTTATTTTTTAATTTTTTCTTTGGCTGGGAGCTAAAATTATTAGTGATGTCATCTGAAATGCAGAGACTGGCAAGGGAGCCTTCAGTGGTAGAGATAAAGAAACTTACGAAGTCTAATTTAGTATTGTTAGGCAAGGAATTTGACCTAGAATTAAATGACGCGGATAAAAAGTGGACTTTGGTGAATTAAATATTACAACATTGTATTGATGAAGAACTATTGGCAAGTGATACACCTTTATGCCAGCCTAGCCAAGCAGAAAGTGCAGCTCATAAGGATAGAGAATTAGCTCTAGAGTTAGCAAGAATAAAATTAGAGGAGCAAAGACTCAAAACCGAGGAGGCTAGAATTAGAACGAATGCCACTGGACCTCCACCTGCCGGGGATTGAAACCCCAGGCATTATGAGAAAAAGCATAATTTGCCTGAATTTTCTGAGTCGGACCCTGAAAGGTTTTTCAACCATTTTCAGAGATTAGCCATGTCCATGAACTGGCCAAAGGATGAGTGGGTGAAAATCCTACAGGGAAGACTTAGGGGTAAGGCCAAAGATATTTTTATAAATATGCCTGAGGAAGAGTGTTTTGAATATGATAAAGTCAGGGAAGGTATTTTGCGGGCATATGAAATTACTCCTGAAGCTCACCGCCAAGCTTATCGCAACCTTAGGCCTACTCACAACCAACCGCTCACTGAATTTGCTAATGATCAAATTAGATTGTTTGATAAATGGATTCGCTCGGCTAAAGCCGAAACATACGAGGCACTCAAGAATACTATATTAATCGAACAGTTTATAGATAGTATGCCAGACATTGTAGCTCAGTAAATTAGAGGAAGGGTAGAGGTAAATTCTAAAATAGGGGATTTGGCCAAGTTGGCAAAAAACTACCAATTGGCTGGCAAAAGGCCCAATAAAAATAATTATACCCCACAGAGTAGCAAAACTTATACCCACAGCCAGTCCAGATCACCTCATTCTAACCCTTTAACTAATGCACCTTCTGTTTCAGACATAACTAACCCTGTTAAAGTGTCTAGCCCCACGGTCCCTAAGGGTGAACCGAAGGGTAATTCTGTTAGTAATGTCTTTTCTCCCTGACGTTTTTGTGGTCACTGTAAACGTCCAAACCACACTATTAGCCGTTGTTGGCAACTGTACCCAGAAAAAAGACCCAATGCTCTAGTTGTGACACAGGGCTTGAGGCCTTCGGAAGGGTTAGGGAGTAAGACCTCCAACCCAAAGTGGTTGGACTTGCTTACCCCATTCTTATTGAAAGGGAGACTACTTTTGTCTGAGGGTTCTTCCTGGAAGGACGTGGTGATCTTCCGAGACACCTGTGCCATCCAGACTTTAATTTTAGAGAGTGCGTTGCAAGGTGCCAACACTCTCGACACTGGAGAGGTGGTACTGGTCGAGGGTGTCACTACTGATACTCGAGCAGTACCCCTCCATAAGGTTACCCTGGAATCTGATTTCCACAAGGGTGTTTGTACAGTTGGAGTCACTTCATACCTACCTTTCCCTAATGTTGATGTAATAGTTGGTAATGATTTAGCAGGGAATAAGGTAGGGGACTCCAGACTGCCTATTATGTTGCCTACCCCTAAGGTTTGCCTGGATCCACCCGCCGCAGAGGATAATGTTGTGTACCCTGCGTGCGCGGTGACCAGGTCTATGGGACTTAAATGTAAGGGCAGCCCTGTGCTTGCCAAGGTGGTAAATCCCGAGGACACAAGGAACTTTCCGAGTGGTGAAAACCAAGTGGACCTCGCGGACACATTCATGGCCCAACTCGATGACGTGGCCAAGGACATTGTGGAGAGCCTGCCACCGCCATCTACCAAGAGTAGTGGGGAGGTGGAGGAGAACACTGTTGAGCCTCGGCCAATGGCATCTGACCAAGGCCTAGATGCCTCCCTGAGTGAGTTACAGAAAGCTGACCCCACCCCTGCAGATTGTCATGAGACAGCCATCTCTATCGAGGAGATTGTAGACACAGCAACTGGGTACTACTACAATGATCGGATTTTGATGAGAAAATGGAGACCACAGAGTGCTCCCTTGTCAAATGAGGGGGAGGTAGTCCACCAGGTGATGTTTCCGACCTGCTATAGAGAAAGAGTTTTGGCAGCTGCTCATGATGATCCTATGGGGGGACATCAAGGTATTAATATTACGTATCACAAAAATTTGAAGTATTTTTTCTGGCCCAAGCTGAAAAGCGATGTGGCAAAATTTTGTAATGCGTGTATTGTTTGTCAACTGGTTGGGAAACCAAACCAGACTCCACCTAAAGCTCCTCTAAGGCCTATTGTCGTGCCAGAGGAACCATTTTCTCATGTGGTAATGGACTGTGTTGGACCATTACCTAGAACTAAGTCTGGTAATATTTACCTAATCACGATGATGTGTATCACTACTCGTTACCCAGAGGCTTTTGCTGTAAGGAACATCCGAGCAAAACCTGTTGTTGCTCGTATGTTGCAATTTTTTTCCACTTTTGGACTGCCTCGGGTCGTGCAAATTGACAATGGTACTAACTTTAAGTCTGATATTTTTTAGCAATTTTGTAAGGACCGTGGAATAACTCATAAGGTTTCCAGCCCATACCATCCACAGAGTCAGGGGGTAATTGAACGTTTCCATCTAACTCTGAAGCAGATGTTGAAAACATCGTGCGAGAGTTCCCACACCTTCTGGGATGAGAATTTACCTTATGTTTTGTTTGCGGCTAGAGAGGGATTACAATGTCCACTGGGTTGTTCTCCTTTTGAGATAGTCTTTGGCCATAAAGTTCGTGGACCCTTGCAAATGTTACAGGAGAATCTGTTAGGGAACGTAACGTTAACCGAAGGTTCGGCTTTCTTCACGCAACACCACCAGAGACTCAAGGACTGCAAGGCGGCTGCACTAAAGTATCTTGGGAAGGCCCAAGAAAAGATGAAAGACCGAAACGATGCTATGGCTAAGTTACGGGTATTTCAGCCTGGCGACCCTGTCCTGGTATTAAAGCCTCGACTAGGGAACACTATGTCCCACAAGTACGAAGGCCCCTACATTGTGACAGAAAAGACTGGGGACCTCACGTACAAAGTGAGGCACTCTGACAAACGTAACCAGGTAATGTTCGTACATGTAAATCGGCTGAAGAAGTTCCAGGGCCCCAGGCCCATTTCACTAACCAATGTTTCCATTTCCAGTGAGGGAGGGGATGATTATTCTGGGGACTCAACTAATCTCATTTTCAATAATTCTAGTTCTGTGAATGCTGTGGAGGAGGGACTGTCCCATTTGCAGATGGCCCAACGTGAAGAGGTGCAGTCGTTGGTTGATGAATTCTCCAGTCTGTTCGGAGAGGTCCCGACCCAGACTGATGCCATTTGCCATGATGTTGAGTTGACGGACTACACTCCCATTCGCCTTCAACCCTATCAGATGAGTCCAGAAAAGAAGGCCATCGTACGGAAGGAGGTCGACTTCTTGCTCCAGCACGGCCTCATCCGGCCGAGCCAGGGCTCTTGGTGCTCGCCCTGCGTTTTGGTCCCCAAACCAGACGGCTCCTGGCGATTATGCACAGACTATCGGCAGCTCAACAAGGTGACCATTGTGGATGCCTACCCGCTGCCCCCCCTCGAGGACTGCATCGACGAGCTGGGAAACGCCAAGTACGTTTCGAAATTCGACCTCTCGAGGGGGTATTATCAAATCCCACTCACTGAAAGTGCTAAACAACTAACTGCGTTCGTGACACCCAAGGGTGTTTTTGAGTATCAAGTGTTACCGTTCGGCTTGCGTAATGCCCCTGCCACGTTCCAGAGACTCATGAATTCTCTGCTCACTAAGGTGCCAAATTGTCGGGCGTATTTAGATGATATCGTGCTCTTTGACAGTAATTGGGCTGACCACATAGCTAGGTTACGCCAGTTGTTCGCAATCTTGAAAAAGGCAAATCTTACCTTAACCCTTAAACTGCGCATGGTGTATATATACGCCCTGAGTAACATGTCCCATGGTGCGCATGGCGTATATATACGCCATAGGGTGCCAGGCCTGATTCAAATGGCCCGCAGCTACACGGGGTTCACAGTAGCTTCCTCAGGGCTCTTGTAAACAGATGCCATTTAAAAAAAATCATGGGCAATATTCTCAGGTGTGAGAGGCACAGTACTGTTGGAGCAACCAAGGCCGGCGCACGCAGCATGAGCGAACAGCATTGCTGTTCAGCTTGTGACCACAGCATCGCCGAAAAATGTCAAAATAAATATATAATTGTTATTATTTAGCGATGACAATATTACAGATGACCCATGACTGTGATATAAATAACCAGGGTTGTGATAATAGCAGGATTGTTGTAATAATTAGCGCTGTGAGAGGAGTGATGCTGAGAGATGGAGGGAGACAGCATCGTTTACTGACTGTGTGGCTAGCTGTTATTGTTTGCATTCACCATACCAGGTCAGTGGTTCTCTATGGTGAACACAAATATAGATACTTATATATAATGTGTGTATTAGTGTAATAACAGCAAAAGGATTATGTTGGGAGGAGCCATATGGGTGACGGAGGTGACGTCGTCTGCACGATTTGTCTAGCTGTTTAGAGGGTGGCCACTATGCTTTTTGGGCGCACTACAAGCTTAGGTGTACAGTTACGGTGCATAAAACATGTAGATATTTATATATAATATGTGTATATAGGGTAATAACACTGCAATCAGTATTGTTGGGGTAGAAAGTTTAGTGCGTGTGACCTTGAAAGAGTGAGGGAGCCTCCAGCCGCCATCTGTGTATAGTGACGACTCTAAGTGCCTGAACTAACTATATCAGCTTAGCTGTACAGTTGTGGTGAACAAAATATATACATACTTATATATAACGTCTGTATATAGTGTAATAACACCACAAATGGTATTATTGGGGAAGAAAGTTTAGTGCGTGTGTTGAGGGAGTGGCAGCGAGTGGCTGGCTGGTGTGTGGCGGTAACTCTTCGTTGCTTTTCGACTCTCAATACCATCTTAGTGGTTCGTTATGGTGATCAAAACATGCAGATACTTATATATAACCTGTGTATAGAGTGTAATAGCAGCAAAACAATATATTTGTTGTTTTATAAACATAATAATTGAATCACTAATATGCACATCATACTTTTGAGTATAGCGATTATTCACCACTTTTAATATATAAATATATTACAATACATACTATTGAATAATATTACTGCAAAAAAACTAAGAAAAAATCAATCGGAGACATTGAAACAATTAGGTAATAATATCTTTGTGGCAACTCCCATCTGTCAGCGCAGGTGACGCTGACCGGGTCTGATGACCGCTCTGTCAACGCCCACTTTTTAGCAGACTTCCTTGGTCAATTGCGCCCAAAATATGTCACCTACGATTTTTTTTTCCGTGCTCAGGGGACACAAATTAACATGTTTAGAAGACGAAAAAAAAATTTTGATTTTTTTTGTTCTTGCGCACAGGGGTGTAAATGTCCCCAGGACCCCTGAGCAGTATAAGGGTTAAATGTTAAAAAGTGTCATTTTGGCCAAGGCACAGTGACGTACCTCGGTTATGAAGTGGGCCAAGGAAAAGTGTTACCTCGGCAAGATAAAATCAGTGCCATTCTGGAGTATCCAGTGCTAAAGTCTAAAAAGGACGTTCAAAGATTTATCGGTATGTGTGCGTATTATCGACGTTTTTGTCAGAACTTTTCCAGTGTTGCCACTCCTCTCACAGACTTGTTATGGAAGGCCGTTAAATTTAAGTGGTCATCAGACTGTGCAGAGGCATTTAAAAATTTGAAATTGATCTTAGCTTCCGCCCCAGTGCTTGCTAGTCCAAGGTTCGACTGACCGTTTAAAATTCATGTCGGCACGTCTGTCTCTGGTGCTGTTGCAGTGTTATTGCAAACTGGGGATGATCAGGTGGAACACCCAGTATATTATTACTCTGTGAAATTTGACAAGGCGCAACGCAATTATTCAGTGGTAGAAAAAGAGTCGTTGGCGCTAGTGTTAACATGTAAAAAGTTCGAAGTTTACCTCACAGGTAATATAGTGGAAGTGTACACGGACCATAACCCACTAGACTTCCTGACTCAGATGAAGGGTAAAAATAAACGCATCCTCAGGTGGGCTTTGTACCTACAGGACTTCAATCTTTCCATTACCCACCTACCGGGCCGACTCAGCGTGATGGCCGACGCTCTGTCCAGGTTGCCTGAATAACATTCATCTAGGCCACAGGAAGCCATTTACCAACTGTCATGCTTTAGTTATTTTTTTTTAGGTTCTCCTGTGACATTAAATATTCCGTGTCCAATTTATTTACTTCCCTGTTTTTTTTTTTGTTTTTTTTTCAGAGAACTTCTTTGTATTTTTCTTGCAGAGAAATTGTTGTTTTTGATTGTTTTTTTTTTGTCATATATTTTTTCTTTTTATTCTCTGTATACTCTTACAAAAAAATATGACTACTATTCTAGTAGTCATTTTTTTTTTCTCTGAAGGGGGGAGTAGTGTTACAACCCTGGGTTCTTCAGTGGAAACCAGAGGTCAAAATTGAGTTATTAAACTTTCCTATAGTATAGCTGAACGCAACTCTATGCGTCATTGTTTGTATTTTCCCTGCCAGACGTAAGACTATTCTTGTTTCTCAAAGAGCATTTAAAGACTGAGCTGGGGGTTGGTTATTAAATAATAACATATGCACCAACTATGCTTATTAATACTTTCTAATCATTTGTAAAGTAAACCTGAGTAAACTTGGTATAGGACTGCTGTACGATTAGTTGAGCAGTCTACTGGCAGCGAGTGAGCTGGAGAAGAGAAGGCGAGAGTCGGTCTCTTCTCTGCTGGCTGGCTGTGGTGAAAGGAACCCTCTCTCCTTCCTCTTCGTTTCCTTATTTCTGTGTCTTGTTTAAGATAAGTACATTATTCCATGTCTGGCATACTCATGTTCTATGGGTAGAGTAGTATATTTTGTGTGTAGTAGGTGTGCTTAGAGTTTATATTACTAGTTATTCTAAAGGTGGGTCCCATTGGAACCACGTGGTCCCCTACCCTAAGCTGACTCTAACTTCAAGTTATTCAATAGTAGAGCTTTACCGTAGCTTGTGTTCAGTGTAAAACCTTGTATCCTGTTTATGTGGACCAAGGCTTTTAACGTAAGGTAGTGTGGTAAAGTTATTATTATTATTGTTATTGGTGTGAATGTATATGGGGGGCTGTTAGGGGATAATAAAATAGTAAATTAGAACAGAGTATCCCTTCTTCCTGTGTGGGAGTGCATTGATCAAATCAACCCTTTGACTGACATATATGTTCTAGTAGCAGTTATTATTACTGTGGATAGTTTATTTTGGGGGCCGGGCCTTTTAGCTCTCCCATATTTGATAACTCTGTCTTCTAACTACCCTTACCCCTTAATAGTACCAGTTTCCCCATAGCAAGCCACCATTATTTATTTTATAACACCCACTCATATACTTGTCCAACCTGCGCTTGAAATCTATAATTATAATTGCAAATACAATTTGTCTCCATCTTGAAAAACATAAATTAATAATTAAGTCGCAACATGGTTTTATAAATAGCCGTTCATGTTTAACAAATTTGTTATCTTTTCATTCTAGCATAGTTGAGGCAGTTGATAGTGGTAAGGATTGTGATGTTGTGTACCTTGACTTTAGCAAAGCTTTTGATACAGTGCCACATGAGAGACTGATTAAAAAGATAGAGGCTCATGGTATTGGGGGGGGGGGTGATATATTAATCTGGATTAGGGCATGGCTATACCAAAGGAAACAGAGGGTTAGTATAAATGGAGTCAAGTCAGAGTGGGAAAATGTTGTAAGTGGAGTGCCTCAAGGCTCTGTCCTGGGCCCTCTGTTGTTTATAATATATATAAATGATTTAGATTCTGGTTTGAGTAGCAACATTTGCAAATTTGCCGATGATACGAAAATCGGTAGGGAAATTAATTCGGAGGAGGACTCACTATTACTTCAAGTTGATCTACATAGAGTTTTGAAATGGTCAAAGGATTGGCAGATGAGGTTTAATGCTGATAAATGTAAAGTTCTGAGGCTAGGTAATGATGATAGAGTTACAAGATACGAGCTAGATGGTGTTGAGATTGCGAAAGGAATCTGGGAGATATGATTAGTAAGAATTTAAAACAATAGGATCAATGCATGAATGTTCGTAATAAGGCAAATGGGACACTCGGATTTATTAATCGAAGCGTTAGTAACAAGATATCTGGTGTGGTTCTTAACCTATATCATGCTCTGGTTAGGCCCCATTTAGATTATGCAGTTCAGTTTTGGTCGCAGTATTATTGAACGGATATAAATTCACTTGAACGTGTCCAGCGTAGCATCCAGATGCAGGATGGGAGAGACATCTCCCGCCAACACATCACAAGGCGCAGTGTGGTCACAATGCGACCCAAACGTCTTAAGGTCAGAGGTACTCCACTTGACTTTCATGCTGTCGGAAGAAGCAATACTTTAAAGGTCCTGAAGGACGTAACTGGCCTCAAACCCGCTGACATTAGTCAGGAAGGTGAAGATATCGTGCTCTACTTTTCATGTGAAGAGGAGCTAGAAAAACTCCTCACTAACGATGCCCTTCTTTGCAAAGAGCACTACCTACATCCTCACTTCCCACATCAGTTCCTGGCCGGAAGAACTGTTTTTACCAGCAGAACTAGCCGGTGGATCGCTGAGTGACCTCAACATCATATCATAAACAATATCGAGGACGAAAATCCAAACCTGTCGGTATTCAACCTAGAGTTCTGCAACACCGACAAAACATCAATGAAGATTACGTTCACCACCATAGCTGCGGCCACCCAGGCTGCCACACAAGGATTCTACTGCTTCGACCTAAAAATACCACCCCACCAAATAAAAAAGGAACGATACCATGAGATCCAGCAGTGCTTTAAGTGCTACGAGCTCTCCCACCCGACCAACAAGTGTCAGCACCCTGTCCAGAGATGCAGCCTGTGCACACTGGACCATCACTACTCCATATGCAAGGCAACAGTCCATCACTGCTTGCTCTGTGATGGCAATCAATCATCAAGGCCCAGGTTGAAGCCAAAAGAAACAACTCGTCTTCCTCCTCGACCAGAGCCCCAAGCGTTCAACTCAACACCTTAGCTTCCACTAGTCGACCAGAAGACTTTCCGGTCCTACCAACATGTGGCTCCTCCCAGTAGGCGACACAGCCTTCTCATTGGGGACCCAAGGTCCCCAAGGTCCCACAGGCTCCTTCACAGCCCCCTGCATCACGTGCAGGCATTATCCCTGGTCTTCTTAAACTAGCGGAAAGGCTTGCAGGACCAGACAACCAGCGCTTTGTCAGTGAACTAAGGGGCCATGGTACCCGAAAATCCGATGAAAAATGGAATATTTACGAAAAATTACGAAAAATACTACAACGTTCTGGCAACACTGTGGTCCAAACCGTTTAATGATATCTTGAAAAATAACGTAATTAGAGTCAAATTTCCCGCTGCAACTTTCGTGAATCTGGTCCTCGCGCCGTGAGTGCGCCGCGGGGTATTGTATCTTACGTTGTAGATGTCTTATTTTTCGTAATAGCGTTGAAAATAACATGTTATGCATAAAATGAATATAAACTCACACAAATGGCAACAGTAACGTGTGAGTGAGAGGGTGGTGCCGTCAGTGACTGCGTGTCTCTCATGGAGAGAGGATGTATGCTGACGCGCTCACACAATATCTCCCAGAACATGCTATTTTTGCTATTTGTACTACAATATGACTTACCAAACGAACAAGAGAAAAGCATTGACAGCTAGATGCATGCGAGCTCTCCATACGAGCTGGCCGCAATGCGTAAATCACCAGTCACGAGTGACCGCAGGTAGAGTAACTTGTCGCGCGCGCTACGCAACTCCAACTTTTACAACTAGATCTGCCTTCACAGCCTTTATTTATTATTCAATTTACATGAAACTTGCACATTATATGTAGAGTTTACGCCTCTAAAAACTCTAGTATGTTTTCTTATTTACGTAGATTTATTGATTTTATAAATAATGATACACTTCATTTTGTTGCATACGTTTTTGGGAAACTTTTAAAAATCTGTATTATTGCACTAAATACATCTGGGATAAAGATCATACTACACAATCTTTATTATATAGTAAGGTCATAGCGAGTGTCGTAGAAATGATTTTGGTTCACAATTGTGGGCTGTGAAAGCAATTGGATATTGTTGAAAAATATTTATTTTTTTTATTTTTTTTTCTCCTTCTCTATTTAGGCTGAGATGCTGAAACTTGGCCTAGGTGCAGCACCTTTCACATGTATCAGGATAATAAATTATGAATACCCTACAACAACTTTAATATTTCGGGGGAGATGCCCCCTAAACGCATTATACATAGACAATGGCCTGGCCCCCATCATAGCCACTAGCGTAAATCTCACTGCCTCCTCTACCACTCCGGAGACTACCACCAGGACGACCAGGTGGTCAACTTCAACACCGACTCCAGAACCGCCCATGACCCGGGCGACACAAACAGAGGTAATTCCTTCTCCAGCTCCCAACACTCCTACCATCACTATCTCAGCAGCCGCGCTAGCAGACGTGCTGTCTACAAACGATAACAGCACCATCAGCGCTTCTGAAATAGCTACAACCACCAATCAACGACACCTAAACCTACCTAAGGCTGCGAGGCGAAAGACAAAAACGCTCACTACGGAGGTTTCGGACTCCTCAGACGAGGAAATCATAGTAGGCGCTCCACCGCCGCATCACAAATACGACACCTACACGGTTCAAGAATTCCTCATGGAGGCCACGTCACCAAACTCTAACGACAGCACTGCTCAGCCAAAGTCACAGGCAAAGAAAAAACGGAAAACCTAGAGGTCTACACTAACCCTCCTTAGTGAAGGAGCTGGTAAGTCTGGTTGGAGCTCTGAGGACAGAGTTGGATTCGCTACGGGAGGAGGTACGACAGCTGATACAACAGCAGGAAAAAACAAAGGAGGAGACCAGTATTAAGAAGACATCGTCTTGGCAAGTTGTGAAAGACAGGGGTCTTAAGAAGACCTTGGCAAAACCGACAACTAATAGCCTACACCTAAGGACTTTTAACGCATTTGACGTATTAGAGGACGAGTGCTGTGGTGAACCTGTTGTTCAACGAGGAGGCAAAGACAAAGCAACGAGGAGCATTGAAGCCCTCAAACTGCTCGAAAGGAAAAGGGAGAATCGAAGCGAATTTTGGTTGTGGGAGATTCCCAGGTGAGATATTTAGACAGAGCGTTTTGTGCCAGAGATAGGGGGAACAGTTTAAGGGTTTGCTATCCGGATGCTGGAATTGGTGATATTGTTGGAAACATGAATGATATTATGACGGGAAATGGGAACAAACCCATTATTTGTATTAGTGCAGGGGGTAATGATGTTGGACGAGTTAGGAGTGAGGAACTAATACAGAGATTCAGGACAGCCATTGAATTAGTTAGGAGCAAGGGAGGAATCCCGATCATATGTGGCATTCTTCCAAGAGAGGGAGTGGGAAATGAATGGATGTCAAGGGCACTTGGTGTCAATTGCCGGCTGGAAAGATATTGCAAATCAAATGCAATATCTTTCATAGACAACTGGGAACACTTCTATGGAAGAAATGAAATGTATGCTCGTGATGGGGTGCATCTGTCGAGGGCTGGGGTTGTTGCTGTTGCGAACTCGTTGGAAGAAGTGGTTAGCGGTGTTTGTTTGGGTTTAAACTGTTAGTAGATAGAGGTATGGGAATTGATTTGGAGGAAGGAGGTAATAAAAGTACGTGTTTGTGGGAGAAAGGAATTGGCAAAATGATCAGGGAAAGAGAAGGGCCTCAAAATAACAATTCACTTAGGGTATATTACACTAACAATAGAAGTCTAAGAAATAAAATTAACGAATTAAATGCTCTTGTCTGCACAGAAAAATAGATATTATTGCACTTACCGAAACGTGGATGAATGTAGAAAATAGAGAACTATTAGCTGAATATTAAATAAATGGATTTAAACTATTTCACACAGATAGATATATTTGACGAGGAGATGGAGTAGCCATATAAGTTAAGGACAATTTGAAATGTAGTCTCAAAGAGGGAATCAAAACTGAGCCACACACAGAAACTATTTGGATAGAATTAAACGAAAAAGCAAATAATATTATAATAGGAGTTATATATAGGCCACCAAATTTAGACAGAATGGAAGGAAAGCATCTATGGGATGAATGTTATGGACCCGAGTCCATCGTCAGAGCACGGAGCATGGACGACAACGCCATCTGTGAGTCCGCTCCTGAAACCCCCTCCAAATGGACGACGCCATCTAGTGATGACGAGAGACGCCGGCAATACGTGCTGGATTCCCGTCTTAATTGGCTCGTGGAATAGCCGCTGCTGACCTCTGGTGAGGTGGCGCTTAGACAGCAACGCCATCTATGGAGTGAAGAGGTGGACGTTTGTGTCCAAGCCTGTAAGTGAGATTCCCTAGAGCGTCCCAGTATTAATGACGTATATGATTGCAGAGTCGACCTGGGACTGCTGTGTTGGACGATGGGGCAGTCTACCCAAAGCAGCCAAGGTCTCCTCACCAGTCTGCTTTGAAGAAGCTGTGAGCCATCCCTGGACGAACTCTGTTGAGAGTAATAGCCTGCCTGACGAGTGGCAGTGTTGGGAATCGCTTTATCTGGAGCTGGCTGGTGGAGGAGACCACCCACTGGGGTGCTGTATGAGGAGAGTGACCAGGGTGTCACACGAGGCTCTTGGCTAGGGCACGCAACCCTAAGTATCGATCGTGGAGTCGCCTACACAGCGGAGCTGATCGGTACCTGCCAGCTACAGGCTGGATTGTGGTTGAAGGCCTCCACGACGAAGCACCCAGTGGGACTGTGATTTGGCTGGCATGTGGCCAGGGTAGATTCGTTATAGAGTCATAGTGGATTCATCGTGGGCCACGGAAGAAGGAACCAGGGCTACCCAGAGTGAGCATCCAATGTCTTCGGAGGAAGATGCAACTGTACATAAGTGTAGTAATAATCCCCGCGTGCGACTGTTATTTATTTATATATGGTGGTGGTGGTAAATATATCAGAAACTGGAACATTTGTATCCCTCCCCCTTTAATTTAACTTGCGTTACGGAACACACCCCTTGAAAGCCTCTACTAACTTCGGGTCGGATTCCCAAACTCTACTACCATCAGAGAAGAACCCGGTTGCATCCCAGTAGGGCCGTAACATAATTGGCATCCCCAGCGGGATCCGACCCCTTGTCAAGTATGTTTGACAGGGGTGGTGATGTAGCGTAATCCCCTGTAAATAATACCCCCTGTTTATAATTATTTGGGCGTTGTACGTCCTGTGCGGTGCTCGGTGTGGTTTAGTGCAATATTGTAGTGCGGTGCCCGGTGTGATTACATGCAATATTGGCAAGTGCGGTACTAGGTGCGATAAAGTGCAACATTGGCAAAGTACAGTGCTCGGTGTGTTTAGTGCTCAAGTGAAGCGGTGAATTAAGTGCTCGTGCACCACTTAAGTGACAATGGCGGAGAAAGTAACCCTTGAAGATCTGGACGATGTTCAGGATTTTCTGAACAAGGAGGACTGTCTTGCCAGATTGAAATATCTGGGAAAGCAAGAACTTGTGCTAGTGAACGCATATCTGGAGATCAAAATACACGAAAGTGACTCCCGTGTTGAGATCTTGTCAAAGGTCCACAAACATTTGAAGGCCGGGGAGAAACAGGAAAGCGAGGCACAGAGTACAAAGGAAAGTGAGGTGGTAACTTCCACTGAAAAGGAAAATAAAGGTAGTGACATTGAAAGCGATGCAGGTGAATTGAATATAAGCTTGCTAACTGTCAAAATGCGTGCCTTAGAAATAAATCGTGAGATAGAATGGAAGAAATTAGAAATTGAACGAGAATTGAAAGATAAAGAAATGGAAATGAAGCGTTTAGAATTAGAAGAAAATAAAAAGAAAGACAAGAAAGGAAAGAAGAGCGAGAAAGAGAAGAAAGAAGAGAACGAGAAGAGCGAGAAAGAGAAGAGAAACGAGAGAGAGAAGAGCGAGAGAGGGAAGAAAGAAGAGAAAGAGAAGAGCGAGAGAGAGAAGAAAAAAGAGAAAGAGAAGAGCGAGAAAGAGAAGAAAAGGAGAAAGAAAGAAGACACGAGTTAGAAGTATTAAGTATTGCGATTAGGCGGTCGGAGGAAAACAACGGAAACAAGTAGTTTCGATCCGGTAAGGAACATCAAAATGGTCCCGAAATTCAACGAAAGGGAAGTTTCGAAGTTCTTCGCAGCCTTCGAGAAAGTTGCAGCCTCTTTGGAGTGGCCAAAGGAGAATTGGGCCATCATGATACAGTCCGTCTTGACTGGGAAGGCCCAAATCGCCTACTCCACGTTGTCCCCTGATGACTTCTGTGATTATGACAAGGTGAAGAAGGTAGTGCTCATGGCTTACCAGTTGGTGCCTGAGGTTTACAGGCAGAAGTTCAGGAACCTGAAAAAGACCTCGGAGCACACGTTCACAGAGTTCTAGGGCATCTAGTTCTAACAGTATTTATGTCATGGATGACTTTAATTTTAGTGGAATAAACTAGTTGAACAAAACAGGGAATAGTGAAGCAAAAGATTTTCTAGAATTAATTGACGATTGCTTTCTTACGCAACACATTAAGGAACCAACACGGGAAAATAATATTTTAGATTTAGTGTTAACTAACAGGGAAACACAAATTAATGACATCGAAATAGGGAGTGAGCTAGGGAACAGTGATCACAAAGAAATCAGATTTAGCATAGAATGGAATAGACCAGTAGGAGAAAATTCTGTTAAAGTGCCAGATTTTCGAAAAGCTGATTTTAATAGCCTAAGAAATTTTTTGGGTCAAATTGATTGGAAAGTCTTGGGTATGGGGTGTGGGCCGGTCTTGGAGCGAGACATAAACCCAGCGATAGGTGACTTAAATGGGGATTTCGATGTGGATTCAATATATAACTTATTTAAGAATATTCTAAACAAAGCACAGGAACGTAGTATACCATACAAATTGAATAGATCGAATACTACTGACCCAAAGTGGATAACAAAGAATTTGAAGAACCTTATAGGTAAAAAGAGAGCTTGGTACAAAAGGATTAGAAATGGGGAGGTCACTTTAAAACAGGAATTCGTACAACTGGTTAGAAATGTTACAAAAGAGATAAGGAAAGCAAAAAGGTACTATGAAGTTCGCATAGCAGGGCAAGCAAAGACAAATCCTAAAGTGTTTTTTCAGTTATATCGTACTAAGACTAGGGAAAGGATAGGTCCATTAAAAACTGAGACAGGTCAAATAACAGATAGTGATGAAGAGATGAGTAGTATTTTTAATAAATATTTTGTATCTGTATTTACTAAAGAGGTACTTAACAATATGCCTTCAGCCGAAAAAGTCTATGTGGGTGGGGACGAGGACAGGTTGACGAGTTTAGCAGTTACCAGGGAGGATGTTCTTAAACATATAGTAAAACTCAAACCAAACAAATCCCCAGAGCCGGATGAAGTGTTTGCCAGGGTGCTTAAAGAAGGCAAAGAGGAGCTTTGTGACCCACTGTTGTGGTGTTTGTGTGTTACTGAGGAAGTCTTGGTTGTAGGGTTGATGTAAAGTCATGACTTGGTTACTGACTTTAATACTTAATATGATTACATGACTAGTAGCTACCAAGCTTGGCGGGCGTCCTGTACGCTCTATTGTTTACCTTCCTTCTCTGGCGTCCCAGCCGCCGCACATAGAAAACGGATGGTACCATTTTCTGTGAACATGACATCCCTCCTTTTCTTTAAAAAGAATGAATACAGGATGTCTACCATACTTGTAGCACAAAGCAAAGTTATTGACACAAAGTAAGTTATTACCATATCAAGAGATACTGCATACATTTAACATTAATTAAGCACACAAAGAATTTAAACAACTTAATCTTTTCCACAAAGGATTTCAATGTTAAAAATACATATGCAATGTTAAACAAACATGAAAGAAACTGTAATACAAAGTTACAAAATATTGAATGAGATATCTGCATTATTCAAACAATATTAAATTTAGTTTAGCATAATAAGTAAATACTTTTCATTACATAGGAACACAATTAATCATCAAATCGTGTAGGGCGTTTAACATGACGTTTAGGACGAGAGTCCTTAAATGCAATAACATCCCTTGATGAATTGTTTGTCGGGTTATAACTATTTTTTTCTTTTTCTTTTGCACGACTTTGCACTTCATCATTTTCTACACTAGTTGGAATCACTTTGAAATAGGCCATATTACGTGTTATACTATTATCTCTATTACTAGCTGTTACCATAGTTCCTTTTACACTAATCACTTTATATGGTTTTGTATCATACGGCATATCTAACTTTCCCTCTTTTTTCTTTTTAACGAGAACAGTGTCACCAACCTTTATGAACTGTTCCTTTGCACGTTGATCATGAGCAATTTTCATTTTGCCCTTGGCTAGTGCATCCTTCTGAGCGAGACGTTTATCCGTTACCTCGGCTGGCATGACGGGTAGTGCGATTCTCATAGGACGTCCAAATAAAAGTTCGCCAGGCGACTTGCCCAGTGTTCCATGTGGTGTTGCACGGTAGTTCCTGAGAAAAGCATACATAGCTTGTTTCCAGGATCGTCCTTCGGCATGAGCACAGCGTACCGCTTTCATGAGAGGTTGCATGAATCTCTCAACTTCTCCATTTGCTTGGGGATGTAGTGGCATCACACGGCGGTGTTTGAATCCAATATGCTCAGCAAAGTTGACAAAGTCTTGTCCATTGAATGGCGGTCCATTGTCCGTCTTGACAACTTCAGGAATGCCAAAGTTTGAAAAGATCTTGTCAAGTTTCGGGATGACGGCCTTTGCAGATGTGGAATTGATGATTTCTACTTCTGGATAACGTGAGTGATCATCAATGACTACCATCAAGTACTCTCCAGTTGGTAGTGGTCCGCAGAAGTCCATTGATACTTCCGTCCATGGTGCAGCAGGTAGTGGTGAAGGTTGTAGAGGTGTTGGTCTTGAAGTATCCACTGCAGCTTGGCAAGGGACACAGGCATCATGCATATCCTTTGCTTGACGATCAATGCCAGGAAACCACACCTTTTCTCGTAGCAGCTGTTTCGTCCAAACAAGACCTTGGTGTCCTTGATGTGCAAGCTTCAGAGCACGTTGCTGGAGAACAGCTGGAATCACGATACGAGTACCTCGCAGCACAGTGTCGCGTTGTTGGGTAACACTTAATTCTGTCTGGATGCGTTCAAGTGCTTTGAATGCATCTTGGTCAACTCCTGAGGGTGGGATGCGTGGAAACTTTTTCTTAGTCAATGCATCCACTGTTGCTTGCAGAGTTGGGTCCTCTAGGGTTGCAGTACGGATTTCATCAAGAGTAAGAGCCTTAGGGACTGCATCACAGGTTACAGAGTGTACATATTCCTCGGCAACTTGCTGATGCTTGGTGATGGTGAAACTGTTGGCAGGATGTCGACTGATGTAATCAGCGGGATTGCCTGCACCCGGCTTGTATTTCACCGTAAAGTTGTATGGTTGCAGACGAAGAGCCCATCTCTCAATGCGAGCTGGTGGTTTGGACTTTGGATTATTGAAGATGGTCTCCAACGGTTTGTGGTCAGTGACTATCGTGGTGAAGGGTGCACCAAGCAGATACACCTTGAAGTGTTCACAGCCCCATAATAGAGCAAGAGCTTCCTTCTCTGTCTGACTGTATCGTTGCTCAACATCTGTGAGAGAACGGCTGGCGTAGGCAATTACTACTCTGGAATCTGGTTGACCAGGTTTGTGTTGGGCTAAAACAGCACCTAATCCAACAGGACTAGCATCCACCGTTAACTCAGTGTCCATTGATGGATCACAGTATGCAGCAGTCGCATTCTCTACTAGTGCATCTTTCACAGCATCAAATGCATTTTGCTCGATATCGCTCCAGTACCATGATGCATTTTTCTTCAGGAGCTCACGTAGAGGCTTTGTAATGGTAGCAAAATCTGGAATGAAGCGAGAACAGTAGTTTGCCATTCCCAGAAAACTATGTACTTCAGTGGACGTTGAAGGAGGTGCAGCATTCTTAATATCTGCAACTTTCTTAGGATCTGGAGACAGACCTTTGTCACTAAGTACATGTCCAAAGAATTCAATTTTATGTTGATTGAACTCACACTTTGCTCGGCTTAGCGTCAAATTCTTTTCTCGTAAGCGTTGCAATGTTGCACGAAGAGCTTTGTCGTGTTCAGCTTGGGTACGGCCATAAACAATGATGTCATCAGACATGTTGTCAGCATTAGGTATATCTTGCAATACCTGGCTGATGGTGTGCTGGAATACCTCGGCAGCACTGTTAATACCAAAACTCAGGCGCTTGTACCTATACAGACCTCGATGTGTCGTAAACGTTGTGATGAAGCGACTCTCATCATCAAGTTCAAGCTGATGATAGCCCTTGTTTAAATCTAACTTGCTGAATACAGTTGCACCATTCAAGCGGTAGATCATATCATCTACAGTCGGTGTAGGATGGCGTTCACGCATTATTGCCTTGTTGGGAACACGCATGTCCACACAAATGCGTATCTCATCTGGATTCTTCGGCTTTGGTGGAGTGACAATTGGGCTTACCCATGGTGTTGGGCCTGTTACTGGTTCAATGATATCTAGTTCCATCAGCCTATCCAGTTCGGCATCGACTTTCTTGCGAGTATGGAATGGTTGTCGGCGATGTGGTTGGGCAACTGGAATTACATCTGGGTTGATATGCAGATGTACTTTGCTATCAGTATAACAACCTATGGATTTAAATCGATCAGAAAATTCAGCAACAATACCATCAACATTGTTTGCAGATTCCACTGCTACAGCATTAGAAAGCTGAAGTAGCCCCAATTTGGTTGAAGTCTTGTAACTGAGTAAAGACTCCTTTGCATTCCTAACAACATGGAATGTAGTAATGAGCATTGCATTCTTTGACTTAATCTCTGCAGTTAAAGTTCCAATCACTGGCAAGGCTAACTTCGAAGCATAGGCAGTGGCTTTACCATTGTATTTTTCTAGCTTTGGGAACTGTTTTCTAAATTTTTCATAGTGGCACTCAGCAATGGTATCAATGTTTGATCCAGTGTCAATGAGAACCTTGAGACAAATACCAGCAATGTATACACATGTCTCTGGGTTGTTTGGAAGATCATTCCATTCTGTGATTGCTTGTACTCCATAAGTATAATCACATTCACTGTCATCTGAGACTGGTTGTAATGAAATGTTGTCTTGTATATTATTAACATTCTGGATATGAGGTGCAATATTGTGTTTACCACCTCGACCCCTATGACCTGATCCTCGTACAGTGCTTTTATTCATTGACTGTGGTTTCTTAAGTGCAGAACGACACATAGCACCAAAATGACCTAGTTTTCCACACTCATAGCACTTCTTACCTTTAGCAGGACAAACATTATCTTGGTGTGGGTAGTCTCCTCCACAATTGTAACATTTATTGTTGACACCCTCTGATGTGGGTCGTTGAGACTGCCTGAGCCTTGTTCCTTGACCCCAGTTGTGACGTGGTTCTCGGCTAAATTTACTGTTAGGTTTGCCATGATATCTTCTTTGATCACGGTGTCCTCCCTGAACCTTACGTACCTCATCACTGTTAGTAACAGTGGCAGAACCGTTATTAGCACTGCACTCCATGACACGAGCATCACGTGCAGCATCTTCCATTCGACGAGCCATATCCAGTATCTTGATAAGAGAACTGTCATCATCAACAAGTTCTAGAGCTCTTCGACGAAGACGTGTAGATGTGCATGATTCAATTATTTGCTGTTTGATTTCTTTGTCAACATCAGCAAACTCACAATGGGCTGCTAAACCCTGCAGACGTGTGTGGTATTGATCCACAGTTTCATTAGAGAGTTGTTTTGCTCTCCTGAAATGCATAATTTCCATAGCAGTATTTTGCCTTGGTTTGAAATGCTCTGTTAGTTTGGCTTTGGCAGTGTCATAATCTTTGGCACCACCAGTGTCTTTCAGTGTGTCAAAGATGTCACAAACTCTATCACCTGCATAATGAAGTAGAAAGGCACGCTTTCAGCACTTTTGATGTCAGAAACTATCAACAAATTTTCAAACTTTTTAAGCCATTTGACCCACCTCTGTGACAGGTTTGTCTGGTCACAGTCAGGATCAAATGCAGGAAACTGAGGTATATTTGCCTTTTTTACTGAATAAATGTAACTTATCACTTAAATGTTCCTCAGAATATTAAACACTTACTGCACTGTATATGTTAGTCAAGAATTCACTGTAATTACTTTAATTTTGCAAAGCACACAAGCATTTTAATGCAAAAGTTCACAACAGTGCACAATATAGCAGCAACTGACTTCTTACCTAGCCCTTGTGTACATGTGTTGTTCCTACTCACAGCAGCAGCACAGCAGTTGGCACAGCAGTTGGTACAGCAGCAGTTCAGTGTGATGAATTTTGTAGCACGAAGCGTCGTTTCGTAACCAAAACATCAGGTTTTGTACACATCAATGCGTCGTTTCGTACACAACGTCGGCAGATTCCTCAGTACACAGTTTCTTCAGCACAGCTTGGGTAGCACACAGCTTGGGTAGCACACAGCATTGGTTAGCACACAGCATCGTTTAGCACACAGCATTGGAGCATCGGTTAGCATACAGCATCGGGTATGGCGCTCACAGCTTCTCTTCCTCCTCCAGGCAGCATGCTTCTCCCTTGTGTTTGAAACTGAACAAATACCTGCGTTCACAGTTCATCCTCGTCGCCAATGTGGTGTTTGTGTGTTACTGAGGAAGTCTTGGTTGTAGGGTTGATGTAAAGTCATGACTTGGTTACTGACTTTAATACTTAATATGATTACATGACTAGTAGCTACCAAGCTTGGCGGGCGTCCTGTACGCTCTCTTGTTTACCTTCCTTCTCTGGCGTCCCAGCCGCCGCACATAGAAAACGGATGGTACCATTTTCTGTGAACATGACAACTGTCAACCATATTTAATAAATCAATAGAGTCAGGCAGAGTGCCAGAGTTTTGGAAAGTTGCTAATGTGATACCAGTTTTTAAGAAAGGAGATAGATCACTTGCGTCTAACTATCGACCAATTAGCCTAACGTCTATTGTGGGAAAGTTACTCGAATCTATAATAGCAAATAAAATTCGTCTTCATCTTGAAAAACATAAATTAATAATTGAGTTGCAACATGGTTTTATAAATGGCCGTTCATGTTTAACAAATTTGTTATCTTTTTATTCTAGCATAGTTGAGGCAGTTGATAGTGGTAAGGATTGGGATGTTGTGTACCTTGACTTTAGCAAAGCTTTTGATACAGTGCCACATGAAAGACTGATTAAAAAGATAGAGTCTCATGGTATTGGGGGTGCTATATTAAGCTGGATTAGGGCATGGCTATACCAAAGGAAACATAGAGTTAGTATAAATGGAATCAAGTCAGAGTGGGAAAATGTTGTAAGTGGAGTGCCTCATGGCTCTGTCCTGGGCCCTCTGTTGTTTATAATATATATAAATGATTTCGATTCAGGTTTGAGTAGCCACATTTGCAAATTTGCCGATGATACGAAAATCGGTAGAGAAATTAATTCGGAGGAGGACTCACTATCACTTCAAGTTGATCTAGATAGGGTTTTGAAATGGTCAAAGGATTGGCAGATGCAGTTTAATGCTGATAAATGTAAAGTTCTGAGGTTAGGTAATGATGATAGAGTTACAAGATACGAGCTAGATGGTGTTGAGATTGCGAAGTCGGATTGCGAAAGGGATCTGGGAGTTATGATTAGTAAGAATTTAAAACTAAAGGATCAATGCATAAATGTTCGTAATAAGGCAAATCGGACACTTGGATTTATTAATCGCAGCATTAGTAACAAGACACCTGGTGTGATTCTCAAGCTATATCTTGCTCTAGTTAGGCCCCATTTAGATTATACAGTTCAGTTTTGGTCGCCATATTATAGAATGGATATAAATTCACTTGAACGTGTCCAGCGTAAGATGAAAAAAGTTTATTCCCCAAATTAGAAATCTTTCATATGAAGAAAGATTAACAAAGCTTAAGTTGCATTCACTGGAAAGGCGAAGAGTTAGGGGTGACATGATAGAGATTTACAAGTGGGTGAATGGACATAACAAAGGGGATATTAATAGGGTATTAAAAGTATCAACACAAGACAGAACACGAAACAATGGGTATAAATTGGATAAGTTTAGATTTAGGAAAGACTTGGGTAAATACTGGTTCAGTAACAGGGTTGTTGATTTGTGGAACCAATTACCGCGTAACGTGCTGGAGGTGGGGTCCCTCGATTGTTTCAAGCGCGGGTTGGACAAGTATATGAGTGGGATTGGGTGGTTATAAATAGGAGCTGCCTCGTATAAGCCAATAGGCCTTCTGCAGTTGCCTTTGTTCTTATGTTCTTATAGGAAAAGATGCCCATAATCGAGGGCTGTCAATCACCCTAAACTGGATACCAAGTCACATTGGCATAGATTGTAATGAAAAGGCAGACTCACTAGCAAAAACTACCACTGCTCTACCTGTTGTACAGGTTCAAATACCTCCAAGTTTCTCACAGATAAAGGAGCAAATCAAGAAGAAAATATTCTCAACTATCAAAAGTCGCCACAGAGCCAAAGTAGCGGAAGGAAGATCCACTGCGATATGGTACGAACAAGCCACTGGTTACTCCTCTTTCAAGCCTGGCAAAAAGATATCCAGAGACATTGCAGTAGCCATACACAGACTCAGACTTGGTCATACACAGACCCAGCAGCACTTGGTTACAAGTGCTGCTGGGAGGTAATGAACCCAATAGTTAAAGAGTGTCACATCTGTGAAACTGAAGCAGAGGCGCCACTATTGCACTACTTACTGGAATGTGAAGCTACTGAACCCCTGCGCATCAAACTCAACATTAATCCAACGACAGCAGCTGCATTAGATGCACATTCCACCGCGACTACAATGATTAGAAAAGCTGTTGAGGAATGGGACTCATTAGTGAGCATTCTGCATCTACATCCGGCACCAAGATAATGTTAATAAAACAAGATTAAAACCAGTGCACTAAAACAGAAGCGATAAATAAGCAGGGAAAAAGGAAAAGTCCTCTCCTCCATTTTAAACTTAGACCCAAATATCACAGGAAAAAGGTTATCATGTATAACCAAACTCAATCGCGGGCTCACCACCGTGCTACATGGACACTTCGTCCTGAGTAGCTAAATCTTTAACAACAACAACGGGTTATGGATAGGAGCTGCCTCGTATGGGCCAAAAGGCCTTCTGCAGTTACAGTTACCTTTGTTCTTATGTTCTTATGATTCAGAAATATAAAACAGCAATTGAATTAGTTAGAAGCAAGGGAGCAATCCCGATCATATGTGGCTTTCTTCCAAGAAAGGGTGTGGGAAATGAATGGATGTAGAGGGCACTTGGTGTCAATTACCGGCTGGAAAGATACTGCAAGTCAAATGCATTATCTTTCATAGACAACTGGGAACACTTCTATGGAAGAAATGAAATGTATGCTCGAAATGTATGGGTGCATCTGTCGAGGGCTGGGGTTGTTGCTGTTGCGAACTCGTTGGAAGAAGTGGTTAGAGGTGTTTGTTTGGGTTTAAACTGTTAGTAGATAGAGGTATGGGAATTGATTTGGAGGAAGGAGGTAATAAAAGTATGTGTTTGTGGGAGAAAGGAATTGGCAAAATGATCAGGGAAAGAGAAGGGCCTCAAAATAACAATTCACTTAGGGTATATTACAATAACAGTAGAAGACTAAGAAATAAAATTAACGAATAAATGCTCTTGTCTGCACAGAAAAAAACAGATATTACTGCACTTACCGAAACGTGGATGAATGTAGAAAATAGAGAACTATTAGCAGAATATCAAATAAATGGATTTAAATAATTTCACACAGATAGATATATTAGACGAGGAGGTGGAGTAGCCATATATGTTAGGGACAATATGAAATGTAGTCTCAAAGAGGGACTCAAAACTGAGCCACACACAGAAACTATTTGGATAGAATTAAACGAAAAAGATAATAATATTATAATAGGAGTTATATATATAACAAAAGGATCAATGCATAAATGTTCGTAATAAGGCAAATCGGACACGTGGATTTATTAATCGCAGCGTTAGTAACAAGACACCTGGTGTGGTTCTCAAGCTATATCTTGCTCTAGTTAGGCCCCATTTAGATTATGCAGTTCAGTTTTGGTCGCCATATTATAGAATGGATATAAATTCACTTGAGCGTGTCCAGCGTAGGATGACTAAGTTAATTCCCCAAATTAGAAATCTTTCATATGAAGAAAGATTAACAAAGCTTAAGTTGCATTCACTGGAAAGGCGAAGAGTTAGGGGTGACATGATAGAGGTTTACAAGTGGATGAATGGACATAACCGGGGGGGATATTAATAGGGTATTAAAAGTATCAACACAGGACAGAACACGAAACAATGGATATAAATTGGATAAGTTTAGATTTAGGAAAGACTTGGGTAAATACTGGTTCAGTAACAGGGTTGTTGATTTGTGGAACCAATTGCCGCGTAACATTGTGGAGGTGGGGTCCCTCGATTGTTTCAAGCACGGGTTGGACAAGTATATGAGTGGGATTGGGTGGTTATAGAATAGGAGCTGCCTCGTATGGGCCAATAGGCCTTCTGCAGTTACCTTTGTTCTTATGTTCTTATGTTCTTATGTTAGCGGAATAAACTGGTTGAACAAAACAGGGAATAGTGAAGCAGAAGATTTTCTAGAATTAATTGACGATTGCTTTCTTAAGCAACACATTAAGGAACCAACACGGGAAAATAATATTTTAGATTTAGTGTTAACTAACAGGGAAACGCAAATTAATGACATCGAAATAGGGAGTGAGCTAGGGAGCAGTGATCACAAAGAAATCAGATTTAGCATAGAATGGAATAGACCAGTAGGAGAAAATTCTGTTAAAGTGCCAGATTTTCGAAAAGCTGATTTTAATAGCCTAAGAAATTTTTTGGGTCATATTGATTGGAAAGGCTTGGGTATGGGGTGTGGGCCGGTCTTGGAGCGAGACATGAACCCAGCGATAGGTGACTTAAATGGGGATTTCGATGTGGATTCAATATATAACTTATTTAAGAATATTCTAAACAAAGCACAGGAACGTAGTATACCATACAAATTGAATAGATCGTATACTAATGACCCAAAGTGGATAACAAAGAATTTGAAGAACCTTATAGGTAAAAAGAGAGCTTGGTACAAAAGGATTAAAAATGGGGAGGTCACTTTAGAACAGGAATTCGTACAACTGGTTAGAAATGTTAAAAAAGAGATAAGGAAAGCAAAAAGAAACTATGAAGTTCGCATAGCAGGGCAAGCAAAGACAAATCCTAAAGGGTTTTTTCAGTTATATCGTACTAAGACTAGGGAAAGGATAGGTCCATTAAAAACTGAGACAGGTCAAATAACAGATAGTGATGAAGAGATGAGTAGTATTTTTAATAAATATTTTGTATCTGTATTTACTAAAGAGGAACTTAACAATATGCCTTCAGCCGAACAAGTCTATGTGGGTGGGGACGAGGACAGGTTGACGAGTTTAGCAGTTACCAGGGAGGATGTTCTTAAACAAATAGTAAAACTCAAACCAAACAAATCCCCAGGGCCGGATGAAGTGTTTGCTAGGGTGCTTAAAGAAAGCAAAGAGGAGCTTTGTGACCCACTGTCAACCATATTTAATAAATCAATAGAGTCAGGCAGAGTGCCAGAGTTTTGGAAAGTTGCTAATGTGATACCAGTTTTTAAGAAAGGAGATAGATCACTTGCGTCTAACTATCGACCAATTAGCCTAACGTCTATTGTGGGAAAGTTACTCGAATCTATAATAGCAAATAAAATTCGTCTTCATCTTGAAAAACATAAATTAATAATTGAGTCGCAACATGGTTTTATAAATGGCCGTTCATGTTTAACAAATTTGTTATCTTTTTATTCTAGCATTGTTGAGGCAGTTGATAGTGGTAAGGATTGCGATGTTGTATACCTTGACTTTAGCAAAGCTTTTGATACAGTGCCACATGAAAGACTGATTAAAAAAATAGAGTCTCATGGTATTGGGGGTGCTATATTAAGCTGGATTAGGGCATGGCTATACCAAAGGAAACAGAGAGTTAGTATAAATGGAATCAAGTCAGAGTGGGAAAATGTTGTAAGTGGAGTGCCTCAAGGCTCTGTCCTGGGACCTTTGTTGTTTATAATATATATAAATGATTTAGATTCAGGTTTGAGTAGCAACATTTGCAAATTTGCCGATGATACGAAAATCGGTAGGGAAATTAATTCGGAGGAGGACTCACTATCACTTCAAGTTGATCTAGATAGGGTTTTGAAATGGTCAAAGGATTGGCAGATGCACTTTAATGCTGATAAATGTAAAGTTCTGAGGTTAGGTAATGATGATAGAGTTACAAGATACGAGCTAGATGGTGTTGTGATTGCGAAGTCGGATTGCGAAAGGGATCTGGGAGTTATGATTAGTAAGAATTTAAAACAAAAGGATCAATGCATAAATGTTCGTAATAAGGCAAATCGGACACTTGGATTTATTAATCGCAGCGTTAGTAACAAGACACCTGGTGTGGTTCTCAAGCTATATCTTGCTCTAGTTAGGCCCCATTTAGATTATGCAGTTCAGTTTTGGTCGCCATATTATAGAATGGATATAAATTCACTTGAACGTGTCCAGCGTAGGATGACTAAGTTAATTCCCCAAATTAGAAATCTTTCATATGAAGAAAGATTAACAAAGCTTAAGTTGCATTCACTGGAAAGGCGAAGAGTTAGGGGTGACATGATAGAGGTTTATAAGTGGATGAATGGACATAACTGGGGGGATAATCATAGGGTATTAAAAGTATCAACACAGGACAGAACACGAAACAATGGATATAAATTGGATAAGTTTAGATTTAGGAAAGACTTGGGTAAATACTGGTTCAGTAACAGGGTTGTTGATTTGTGGAACCAATTGCCGCGTAACATTGTGGAGGTGGGGTCCCTCGATTGTTTCAAGCACGGGTTGGACAAGTATATGAGTGGGATTGGGTGGTTATAGAATAGGAGCTGCCTCGTATGGGCCAATAGGCCTTCTGCAGTTACCTTTGTTCTTATGTTCTTATGTTCTTATGTTTTATTCTAGCATAGTTGAGGCAGTTGATAGTGGTAAGGATTGTGATGTTGTGTACCTTGACTTTAGCAAAGCTTTTGATACAGTGCCACATGAAAGACTGATTAAAAAGATAGTCTCATGGTATTGGGGGTGCTATATTAAGGTGGATTAGGGCATGGCTATACCAAAGGAAACAGAGAGTTAGTATAAATGGAATCAAGTCAGAGTGGGAAAATGTTGTAAGTGGAGTGCCTCAAGGCTCTGTCCTGGGACCTCTGTTGTTTATAATATATATAAATGATTTAGATTTAGGTTTGAGTAGCAACATTTGCAAATTCGCCAATGATACGAAAATCGGTAGGGAAATTAATTCGGAGGAGGACTCACTATCACTTCAAGTTGATCTAGATAGGGTTTCGAAATGGTCAAAGGATTGGCAAATGCAGTTTAATGCTGATAAAGTGTTTGGGTTTAAACTGTTAGTAGATAGAGGTATGGGAATTGACTTGGAGGAAGGAGGTAATAAAAGTATGTGTTTGTGGGAGAAAGGAATTGGCAAAATGATCAGGGAAAGAGAAGGGCCTCAAAATAACAATTCACTTAGGGTATATTACACTAACAGTAGAAGACTAAGAAATAAAATTAACGAATAAATGCTCTTGTCTGCACAGAAAAAATAGATATTACTGCACTTACCGAAACGTGGATGAATGTAGAAAATAGAGAACTATTAGCAGAATATCAAATAAATGGATTTAAACTATTTCACACAGATAGATATATTAGACGAGGAGGTGGAGTAGCCATATATGTTAGGGACAATATGAAATGTAGTCTCAAAGAGGGAATCAAAACTGACCCACACTCAGAAACTATTTGAATAGAATTAAACGAAAAAGATAATAATATTATAATAGGAGTTATATATAGGCCACCAAATTTAGACAGAATGGAAGCAAAGCACCTATGGGATGAAATATCTAGAGCATCTAGATCTAACAGTATTTATGTCATGGATGACTTTAATTTTAGCGGAATAAACTGGTTAAACAAAACAGGGAATAGTGAAGCAGAAGATTTTCTAGAATTAATTGACGATTGCTTTCTTACGCAACACATTAAGGAACCAACACGGGAAAATAATATTTAGGATTTAGTGTTAACTAACAGGGAAACACAAATTAATGACATCGAAATAGGGAGTGAGCTAGGGAACAGTGATCACAAAGTAATCAGATTTAGCATAGAATGGAATAGAACTGTAGGAAAAAATTCTGGTAAAGTGCCAGATTTTCAAAAAGCTGACTTTAATAGCCTAAGAATTTTTTGGGGTCAATAGATTGGAAAGTCTTGGGTATGGGGTATGGGCCGGTCTTGGAGCGAGACATGAACCCAGCGATAGGTGACGTAAAAGGGGATTTCGATGTGGATTTAATATATAACTCATTTTAGAATATTCTAAACAAAGCACAGGAACGTAGTATACCATACAAATTAAATAGATCGAATACTAATGACCCAAAGTGGATAACAAATAATTTAAAGAACCTTATAGGTAAAAAGAGAGCTTGGTACAAAAGGATTAGCAATGGGGAAGTCAGTTTAAAACAGGAATTCATACAACTGGTTAGAAATGTTAAAAAAGAGATTAGGAAAACAAAAAGAAACTATGAAGTTCGCATAGCAGAGCAAGCAAAGTCAAATCCTAAAGGGTTTTTTCAGTTATATCGAACGAAGACTAGGGAAAGAATAGGTCCATTAAAATCTGAGACAGGTCAAATAACGGATAATGACAAGGAGATGTGTAGTATTTTTAACAAATATTTTATATCTGTATTTACTAAAGAAGAACTTAACAATATGCCTTCAGCCGAACAAGTCTATGTGGGTGGGGATGAGGACAGGTTGACTAGTTTAGTAGTTACCAGGGAGGATGTAATTAAACAATTATAAAAACTAATACCAAACAAATCCCCAGGGCCGGATGAAGTGTTTGCCAGGGTGCTTAAAGAATGCAAAGAAGAGCTTTCCGAGCCATTGTCTACAATATATAATAAATCAATAGAGTCAGGCAGAGTGCCAGAGTCATGGAAGGATGCTCATGTGGCACCAATTTTTAAGAAAGGAGATAGATCACTTGCGTCAAACTATCGGCCAATTAGCCTAACGTCTATTGTGGGAAAGTTACTTGAATCAATAATTGCAAATACAATTCGTCTCCATCTTGAAAAACATAAATTAATAAATGAGTCGCAACATGGTTTTACAAATGGCCGTTCATGTTTAACAAATTAGCTAACTTTTTATTCCAGCATAGTTGAGGCAGTTGGCAGTGGTAAGGATTGTGATGTTGTGTACCTTGGTGTTGAGATTGCGAAGTCGGATTGCGAAAGGGATCTGGGAGTTATGATTAGTAAGAATTTAAAACAAAAGGATCAATGCATGAATGTTCGTAATAAGGCGAATAGGACACTGGGATTTATTAATCGAAGCGTTAGTAACAAGACACCTGGTGTGGTTCTTAAGCTATATCTTGCTCTGGTTAGGGACCATTTAGATTATGCAGTTCAGTTTTGGTCGCCGTATTATAGAATGGATATAAATTCACTTGAACGTGTCCAACGTAGAATTAACTAAGTTAATTCCCCAAATTAGAATTAATCTTTCATATTAAGAAAGATTAACAAAGCTTAAGTAGCATTCACTGGAAAGAAGAAGAGTTAGGGGTGACATGATAGAGCTTTACAAGTGGATGAATGGACATAACAGGAGGGATATTAATAGGATATTAAAAATATCAACACAATACAGAACACTAAACAATGGGTATAAATTGGATAATTTTAGATTTAGGACAGACTTGGGTAAATACTGGTTCAGTAACAGGGTTGTTGATTTGTGGAACCAATTGCCGCGTAACGTGGTGGATGTGGGGTCCCTCGATTGTTTCAAGCGCGGGTTATATGAGTGGGATTGGGTGGTTATTGATAGGAGCTGCCTCGTATGGGCCAATAGGCCTTCTGCAGTTACCTTTGTTCTTATGTTCCTATGTAAAGGGCCTTGTCTAGTGACTTGTGAGCCGCTTCTTGAATCACTTTTGATACAAAGATTATTGATGTGTTTATTTGAGTGGGTGATTGAATATGTATGTGTATCTATATATGTATATATATGTACATGTGCTCACCTAGTTGTGCTTGCGGGAGTTGAGCTCTGGCTCTTTGGTCCCGCCTCTCAACCGTCAATCAACAGGTTTACAGGTTCCTGAGCCTATTGGGCTCTATCATATCTACACTTGAAACTGTGTATGGAGTCAGCCTCCACCACATTGCTTCCTAATGCATTCCATTTGTCAACCACAACCACTCTGACACTAAAAAAGTTCTTTCTAATATCTCTGTGGCTTATTTGGGCACTCAGTTTCCACCTGTGTCCCCTAGTGCGTGTGCCCCTTGTGTTAAATAGCCTGTCTTTATCAACCCTGTCGATTCCCTTGAGAATCTTGAATGTGGTGATCATGTACCCCTTAACTCTTCTGTCTTCCAACGAAGTGAGGTTCAATTCCCGTAGTCTCTCCTCGTAGCTCATACCTCTCAGCTCGGGTACTAGTCTGGTGGCAACCTTTGAACCTTTTCCAGTTTAGTCTTATCCTTGACTAGATATGGACTCCATGCTGGGGCTGCATACTCCAGGATTGGCCTGACATATGTGGTATACAAAGTTCTGAATGATTCTTTACAAGTTTCTGAATGCCGTTCGTATGTTGGCCAGCCTGGCATATGCCGCTGATGTTATCCGCTTGATATGTGCTGCAGGAGACAGGTCTGGCGTGATATCAACCCCCAAGTCTTTTTCCTTCTCTGACTCCTGAAGAATTTCCTCTCCCAGATGATACCTTGTATCTGGCCTCCTGCTCCCTACACCTATCTTCATTACATTACATTTGGTTGGGTTAAACTCTAACAACCATTTGTTCGACCATTCCTTCAATTGTGTAACTAGCGTCAAAAGATTGTTATTTGCTTAGCTAAATGAACTAAAATGAATGTTTAGTTGCATTCACGGGAAAGGCGAAGAGTTAGGGGTGACATGATAGAGGTTTACAAGTGGATGAATGGACATAACAGGGGGGATATTAATAGGGTATTAAAAATATCAACACAAGACAGAACACGAAACAATGGGTATAAATTAGATAAGTTTAGATTTAGGACAGACTTGGGTAAATACTGGTTCAGTAACAGGATTGTTGATTTTGGAACCAATTGCCGCGTAACGTGGTGGATGTGGGGTCCCTCGATTGTTTCAAGTGCGGGTTGGACAAGTATATGAGTGGGATTGGGTGGTTATAGATAGGAGCTGCCTCGTATGGGCCAATAGACCTTCTGCAGTTACCTTTGTTCTATGTTCTTATGTTATGTTAACTAGAGGGTTCAGTTCCTGAACCGATTATGTGCCTCTGTAACCCTTTACACCATCGTCCACAGGATGGGGAGCATAATAAAGAAAAGAAATGAAATCTATGATTTCCTTCTCCTCTCCTCTATCTTGCCTATTTATTGTCAAAAACGTCAAATTCCGTCATCACAATCGCCTTGAGAATGGTACAGGACGGACCGAAACTCTCTAGTGTGTGGTTTGGTTAACATCAAATCTAACTCTACGTCCTTGCTTAACCGTCAACATTGACACTGGGCCCCACGCGTCTCCTGATATCACCACTTGTGCAGTTATCAGGAGGAGGACACCTTCTCACATACTGAACCTATCATAAAGAAGATGGAGACTCACCAATGTCCAGAGTGTGGAAAGGTATTCAGTTGTGTTGGAAATATGAAGAAACACATGTTAGTGCATTCAGGTGATAGGCCTTATGAGTGTCCAGAGTGTAGGAAGAGATTCAGGCGTCTTGGTACAATGAAGATTCACATGCTTGTGCATTCAGGTGACAAACCTTTTGAGTGTCCAGACTGTGGAAAGAGATTCAATCGTCTTGACACAATGAAGACTCACATGTTAGTGCATTCAGGTGAAAAACCTCATGAGTGTCCAGAGTGTGGGAAGATATTTAATCGGCATGGATATATGAAGAAACACATGTTAGTGCATTCAGGTGATAAACTTCATGAGTGTCCAGAGTGTGGGAAGAGATTCAAACGTCTTGACTATATGAAGACTCACAGGATGATGCATACAGGTGAAAGACCTTTTGAATGTGCCGGGTGTGGCAAACAATTAAGAACACGTGAATCTATAATAAGTCACATGCTTGTACATTCAGGTGACCAACCTTATGAGTGCCCTGAGTGTGGGAAGAGATTCACACGTCTTGGCTATATGAAGACTCACAGGATGCTGCATACGGGTGACAAACCTTATGAGTGTCCAGAGTGTGGGACGAGATTCAAACGTCTTGAATATATGAAGAAACATATGGTAGTACATTCAGGTGCTAAACCTCATGAGTGTCCAGAGTGTGGAAAGAGATTCAATCATCTTGTAGGTTTGAAGACTCACAGGTTGGTGCATACAGGTGAAAGACCTTATGAATGTGCCGAGTGTGGCAAAAAATTTAGAACACGTGGAGCTATAATACGTCACCTTTTTGTGCATTCAGGTGATAAACCTTATGAGTGTCCAGAGTGTGGAAAGAGATTCAATCGTCTTGACTCTATCAAGACTCACAGGATGATACATACCCAGTGAAAGGCGTTTTGAATGTTCCGAGTGTGGCAAACAATTTAGAACACGTGGAGCTATAATGCGTCACATGCTTGTGCATTCATATCCTCGTCCTCTATGAGTGTCTAGAGTGTGGGAAGAGATTCAAGCTGTTTAGACATGTGAAGCAGCACAAGATGATACATTCAAGCTATAGGCTGAACACGTCGATTGCGGAAGATAATTGAGAGAATGTTGAGGAATAATGGGGCACATATTAGTAAATTAATTTATCTTTAATACAGTTTAGAAATTGAGCTTCATGAAAATATTGTGGTGGTCGTGAAAAATATCACGATATCAGTTGCATGTCCTTCGGGTGCAATTGTCTCAAGTTTAGTTTGAGAAATGCGCCTCATCATGAAAAGTAAAGATCTAGAGCCATATTAATATTTTCTTCTTCTATGATAGACACCCTCTTACACCAAGCAAAAGCTAGAGGTGTTAGTGTTGAAGTTAGGTGCTCCTCATAGTGCCAAAGAGAGGTGTTAGTGTACAACAACTCAAGATTGTTCAAAGTTAAGTAAATATTTGTATATCTTAACAAAGATAACACAAGTTTTAACTGTTTTTCATTCATATATTCATGTGTAAGGTTTTTCTGTTTTTGTTCCCCCTAGAACCTTATTTAACATATAATCTTTGTAGTCAGACATTTTGTTGTAATATTATCTAACATTGGATGTTGAAAGCAGTATGAGATGTGTACAAAATTAAACCATTTAATTTGCAGGAGAAATATAAATTTATTATAATGAAGGAATTAAATGCTTTTCAAACTACAATGTAATTTCATGTCTATTATGTGTTTTGCTTATTTATTTATTATTTATTTATTTATTTGTATACAAGAAGGTATATTGGATTTATTTATTTATGAGTTTTACTACTCTTGATTAGAAATCTAAATCACTTGAGAATTATGGTAGCCTAACTGGCAATTATAACTGTTCGAGTTTGATTTTTTTAGCCTATCTTTAGCAGTTAGGTTTTTTTCCCTAACTAACAATTATATTTGATTGAATGGCAGTTATATTAGCCTGATTTGTAATTATGTCAGCCTGACTTGAAATTACGTGAACCTTACTGGTAATTATGTTAGCCTGAATAGCGATTATGTTCCTGGAAATTCATTTAAGATGTTTAGTTTAGTTCAACGAGCCTTTCTCGATCTCCGTAACCAGCATTTAATCTGAACTGTACTCACCTAATTGTGCTTGCGGGGGTTGAGCTTTGGCTCTTTGGTCCCGCCTCTCAACTGTCAATCATATCGGGCTCTAATCATATCAGTGACCTCATCACTGGTGAGGTCAAATTCCTCCAAGGTTGCTTGGTTTGCCGCCTCCTCATTTAGTGCAGGGGCTTCTCCTTGTTCTATTGTGAAGACCTCCTGGAATCTCTTGTTGAGTTCTTCACACACCTTGTCATTCTCTGTGTATCTGTTCTCCCCTTTCCGCAGCTTCATCACTTGTTCCTTCACTGCTGTTTTCCTCCTGATATGGCTGTGGAGCAGCCTTGGTTGGGTCTTGGCTTTACTCGCGAGGTCATTTTCAAACTGTCTCTCTGCTTCCCTCCTCACTCTGATGTACTCATTTCTGGCCCTCTGGTATCTCTCCCTGCTCTCTGGTGTTCTGTTATTTCTGTAGTTTCTCCATGTTCTTTTACTCAGTTGTTTCGCTACCTTACATTCCTGGTTGAACCATGGGTTTTTCTGTTGTTTTTCGTTTTTCTCCTTTTGGACGGGGATAAACCTGTCTGCAGCTTCCTGGCACTTTTGGGTGACAATATCCATCATGACCTGCACATTCTTGTCTCTAAGTTCTGTTTCCCATGGTATTCCCCTGAGGAAGTTCTTCATCTCGTCATATTTTCCTCTTCGGTAATTCAGTCTTTTCCCCTCCACTCCCATCCTTGGATTGGTTATCCCTACCTCCACCAAGTACTCAAAGGTCAGTACACTGTGGTCACTCATTCCTATGGGGGCTTCAACTTTGACTTCCCTTATTTCTGATTCATTCAGGGTGAATATTACGTCGAGTCTAGCTGGTTCATCATTGCCTCTCATTCTTGTGGGTTCCTTGACATGCTGGCTCAGAAAATTCCTTGTTGCCACTTCCAAAGAGTTTAGCTCGCCACGTATCTGCACCACCATGTGGGTCCCCATTCTCCCAGTCTATCTTTCCATGGTTGAAATCACCCATGATTAAGAGTCTTGAGCCATTCCTGCAGGCAACTGAAGCTGTTCTCTCTATTATATTAATGGTTGCCATGTTGTTCCTATCAAACTCCTGTCTAGGTCTTCTGTCATTTAGGGGAGGGTTGTAAATGACTATCACTATTATCTTAGGTCCACCCATTGTTATAGTTCCTGTTATGTAATCTCTGAATCCGTCACAGCCTGGAATTTCCATCTCATCAAAACTCCAGTCCTTCCTTATCAGCAGGGCCACTCCTCCACCTCCTCTCCCTTCCCTCTCTTTCCTTACTATATAGTAGTCCTTTGGAAACACAGCATCTGTTATGACTCCTGACAATTTTGTTTCTGTTAGTCCTATTACATCAGGGTTTTCTTCTTGCACCCTTTCTGCCAGTTCACTTGCTTTATTGGTAATCCCATCAATGTTTGAGTACATTACCTTGAAGCTCACTTTCTTATATCCAATTTCACCCACACTCCCTACAAGTGTAGGAGGTTGTTCTATGGTCATTGCTACTTGGGTAGGCTCCTCCTCCTGTGAGGTAGTTGCCAGGGGTTCAGGGGGAGGTGGAGTGGGGAGTGGAGGGCTTAGGTCTTCCTCAGGCCTGCTTGGGTCAGGAAGAAGTCCTGGGGGTGAGGGAGCAGGGATTGCTTGGGGAGAGGGCACGCCCTCCTGCGGTGTAGTAGACAGGGGTTTGGAGGGAGGTGGAGTGGGGGATAGAGGGCTTTGGTCTTGCTCAGGCCTGCTTGGGGCAGGGAGAAGACCAGGGGCTGGGAAAGCAGGGGCTACTTGGGGTAAGGGGAGGGGGAGGATTTGGGTTTCATGATGGGCATTATGCAGGGGCAAGGAAGGGTTTGTGCTGGGGGGTATGTATGTCTGGGGGAAGATTATTGAAGCTAGAGGTGGTTGCCCAAGCATCGACTAACTCGTTTGCTCTGTGTAGAGGGTGAGGGTGTGCTACTTGGCCGATCTTATCGCCTTTAATTCTTTTAATATCCTTCCATGCCTGGCTGAGGGGGGTGTGAGAGTTGAGACTGTTAACAAAAGTTTCCCAGTTATCTTGTCTGAGCTGTCATGCGCTCCCTCGCCTTGGCTAGGGCTTTCTGAAAGAGCTTGAGCATTGCTGGCGTACGTGTTTCCCTATATGCAAGCCCAACTCGTCTGGCAGTGCGTTTCATAGTACGCAGTTTGGGGTCATTGTAATAGGCATGGCGTTTATTACCTTTCATATCGTTCCGACTATTGGATGGTGCAGGGGGCCCGACCTAAAGGGTTAGCAAACATCTGAATGCTCTGTACTAGACCGTCTGGACTGCATCCGAGATGCTGTGTGGCCTGTGTTAGCCTAACTGGCAATTATGTTATCCTGTCTAGTAATTATCATATCCTGGAACTAGCAATTATCTTATCTATAATTTTATAATTCTGTAACTGGTAATTTTGTTAGCCGTGTGGGGAATCGACCTTATGTTAATGTAATTTATATGAATTCCATATGAATTTATATGGAATTTATATTTACGTTAAATATTTCTATAGCAAATTGAATGAGGTTTAAGGGTCTGTATTTCATAGAATTCCCACATATCGACTCCGTTATGTGGAATTTATGGATTTATATATGTAGTTAGTCAATACTACAGTATTAAAATACATATATTAGTAATTAAAAATGGGAGGCCTTATCTTATATGGCGGATTTTGTCCTAAACAACGAGTAGGAATACAAAATTCAAAAGTTCAAATTCTAATTTTTAATCAGGTAAAAGTACACACATAGATGAACAGTTGGATTTATACATAGAGCTAGTACATTAATCATCGAGAAGAAACGAAGGAGGAGACCAATATTAACATGACCTCGTCGTGGAAAGTCATTAAGGACAGGGGTCTTAAGAAGGCCTTGACAAGGCCGCCTACAGACGCCCTGAGGACGTCAAACTCATTTGCCGTGGTGGAAAACGAGTGCTATGGTGAGCCTTTGAAAGAAACGAAGAAGAACGAAGCACAGGCCCCTCAATGCTTCGTTGTGCTCAGAAAGTTAAGGTACCTAAGCGAATTTTGGTTGTGGGAGATTCCCAGGTGAGGTATTTAGACAGGACGTTTTGTGCCAGAGATAGGGGGAAACCGGTTAAGGGTTTGCTATCCGGGAGCTGGAATTGGAGATATTGTTGAAAACATGAAAGATATTATGACAGGAAATGGGAACAAACCCGTAATTTGTATTAGTGCAGGGGATAATGATGTTAGACGAGTTAGGAGTGAGGAACTTATACAAAAATTTTACAAAGCCATAGAATTAGTTAGGAGCAAGGAAGGAATCCCGATCATATGTGGCATTCTTCCAAGAAAGAGCGTTGTGAATGAATGGTTGTCGAGGGCACTTGGTGTAAATTGCTGGCTGGAAAGATATTGCAAATCAAATGCAATATCTTTCATAGTCAACTGGGAACACTTCTATGGAAGAAGTGAAATGTATGCTCGTGATGGAGTGCATCTATCTAGGGCTGGGGTTGTTTGTTACTGTTGCGAACTCGTTAGAACCAGTGGTTACAGGCATTTAAATAAAATAAATAAATAAATGTTTATTTAGGTAAGGTACATACATACAAGAGATTTTACAAAGAATGATGGATTTATAGATAGGGCTAGTACATACAATGCCTAAAGCCACTATTACGCAAAGCGTTTCGGGCATGAAAAACTTAAATGACTAAAGATTAACACTAATTGAGTATAAAGAATAAAATGTGTTGAGAACAAATAAAAATAGAGATAAAAAAGGGGGAACATGGCTGAAAAAGCAGCACAAATACAATTAGGTCGACAAACAGCGTTGTTTAAAAAAAAAACAGACATGGGTTGACAATAGAGGGGTAAGGTAGGTTACAGGGAATTTATTAGGTAGTGCTTCGTTTTTATCTTAAACTGGTTGAGAGAGGTACAGTCTTTAACATGGTTGGGAAGGTCATTCCACATTCTGGGTCCCTTGATTTGTAGAGCATTTCTAGTTTGATTAAGTCGAACTTTTGGAATATCAAAACTGTATTTATTTCTGGTGTGGTGCTCATGGGTTCTGTTACAACCTTCAATGAAGCTTTTGAGGTCAGGATTGGCATTACTGTTCAGCGTTTTATATATGTATAATACACATGAGAGAATGTGCAGTGACTTAATATGTAACATATTCAGAGATTTGAGTAGGGGTACCGAGTGATGTCTGGGGCCAGAATTGGATATTGTCCTAATAGCAGCTTTGTGTTGAGTAATTAGAGGACGTAAATGACTTTGGGTAGTAGAACCCCAAGCACAAATACCATAGTTGAGATATGAATAGATGAGGGAGTAACAGAGAGTCACCAGGGCAGGGCGGGGTACATAATATCTGATCTTAGAAAGAATGCCAACAGTTTTTTTAACTTTTTTTGATATATTTAGAATGTGTCCCTGGAAATTCAGCTTGTGGTCAATGAGAACGCCAAGGAATTTGCCATCTAATTTGTTACAAATTTGGGTATTGTTTATTTTGAGATTTATTTGATTAGAGGATTTATTGCCAAACAGAATATAGAAAGTTTTGTCAATGTTAAGGGTGAGTTTGTTGGCAGTTAGCCAAAGATGGACTTTATTTAGCTCAGTAATTACTGTGGCATTTAGAGTAAGGGGGTCAGGACTGGAGTAAATGAAGGTTGTGTCGTCAGCAAATAGAATTGGTTTGAGGTGTTGGGAGGCATTTAGAAGGTCATTAATGTAGATGAGAAAGAGGAGAGGGTATGCTGTCCTGAGGCATACCAATGTTGATGGGTAGGGTGGGAGAAATTGAATTATTCACAGAAACATACTGGAGCCTGTCAGTAAGGTAAGATTTGAGGTGTTGCAGGGAGTGTCCTCTGACTCCATAATGATGTAATTTAAGAAGAAGGTTTTGGTGGTTGACAGTGTCAAAAGCCTTACGCAGGTCCACAAATAACCCAACAGGGAACTCATTTTTATCAAGAGCTGCTTGAATCAAGTTAATCAAACAAATAAGTGCATCGTTAGTGCTTTTTTGGGGTCTGAAGCCATATTGGCAAGAGCTAAGTATTTGGCTAGATAAGAGTAAAGCTGCTTGTAGATTAGTATTTCAAATTTTGTTGACAAGTTAGGCAGGATTGACATAGGTCTGTTGGTGTTCTCACATCTGTGAGATCACATTTGTGGACAGGGGTTACTCTCGCTTTTTTTAGAATATCTGGAAAGGTTTGGAGTTCAAGTGACTTGAAGATCAATTGAATAGCAGGAGCTAAAGATCTGGAGTTTTTTTTGTAAATTAAAGTTGGTATCTCCTCAAGGGCACTAGACTTGGTTTTAAGGGAAAGGATTATCTCATTGACGTCGGTGGAATTAGTAGGCTTTAGGTACAGAGTCTGGATAATTACCTGTAAGATAGTCCTTAACATCAGTACTGGAAGATGGAATATCATTTGCAAGGGATGACCCAATGGTAGAGAAGAACCTATTGAACTCAATAGCAGAATCAAAGGCTGAAAGCTGACTGACCATCGTTATTGGACAGGAGTGTTGATTTGTTATTTAAAATCTAATTTGATCCCAATATTTGTGAAATTGTGCTCCAAGTTTTTTTAATGTTGCTCTTTATTTGGGTAAATTTATCTTCGTAGTATTTAGTTTTGGCTCATCTAATTATCTAAGATAGCAATAACGAGTAATTCTTTGAGAATTCTTTGGAGACAGTTCCTAACGTATACTTCTTCACAAGGTCATGGTTTTTATTAATGGATTTAAGTATTCCCTTTGTAAGCCAAGGATTGTTAAGCCTTTTGGCTGTGACTTGTTTTGTAAGCATAGGACAGTGGGTGTTATAAAGGATAAGAGTTTTTTGAAGAAAAGATGCTAGATTGATGTCCCCTATGTTACCTAACTCGGACTCCCAGTTGTCATTATCAGTAGCAGTTATAAAATTGTCTATAGCAGTTTCATTGTGCAGTCTAAAACTTAACTCCCTTGACTCTAGTGGTGGTTTGTTAATGTTAGTTAAGAGAAATGTATGGTAATGGTCTGTAGTGCTATCGGTGATTATACCTGAAGTAAGCGAAGCGGTTATGTTGGTCCAGATGTGATCTAGAGTCGTGGCAGTACTATCAGTGATTCTAGTAGGTCTAGTGATTAAGGGTATGAGGAAGCAGGAATTCATACAGTTGAGGAAGCTAACATCAGTAGGGTGTTCAGGCTCGCAGAGGTCAATATTAAAGTCCCATGCGATAATTAGATGGTTATTGTTCAGTCTGTTATCGAATATTAGATTTCTAAGGTTTGAGTTGAATTCGGACACATCAGTGTTAGGCATTCCATAGATTGTTCCCACAGACAGGACAGACTCGGCACCCTTGACTCTGAAAAGGCGAAGATATACTCCCCACAGCAGTCTCTAGTTCTAATGACTTTTAAGCATGTTAGTTCTTGGTGGTAGTAAAGAGCAGTACCACCGCCTCTCTGAATTTGACGACAGTTGTGAATTGCCGAGTAGTTAGGCACGTTAAAGAGTTGAGTAGTATCCTCTTTCAACCACGTTTGTTTGGGTTTAAACTGTTAGTAGATAGTGGTATGGGAATTGATAGGGAGGAAGTAGGTAATAAAAATATGTGTTTGATGGAGAAAAAATTGGCAAAATGATCAGGGAAAGAAAAGGGCCTCAAAATAACAATTCACTTAGGGTATATTGCACTGACAGTAGAAGTCTAAGAAACAAAATAAACGAGTTGAATGTTCTTGTCTGCACAGAATAAATAGATATTATTGCACTTACTGAAACGTGGATGAATGTAGAAAATAGAGAACTATTAGCTGAATATTAGTTGGTGAGTCTGGTTGGAGCTCTGAGAGCAGAGATGGATTCCTTGCGGGAGGAGGTACGACGGCTGAAACTTCGGGAGGAAACGAAGGAGGAGGCCAGTGTGGACGGGACCTCATTAAAAAGGACTGACGGGACCAGCATTAAGAAGACCTCGTCTTGGCAAGTTGTGAAAGACAGGGGTCTTAAGAAGACCTTGGCAAAACCGATAACTAATAGCCTACACCTAAGGACTTTTAATGCATTTGACGTATTAGAGGACGAGTGCTGTGGTGAACCTGTTGTTCAAAGAGGAGGCAAAGCAACGAGGAGCATTGAAGCGTAGGTCCCTCAAACTGCTCGAAAGGAAAAGGAAGAATCAAAGCGAATTTTGGTTGTGGGAGATTCCCAGGTGAGGTATTTAGACAGGACGTTTTGTGCCAGAGATAGGAGGAACAGATTAAGGGTTTGCTATCCGGGAGCTGGAATTGGTGATATTGTTAGAAACATGAATGATATTATGACGGGAAATGGAAACAAACCCAATATTTATATTAGTGCAGTGGGTAATGATGTTAGACGAGTTAGGAGTGAGGAACTAATACAGAGATTCAGGACAGCCATTGAATTAGTTAGGAGCAAGGGAGGAATCCCGATCATATGTGGCATTCTTCCAAGAAAAGGAGTGGGAAATGAATGGATGTCGAAGGCAATTGGTGTCAATTGCCGGCTGGAAAGATATTGCAAATCAAATGCAATATGATATAGACAACTGGGAACACTTCTCTGGAAGAAATGAAATGTATGCTCGTGATGGGGTGCATCTATCGAGGGCTGGGGTTGTTGTTGTTGCGAACTCGTTGGAAGAAGTGGTTAGAGGTGTTTGTTTGGGTTTAAACTGTTAGTAGATATAGAGGTATGGGAATTGATTTGGAGGAAGGAGATAATAAAAGTATGTGTTTGGAGGAGAAAGGAATTGGCAAAATGATCAGGGAAAGAGAAGGGCCTCAAAATAACATTTCACTTAGGGTATATTACACTAACAGTAGAAGTCTAAGAAATAAAATTAACGAATTAAATGGTCTTGTCTGCACAGAAAAAATAGATATTATTGCACTTACCGAAACGTGGATGAATGTAGAAAATAAAGAACTATTAGCTGAATATCAAATAAATGGATTTAAACTATTTCACACAGATAGATATATTAGACGAGGAGGTGGAGTAGCCATTTATGTTAGGGACAATTTGAAATGTAGTCTCAAAAAGGGAATCAAAACTGAGCCACACACAGAAACTATTTGGATAGAATTAAACGAAAAAGCTAATAGATATTATAATAGGAGTTATATATAGGCCACCAAATTTAGACAGAATGGAAGCAAAGCATCTATGGGATGAAATATCTAGAGCATCTAGATCTAACAGTATTTATGTCATGGGTGACTTTAATTTTAGTGGAATAAACTGGTTGAACAAAACAGGGAATAGTGAAGGAGAAGATTTTCTAGAATTTATTGACGATTGCTTTCTTACGCAACACATTAAGCAACCAACACGGGAAAATAATATTTTAGATTTAGTGTTAACTAACAGGGAAACACAAATTAATGACATTGAAATAGGGGGTGAACTAGGGAACAGTGATCACAAAGAAATCAGATTTAGCATAGAATGGAATAGACCTGTAGGAGAAAATTCTGTTAAAGTGCCAGATTTTCGAAAAGCTGATTTTAATAGCCTAAGAAATTTTTTGGGTCAAATTGATTGGAAAGTCTTGGGTATGGGGTGTGGGCCGGTCTTGGAGCCAGACATGAACCCAGCGATAGGTGACTTAAATGGGGGTATCGATGTGAATTCAATATATAACTTATTTAAGAATATTCTAAACAAAGCACAGGAACGTAGTATACCATACAAATTGAATAGATCGAATACTAATGACCCAAAGTGGATAACAAAGAATTTGAAGAACCTTATAGGTAAAAAGAGAGCTTGGTAGAAAAAGGATTAAAAATGGGGAGGTCACTTTAGAACAGGAATTCGTACAACTGGTTAGAAATGTTAAAAAAGAGATAAGGAAAGCAAAAAGAAACTATGAAGTTTGCATAGCAGGGCAAGCAAAGACAAATCCTAAAGGTTTTTTTCAGTTATATCGTACTAAGACTAGGGAAAGGATAGGTCCATTAAAAACTGAGACAGGTCAAATAACAGATAGTGATGAAGAGATGAGTAGTATTTTTAATAAATATTTTGTATCTGTATTTACTAAAGAGGAACTTAACAATATGCCATCAGCCGAACAAGTCTATGTGGGTGGGGACGAGGACAGGTTGACGAGTATAGCAGTTACCAGGGAGGATGTTCTTAAACATATAGTAAAACTCAAACCAAACAAATCCCCAGGGCCGGATGAAGTGTTTGCCAGGGTGCTTAAAGAATGCAAAGAGGAGCTTTGTGACCAACAGTCAACCATATTCAATAAATCAATAGAGTCAGGCAGAGTGCCAGAGTTTTGGAAAGTTGCTAATGTGATACCAGTTTTTAAGAAAGGAGATAGATCACTTGCGTCTAACTATCGACCAATTAGCCTAACGACTATTGTGGGAAAGTTACTGGAATCTATAATAGCAAATAAAATTCGTCTTCATCTTGAAAAACATAAATTAATAATTGAGTCGCAACATGGTTTTATAAATAGCTGTTCATGTTTAACAAATTTGTTATCTTTTTATTCTAGCATAGTTGAGGCAGTTGATAGTGGTAAGGATTGTGATGTTGTGTACCTTGACTTTAGCAAAGCTTTTGATACAGTGCCACATGAAAGACTGATTAAAAAGATAGAGTCTCATGGTATTGGGGGTGCTATATTAAGCTGGATTAGGGCATGGCTATACCAAAGGAAACAGAGAGTTAGTATAAATGGAATCAAGTCAGAGTGGGAAAATGTTGTAAGTGGAGTGCCTCAAGGCTCTGTCCTGGGACCTCTGTTGTTTATAATATATATAAATGATTTAGATTCAGGTTTGAGTAGCAACATTTGCAAATTTGCCGATGATACGAAAATCGGTAGGGAAATTAATTCGGAGGAGGACTCACTATCACTTCAAGTTGATCTAGATAGGGTTTTGAAATGGTCAAAGGATTGGCAGATGCAGTTTAATGCTGATAAATGTAAAGTTCTGAGGTTAGATAACGATGATAGAGTTACAAGATACGAGCTAGATGGTGTTGTGATTGCGAAGTCGGATTGCGAAAGGGATCTGGGAGTTATGATTAGTAAGAATTTAAAACAAAAGGATCAATGCATAAATGTTCGTAATAAGGCAAATCGGACACTTGGATTTATTAATCGCAGCGTTAGTAACAAGACACCTGGTGTGGTTCTCAAGCTATATCTTGCTCTAGTTAGGCCCCATTTAGATTATGCAGTTCAGTTTTGGTCGCCATATTATAGAATGGATATAAATTCACTTGAACGTGTCCAGCGTAGGATGACTAAGTTAATTCCCCAAATTAGAAATCTTTCATATGAAGAAAGATTAACAAAGCTTAAGTTGCATTCACTGGAAAGGCGAAGAGTTAGGGGTGACATGATAGAGGTTTACAAGTGGATGAATGGACATAACCGGGGGGATATTAATAGGGTATTAAAAGTATCAACACAGGACAGAACACGAAACAATGGGAATAAATTGGATAAGTTTAGATTTAGGAAAGACTTGGGTAAATACTGGTTCAGTAACAGGGTTGTTGATTTGTGGAACCAATTGCCGCGTAACATTGTGGAGGTGGGGTCCCTCGATTGTTTCAAGCACGGGTTGGACAAGTATATGAGTGGGATTGGGTGGTTATAGAATAGGAGCTGCCTCGTATGGGCCAATAGGCCTTCTGCAGTTACCTTTGTTCTTATGTTCTTATGTTCTTAAGTTGATCTAGATAGGGTTTTAAAATGGTCAAAGGATTGGCAGATGCAGTTTAATGCTGATAAATGTAAAGTTCTGAGGTTAGGTAATGATGATAGAGTTACAAGATACGAGCTAGATGGTGTTGAGATTGCGAAGTCGGATTGCGAAAGGGGTCTGGGAGTTATGATTAGTAAGAATTTAAAACAAAAGGATCAATGCATAAATGTTCGTAATAAGGCAATTCGGACACTTGGATTTATTAATCGCAGCGTTAGTAACAAGACACCTCGTGTGGTTCTCAAGCTATATCTTGCTCTAGTTAGGCCCCATTTAGATTATGCAGTTCAGTTTTGGTCGCCATATTATAGAATGGATATAAATTCACTTGAACGTGTCCAGCATAGGATGACTAAGTTAATTCCCCAAATTAGAAATCTTTCATATGAAGAAAGATTAACAAAGCTTAAGTTGCATTCACTGGAAAGGCGAAGAGTTAGGGGTGACATGATAGAGGTTTACAAGTGGGTTAATGGACATAACAAAGGGGATATTAATAGGGTATTAAAAGTATCAACACAAGACAGAACACGAAACAATGGTTATAAATTGGATAAGTTTAGATTTAGGAAAGACTTGGGTAAATACTGGTTCAGTAACAGGGTTGTTGATTTGTGGAACCAATTACCGCGTAACGTGCTGGAGGTGGGGTCCCTCGATTGTTTCAAGCATGGGTTGGACAAGTATATGAGTGGGATTGGGTGGTTATAAATAGGAGCTGCCTCGTATGGGCCAATAGGCCTTCTGCAGTTGCCTTTGTTCTTATGTTCTTATATCAAATAAATGGATTTAAACTATTTCACACAGATAGATATATTAGACGAAGAGGGGGAGTAGCTATATATGTTAAGGATAATTTGAAATGTAGTCTCAAATCATGAATGAGTCACACACATAAACTATTTGGATAGAATTAAACGAAAGAGCAAATAATATTATAATAAGAGTTATATATAGGCCACCAAATTAAGACAGAATGGAAGCAAAGCATCCATGGGATGAAATATCTAGAGCATCTAGATCTAACAGTATTTATGTCATGGGTGACTTTAATTTTAGTGGAATAAATTGGATGAACAAAACAGGGAATAATGAAGCAGAAGATTTTCTACAATTAATTGACGATTGATTTCTTACGCAACATATTAAGGAACCAACGCAGGAAAATAATATTTTATATTTAGTGTTAACTAACAGGGAAAAACAAATTAAGGAGATGGAAATATGGAGAGAGCTAGGGAACAGTGATCATAAAGAAATCAGATTTAGCATAGAATGGAATAGATCTGTAGGAGAAAATTCTGTTAAAGTGCCTGAAATCGAAAATGCTGATTTCAATAGCCTAAGATATTTTTTAAGAACATAAGAACAAAGGCAACTGCAGAAGGCCTATTGGCCCATACGAGGCAGATCCTATTTATAACCACCCAATCCCACTCATATACATGTCCAACCCATGCTTGAAACAATCAAGGGACCCCACCTCCACAATGTTACGCGGCAATTGGTTCCACAAATCAGCAACCCTGTTACTGAACCAGTATTTTCCCAAGTCATTCCTAAATCTAAACTTATCTAATTTATACCCATTGTTTCGTGTTCTGTCTTGTGTTGATACTTTTAATACCCTATTAATATCCCCTTTGTTATGTCCATTCACCCACTTGTAAATCTCTATCATGTCACCCCTAACTCTTCGCCTTTCCAGTGAATGCAACTTAAGCTTTGTTAATCTTTCTTCATATGAAAGATGTCTAATTTGGAGAATTAACTTCATCCTACGCTGGACACGTTCAAGTGAATTTATATCCATTCTATAATATGGCGACCAAAACTGAACTGCATAATCTAAATGGGGCCTAACTAGAGCAAGATATAGCTTGAGAACCACACTAGGTGTCTTGTTACTAACGCTGCGATTAATAAATCCAAGTGTCCGATTTGCCTTATAACGAACATTTATGCATTGATCCTTTTGTTTTAAATTCTTACTAATCATAACTCCCTGATCCCTTTCGCAATTCGACTTCGCAATCTCAACATCATCTAGCTCGTATCTTGTAACCCTATCATCATTACCTAACCTCAGAACTTTACATTTATCAGCATTAAACTGCATCTGCCAATCCTTCGACCATTTCAAAACAATATCTAGATCAACTTGAAGTGATAGTGAGTCCTCCTCTGAATTAATTTCCTTACCGATTTTCGTATCACCGGCAAATTTGCAAATGTTGCTACTCAAACCTGAATCTAAATCATTTATATATATTATAAACAACAGAGGTCCCAGGACAGAGCCCTGAGGTACTCCACTAACAACATTATCCCACTCTGACTTAACCCCATTTATACTAACTCTCTGTTTCCTTTGGAATAGCCATGCCCTAATCCAAGTTAATATAGCACCCCCAGTACCATGAGCTTCTATTTTTTTATTAGTCTTTCATGTGGCACTGTATCAAAAGCTTTGCTAAAGTCAAGGTACACAACATCACAATCCCTACCACTATCAACTGCCTCAACTATGCTGGAATAAAAAGTTAGCAAATTTGTTAAACATGAAAGGCCATTTGTAAAACCATGTTGCGACTCATTTATTAATTTATGTTTTTCAAGATGGAGACGAATTGTATTTGTAATTATTGATTCAAGTAACTTTCCCACAATAGACAGTCACAGTGAGAGGTTGTTCAGTCACAGTGAGAGGTTGTGTTAGCTGGAGCTCCGATTCAAGTAACATTATTATTGCAATAATGGAAGGATTAGTAAAGGATTTGGTGAGTCTGGTTGGAGCTCTGAGAGCAGAGATGGATTCCCTGTGGGAGGAGGCACGACGGCTTAGACTTCGGGAGGAAACGAAGGAGGAGGCCAGTATTGACGGGACCTCATTAAGAAAGACTGACGGGACCAGTTTTAAGAAGACCTCGTCTTGGCAAGTTGTGAAAGACAGGGGTCTTAAGAAGACCTTGGAAAAACCGACAACTAATAGCCTACACCTAAGGACTTTTAATGCATTTGACGTATTAGAAGACGAGTGCTGTGGTGAACCTGTTGTTCAAAGAGGAGGCAAAGCAACGAGGAGCATTGCAGCGCAGGTCTCTTAAACTGCCCGAAAGGAAAAGGGAGAATCGAAGCGAATTTTGGTTGTGGGAGATTCCCAGGTGAGGTATTTAGACAGAACGTTTTGTGCCAGAGATAGGGGGAACAGATTAAGGGTTTGCTATCCGGGAGCTGGAATTGGTGATATTGTTGGAAACATGAATGATATTATGACGGGAAATGGAAACAAACCCATTATTTGTATTAGTGGAGGGGGTAATGATGTTGGGCGAGTTAGGAGTGAGGAACTAATTCAGAGATTCAGTCCTTGGGCGACATCTGGAGGAAAGGAAAATCGCCTCCTGCTCCGCTGCACCATGTTCATCCAGAGCAAAAAGCAGAAAGGCTAGCAAATCTATTTGATTCAAGAGCCAGTTCCACTCAACTTCCTCAAGCAACTCTGACTCACCAACAAAGACTTCAAGCAGCAAGATTGAAAAAAATAGATGATGCTTTAGCCTTACCAGACGAACTAGACCATCCTTTCAATCTGAAAGAACTCAGAAGTGCTACAAAGAAAACTAAAAATACAGCTCCAGGCGAGGACAAAATCACCTACAACATGCTAGCTAAGCTAGGAGAAAAGGGTGAAGAAGCCTTCTTGAATCTCATCAACAGAGTATGGGTGACAAGAACCCGACAACTCTCTTGGAACAGTGCAATTATAGTTCCCATTCCAAAACCTAAAGACCCAGGAAATCCAAGACCCATCTCATTAAAAAGCTGCCTGGCCAAAACTGCAGAAAGAATGGCCCTTAATCGAATTTAATGGAAAGCCAATCCACTACACCAAAATATGTTTGCTTACAGAAAAGGTGTTGGAACCACAGAATGCCTTACCATTCTCCTGGATAAAATCAATGACAAACCTGGAATCCTTATTTTTCTAGACTTTGAAAAAGTCTTCGAGTTAGCCAGTGCTCCAGCTACACTGTGCTGCCTCTTGGATAAGGAAATCAAAGGACACGCTCTTGCTTTTGCCAAAGGAAGCCTGCTTAACCGAGAAGCTAAAGTCAAATTCCAAGGAAAAACATCGACCTCAAAGAGGCTGGAAAATGGTACTCCGCAGGGAGGAATACTAAGCCCCTTCCTCTTCAACTGTCTCATGGAATAATTCATGAAGCTCAAGCTACCAAAAGCCAAACTTCTTAACTATGCAGACGACTTTGTGGTCATCATCAATGGCAAAGGTGCAAGGAACCATGCACAAAAATGCCTAGATATTATCAGCAAGGAAGCGGAACGCATAGCAGTGAAAATAAACAGCAATAAAACAAAAGCAATGGCCGTTAAAATGAGAACTCAAGACATCAGACTGGCAATACAAAGACAAGAAACTGAGTGGTTACCTCTTTTCAATGCCTCGGAGTCATAATAGACAACCAGTTGAAATTCACTCAAGAAATTGAATATCTTCGGCAACGCTGTAAAACCAGAAACTCAGCTTTGCGCTCTCTGACCAGTCTTAGGTGCATCTCTACCAGTACTCAGAATGCACTACTACAAAATGTCAAAATTCAAGCAGTTAGGTCACTCATCGACTATGCTGCTCCTGCTCTTACATCCCTCAGTTTCTCATTGGGAGAAACTGGAAGTGTCTCAAAATGATGCTCTGAGAACAATGCTGGGAGCACCTATATGGACGCGTAGAGAGAACCTTAGAATGGAAACAAATTTGCCAGCATTAGAAAACAGGATGAAACAAAGATAGTCTCAGTGAGAGGGTGTGTTAACCGGAGCTCCTGAGTGTTGTTATATTATCATAGCAATATGGAAGTTGTAGTGAAGGACCTGGTGACTAGTGGGAGCCCTGAGGACAGAGCTGGACTCTCTGCGGGAGGAGGTGCGTCAGCTGAAAGAACAACGAGAAGTAACGAAGGAGGAGACCAGTAGTAAAGGGACCTCGTCTTGGAGAGTTGTGAAAGACAGGGGCCTTAAGAAGTCTTTGATAAAGCCGCCTTCAAACGCCATAGCAACTTCTAATTCATTTGACGTTTTGGAGGACGAGTGCTGTGGTGAGACTGCGGATCGCGCAAAAGGGAAAGCAACGAAGAGCAAGGAAGCGCAGGCCCCTCAGAGAGTAAACATAAGAAGAACATAAGAACAAAGGTAACTGCAGAAGGCCTATTGGCCCATACGAGGCAGCTCCTATTCTATAACCACCCAATCCCACTCATATACTTGTCCAACCCGTGCTTGAAACAATAAGAACAAAGTGATCACAAAGAAATCAGATTTAGCATAGAATGGAATAGACCAGTAGGAGAAAATTCTGTCAAAGTGCCAGATTTTCGAAAAGCTGATTTTAATAGCCTAAGAAATTTTTTGGGTCAAATTGATTGGAAAGGCTTGGGTATGGGGTGTGGGCCGGTCTTGGAGCGAGACATGAACCCAGCGATAGGTGACTTAAATGGGGATTTCGATGTGGATTCAATATATAACTTATTTAAGAATATTCTAAACAAAGCACAGGAACGTAGTATACCATACAAATTGAATAGATCGTATACTAATGACCCAAAGTGGATAACAAAGAATTTGAAGAACCTTATAGGTAAAAAGAGAGCTTGGTACAAAAGGATTAAAAATGGGGAGGTCACTTTAGAACAGGAATTCGTACAACTGGTTAGAAATGTTAAAAAAGAGATAAGGAAAGCAAAAAGAAACTATGAAGTTCGCATAGCAGGGCAAGCAAAGACAAATCCTAAAGGGTTTTTTCAGTTATATCGTACTAAGACTAGGGAAAGGATAGGTCCATTAAAAACTGAGACAGGTCAAATAACAGATAGTGATGAAGAGATGAGTAGTATTTTTAATAAATATTTTGTATCTGTATTTACTAAAGAGGAACTTAACAATATGCCTTCAGCCGAACAAGTCTATGTGGGTGGGGACGAGGACAGGTTGACGAGTTTAGCAGTTACCAGGGAGGATGTTCTTAAACAAATAGTAAAACTCAAACCAAACAAATCCCCAGGGCCGGATGAAGTGTTTGCTAGGGTGCTTAAAGAATGCAAAGAGGAGCTTTGTGACCCACTGTCAACCATATTTAATAAATCAATAGAGTCAGGCAGAGTGCCAGAGTTTTGGAAAGTTGCTAATGTGATACCAGTTTTTAAGAAAGGAGATAGATCACTTGCGTCTAACTATCGACCAATTAGCCTAACGTCTATTGTGGGAAAGTTACTCGAATCTATAATAGCAAATAAAATTCGTCTTCATCTTGAAAAACATAAATTAATAATTGAGTCGCAACATGGTTTTATAAATGGCCGTTCATGTTTAACAAATTTGTTATCTTTTTATTCTAGCATTGTTGAGGCAGTTGATAGTGGTAAGGATTGCGATGTTGGATACCTTGACTTTAGCAAAGCTTTTGATACAGTGCCACATGAAAGACTGATTAAAAAAATAGAGTCTCATGGTATTGGGGGTGCTATATTAAGCTGGATTAGGGCATGGCTATACCATAGGAAACAGAGAGTTAGTATAAATGGAATCAAGTCAGAGTGGGAAAATGTTGTAAGTGGAGTGCCTCAAGGCTCTGTCCTGGGACCTCTGTTTAGATTCAGGTTTGAGTAGCAACATTTGCAAATTTGCCGATGATACGAAAATCGGTAGGGAAATTAATTCGGAGGAGGACTCACTATCACTTCAAGTTGATCTAGATAGGGTTTTGAAATGGTCAAAGGATTGGCAGATGCAGTTTAATGCTGATAAATGTAAAGTTCTGAGGTTAGGTAATGATGATAGAGTTACAAGATACGAGCTAGATGGTGTTGTGATTGCGAAGTCGGATTGCGAAAGGGATCTGGGAGTTATGATTAGTAAGAATTTAAAACAAAAGGATCAATGCATAAATGTTCGTAATAAGGCAAATCGGACACTTGGATTTATTAATCGCAGCGTTAGTAACAAGACACCTGGTGTGGTTCTCAAGCTATATCTTGCTCTAGTTAGGCCCCATTTAGATTATGCAGTTCAGTTTTGGTCGCCATATTATAGAATGGATATAAATTCACTTGAACGTGTCCAGCGTAGGATGACTAAGTTAATTCCCCAAATTAGAAATCTTTCATATGAAGAAAGATTAACAAAGCTTAAGTTGCATTCACTGGAAAGGCGAAGAGTTAGGGGTGACATGATAGAGGTTTACAAGTGGATGAATGGACATAACCGGGGGGATATTAATAGGGTATTAAAAGTATCAACACAGGACAGAACACGAAACAATGGATATAAATTGGATAAGTTTAGATTTAGGAAAGACTTGGGTAAATACTGGTTCAGTAACAGGGTTGTTGATTTGTGGAACCAATTGCCGCGTAACATTGTGGAGGTGGGGTCCCTCGATTGTTTCAAGCACGGGTTGGACAAGTATATGAGTGGGATTGGGTGGTTATAGAATAGGAGCTGCCTCGTATGGGCCAATAGGCCTTCTGCAGTTACCTTTGTTCTTATAGTTTCTTTTTGCTTTCCTTATCTCTTTTTTAACATTTCTAACCAGTTGTACGAATTCCTGTTCTAAAGTGACCTCCCCATTTTTAATCCTTTTGTACCAAGCTCTCTTTTTACCTATAAGGTTCTTCAAATTCTTTGTTATCCACTTTGGGTCATTAGTATTCGATCTATTCAATTTGTATGGTATACTACGTTCCTGTGCTTTGTTTAGAATATTCTTAAATAAGTTATATATTGAATCCACATCGAAATCCCCATTTAAGTCACCTATCGCTGGGTTCATGTCTTGCTCCAAGACCGGCCCACACCCCATACCCAAGACTTTCCAATCAATTTGACCCAAAAAATTTCTTTGGCTATTAAAATCAGCTTTTCGAAAATCTGGCACTTTAACAGAATTTTCTCCTACTGGTCTATTCCATTCTATGCTAAATCTGATTTCTTTGTGATCACTGCTCCCTAGCTCACTCCCTATTTCGATGTCATTAATTTGCGTTTCCCTGTTAGTTAACACTAAATCTAAAATATTATTTTCCCGTGTTGGTTCCTTAATGTGTTGCGTAAGAAAGCAATCGTCAATTAATTCTAGAAAATCTTCTGCTTCACTATTCTCTGTTTTGTTCAACCAGTTTATTCCGCTAAAATTAAAGTCACCCATGACATAAATACTGTTAGATCTAGATGCTCTAGATATTTCATCCCATAGATGCTTTGCTTCCATTCTGTCTAAATTTGGTGGCCTATATATTACTCCTATTATAATATTATTAGCTTTTTCGTTTAATTCAACCCAAATAGTTTCTGTGTGTGGCTCTGTTTTGATTCCCTCTTTGAGACTACATTTCAAATTGTCCCTAACATATATGGCTACTCCACCTCCTCGTCTAATATATCTATCTGTGTGAAATAGTTTAAATCCATATATTTGATATTCAGCTAATAGTTCTCTATTTTCTACATTCATCCACGTTTCGGTAAGTGCAATAATATCTATTTTTTCTGTGCAGACAAGAGCATTTAATTCGTTAATTTTATTTCTTAGACTTCTACTGTTAGTGTAATATACCCTAAGTGAATTGTTATTTTGCGGACCTTCTCTTTCCCTGATCGT
>NC_091213.1:27266287-27511287 GCF_040958095.1 Procambarus clarkii | reverse complement strand
AAATGCTATGCCCAAGATTACCATCCGAGTGCCGGCGGGGAAGTGGTTCATATAGCCTCGGCTATCACTTCCTTATGTCCGGTCGTGATGGTCAAGCGGATTAAGGCGTCCCTGTACATACCAGTTGTGGGAGTATGGGTTCGAGTCACTTCTGGGGTGTGAGTTTTCAGTTGTATATAGTCCTGGGGACCATTCAGGCTTGTTTGCATTTGTGTTCCTCACGTGTGCCCCAAAGAATGAGGTGATTTGATAAAATGCTATGCCCAAGATTACCATCCGAGTGCCGGCGGGGAAGTGGTTCATATAGCCTCGGCTATCACTTCCTTATGTCCGGTCGTGATGGTCAAGCGGATTAAGGCGTCCCTGTACATACCAGTTGTGGGAGTATGGGTTCGAGTCACTTCTGGGGTGTGAGTTTTCAGTTGTATATAGTCCTGGGGACCATTCAGGCTTGTTTGCATTTGTGTTCCTCACGTGTGCCCCAAAGAATGAGGTGATTTGATAAAATGCTATGCCCAAGATTACCATCCGAGTGCCGGCGGGGAAGTGGTTCATATAGCCTCGGCTATCACTTCCTTATGTCCGGTCGTGATGGTCAAGCGGATTAAGGCGTCCCTGTACATACCAGTTGTGGGAGTATGGGTTCGAGTCACTTCTGGGGTGTGAGTTTTCAGTTGTATATAGTCCTGGGGACCATTCAGGCTTGTTTGCATTTGTGTTCCTCACGTGTGCCCCAAAGAATGAGGTGATTTGATAAAATGCTATGCCCAAGATTACCATCCGAGTGCCGGCGGGGAAGTGGTTCATATAGCCTCGGCTATCACTTCCTTATGTCCGGTCGTGATGGTCAAGCGGATTAAGGCGTCCCTGTACATACCAGTTGTGGGAGTATGGGTTCGAGTCACTTCTGGGGTGTGAGTTTTCAGTTGTATATAGTCCTGGGGACCATTCAGGCTTGTTTGCATTTGTGTTCCTCACGTGTGCCCCAAAGAATGAGGTGATTTGATAAAATGCTATGCCCAAGATTACCATCCGAGTGCCGGCGGGGAAGTGGTTCATATAGCCTCGGCTATCACTTCCTTATGTCCGGTCGTGATGGTCAAGCGGATTAAGGCGTCCCTGTACATACCAGTTGTGGGAGTATGGGTTCGAGTCACTTCTGGGGTGTGAGTTTTCAGTTGTATATAGTCCTGGGGACCATTCAGGCTTGTTTGCATATAATATATATATCATTGTTATAACAATATAACAATGATAATATATGTTAGGGACAATTTGAAATGTAGTCTCAAAGAGGGAATCAAAACTGAGCCACACACAGAAACTATTTGGATTGAATTAAACGAAAAAGCTAATAATATTATAATAGGAGTTATATATAGGCCACCAAATTTAGACAGAATGGAAGCAAAGCACCTATGGGATGAAATATATAGAGCATCTAGATCTAACAGTATTTATGTCATGGGTGACTTTAATTTTAGCGGAATAAACTAGTTGAACAAAACAGGGAATAGTGAAGCAGAAGATTTTCTAGAATTAATTGACGATTGCTTTCTTACGCAACACATTAAGGAACCAACACGGGAAAATAATATTTTAGATTTAGTGTTAACTAACAGGGAAACACAAATTAATGACATCGAAGTAGGGAGTGAGCTAGGGAACCGTGATCACAAAGAAATCAGATTTAGCATAGAATGGAATAGACCTGTAGGAGAAAATTCTGTTAAAGTGCCAGATTTTCGAAAAGCTGATTTTAATAGCCTAAGAAATTTTTTTGGGTCAAATTGATTGGAAAGTCTTGGGTATGGGGTGTGGGCCGGTCTTGGAGCGAGACATGAACCCAGCGATAGGTGACTTAAATGGGGATTTCGATGTGGATTCAATATATAACTTATTTAAGAATATTCTAAACAAAGCACAGGAACGTAGTATACCATACAAATTGAATAGATCGAATACTAATGACCCAAAGTGGATAACAAAGAATTTGAAGAACCTTATAGGAGAAAAGAGAGCTTGGTACAAAAGGATTAAAAATGGGGAGGTCACTTTAGAACAGGAATTCGTACAACTGGTTAAAAATGTTAAAAAAGAGATAAGGAAAGCAAAAAGAAACTATGAAGTTCGCATAGCAGGGCAAGCAAAGACAAATCCTAAAGGGTTTTTTCAGTTATATCGTACTGAGACTAGGGAAAGGATAGGTCCATTAAAAACTGAGACAGGTCAAATAACAGATAGTGATAAAGAGATGAGTAGTATTTTTAATAAATATTTTGTATCTGTATTTACTAAAGAGGAACTTAACAATATGCCTTCAGCCGAACATGTCTACGTGGGTGGGGACGAGGACAGGTTGACGAGTTTAGCAGTTACCAGGGAGGATGTTCTTTAGCAAATAGTAAAACTCAAACCAAACAAATCCCCAGGGCCGGATGAAGTGTTTGCCAGGGTGCTTAAAGAATGCAAAGACGAGCTTTGTGACCCACTGTCAGCCATATTTAATAAATCAATAGAGTCAGGCAGAGTGCCAGAGTTTTGGAAAGTTACTAATGTGATACCAGTTTTTAAGAAAGGAGATAGATCACTTGCGTCTAACTATCGACCAATTAGCCTAACGTCTATTGTGGGAAAGTTACTCGAATCTATAATAGCAAATAAAATTTGTCTTCATCTTGAAAAACATAAATTAATAATTGAGTCGCAACATGGTTTTATAGATGGCCGTTCATGTTTAACAAATTTGTTATCTTTTTATTCTAGCATAGTTGAGGCAGTTGATAGTGGTAAGGATTGTGATGTTGTGTACCTTGACTTTAGCAAAGCTTTTGATACAGTGCCACATGAAAGACTGATTAAAAAGATAGAGTCTCATGGTATTGGGGGTGCTATATTAAGCTGGATTAGGGCATGGCTATACCAAAGGAAACAGAGAGTTAGTATAAATGGAATCAAGTCAGAGTGGGAAAATGTTGTAAGTGGAGTGCCTCAAGGCTCTGTCCTGGGACCTCTGTTGTTTATAATATATATAAATGATTTAGATTCAGGTTTGAGTAGCAACATTTGCAAATTTGCCGATGATACGAAAATCGGTAGGGAAATTAATTCGGAGGAGGACTCACTATCACTTCAAGTTGATCTAGATAGGGTTTTGAAATGGTCAAAGGATTGGCAGATGCAGTTTAATGCTGATAAATGTAAAGTTCTGAGGTTAGGTAATGATGATAGAGTTACAAGATACGAGCTAGATGGTGTTGAGATTGCGAAGTCGGATTGCGAAAGGGATCTGGGAGTTATGATTAGTAAAAATTTAAAACAAAAGTTCAATGCATAAATGTTCGTAATGAGTCGAATAGGACACTTGGATTTATTAATCGCAGCGTTAGTAACAAGACACCTGGTGTGGTTCTCAAGCTATATCTTGCTCTAGTTAGGCCCCATTTAGATTATGCAGTTCAGTTTTGGTCGCCATATTATTGAATGGATTTAAATTCACTTGAACGTGTCCAGCGTAGGATGACTAAGTTAATTCCCCAAATTAGAAATCTTTCATATGAAGAAAGATTAACAAACCTTAAGTAGCATTCACCGGAAAGGCGAAGAGTTAGGGGGTGACATGATAGAGCTTTACAAGTGGATGAATGGACATAACAGGGGGATATTAATAGGGTATTAAAAATATCAACACAATACAGAACACTAAACAATGGGTATAAATTGGATAAGTTTAGATTTAGGACAGACTTGGGTAAATACTGGTTCAGTAACAGGGTTGTTGATTTGTGGAACCAATTGCCGCGTAAAGTGGTGGATGTGGGGTCCCTCCATTGTTTCAAGCGCGGGTTATATGAGTAGGATTGGGTGGTTATTGAAAGGAGCTGCCTCGTATGGGCCAATAGGGCTTCTGCAGTTACCTTTGTTCTTATGTTCCTATGTAAAGGGCCTTGTCTAGTGACTTGTGAGCCGCTTCTTGAATCACTTTTGATACAAAGATTATTTAGGTGTTTATTTGAGTGGGTGATTGAATATGTATGTGTATCTATATATGTATATATATATATATATATATATATATATATATATATATATATATATATATATATATAACTTATAATATTATTAGCTTTTTCGTTTAATTCAAACCAAATAGTTTCTGTGTGTGGCTCTGTTTTGATTCCCTCTTTGAGACTACATTTCAAATTGTCCCTAACATATATGGCTACTCCACCTCCTCGTCTAATATATCTATCTGTGTGAAATATGTATATATATATATATATATATATATATATATATATATATATATATATATATATATATATATATATATATATATATATATATATATATATATATATATATATATATATATATATATATATATACATATTTCACACAGATAGATATATTAGACGAGGAGGTGGAGTAGCCATATATGTTAGGGACAATTTGAAATGTAGTCTCAAAGAGGGAATCAAAACAGAGCCACACACAGAAACTATTTGGATTGAATTAAACGAAAAAGCTAATAATATTATAATAGGAGTAATATATAGGTCACCAAATTTAGACAGAATGGAAGCAAAGCATCTATGGGATGAAATATCTAGAGCATCTAGATCTAACAGTATTTATGTCATGGGTGACTTTAATTTTAGCGGAATAAACTGGTTACTCGAATCTATAATAGCAAATAAAATTCGTCTTCATCTTGAAAAACATAAATTAATAATTGAGTCGCAACATGGTTTTATAAATGGCCGTTCATGTTTAACAAATTTGTTATCTTTTTATTCTAGCATTGTTGAGGCAGTTGATAGTGGTAAGGATTGCGATGTTGTATACCTTGACTTTAGCAAAGCTTTTGATACAGTGCCACATGAAAGACTGATTAAAAAAATAGAGTCTCATGGTATTGGGGGTGCTATATTAAGCTGGATTAGGGCATGGCTATACCAAAGGAAACAGAGAGTTAGTATAAATGGAATCAAGTCAGAGTGGGAAAATGTTGTAAGTGGAGTGCCTCAAGGCTCTGTCCTGGGACCTCTGTTGTTTATAATATATATAAATGATTTAGATTCAGGTTTGAGTAGCAACATTTGCAAATTTGCCGATGATACGAAAATCGGTAGGGAAATTAATTCGGAGGAGGACTCACTATCACTTCAAGTTGATCTAGATAGGGTTTTGAAATGGTCAAAGGATTGGCAGATGCAGTTTAATGCTGATAAATGTAAAGTTCTGAGGTTAGGTAATGATGATAGAGTTACAAGATACGAGCTAGATGGTGTTGTGATTGCGAAGTCGGATTGCGAAAGGGATCTGGGAGTTATGATTAGTAAGAATTTAAAACAAAAGGATCAATGCATAAATGTTCGTAATAAGGCAAATCGGACACTTGGATTTATTAATCGCAGCGTTAGTAACAAGACACCTGGTGTGGTTCTCAAGCTATATCTTGCTCTAGTTAGGCCCCATTTAGATTATGCAGTTCAGTTTTGGTCGCCATATTATAGAATGGATATAAATTCACTTGAACGTGTCCAGCGTAGGATGACTAAGTTAATTCCCCAAATTAGAAATCTTTCATATGAAGAAAGATTAACAAAGCTTAAGTTGCATTCACTGGAAAGGCGAAGAGTTAGGGGTGACATGATAGAGGTTTACAAGTGGATGAATGGACATAACCGGGGGGATATTAATAGGGTATTAAAAGTATCAACACAGGACAGAACACGAAACAATGGATATAAATTGGATAAGTTTAGATTTAGGAAAGACTTGGGTAAATACTGGTTCAGTAACAGGGTTGTTGATTTGTGGAACCAATTGCCGCGTAACATTGTGGAGGTGGGGTCCCTCGATTGTTTCAAGCACGGGTTGGACAAGTATATGAGTGGGATTGGGTGGTTATAGAATAGGAGCTGCCTCGTATGGGCCAATAGGCCTTCTGCAGTTACCTTTGTTCTTATGTTCTTATGTTCATGATAGAGGTTTACAAGTGGATGAATGGACATAACCGGGGGGATATTAATAGGGTATTAAAAGTATCAACACAGGACAGAACACGAAACAATGGATATAAATTGGATAAGTTTAGATTTAGGAAAGACTTGGGTAAATACTGGTTCAGTAACAGGGTTGTTGATTTGTGGAACCAATTGCCGCGTAACATTGTGGAGGTGGGGTCCCTCGATTGTTTCAAGCACGGGTTGGACAAGTATATGAGTGGGATTGGGTGGTTATAGAATAGGAGCTGCCTCGTATGGGCCAATAGGCCTTCTGCAGTTACCTTTGTTCTTATGTTCTTATGTTCTTATGGTTGAACAAAACAGGGAATAGTGAAGCAGATGATTTTCTAGAATTAATTGACGATTGCTTTCTTACGCAACACATTAAGGAACCAACACGGGAAAATAATATTTTGGATTTAGTGTTAACTAACAGGGAAACGCAAATTAATGACATCGAAATAGGGAGTGAGCTAGGGAGCAGTGATCACAAAGAAATCAGATTTAGCATAGAATGGAATAGACCAGTAGGAGAAAATTCTGTTAAAGTGCCAGATTTTCGAAAAGCTGATTTTAATAGCCTAAGAAATTTTTTGGGTCAAATTGATTGGAAAGGCTTGGGTATGGGGTGTGGGCCGGTCTTGGAGCGAGACATGAACCCAGCGATAGGTGACTTAAATGGGGATTTCGATGTGGATTCAAAATATAACTTATTTAAGAATATTCTAAACAAAGCACAGGAACGTAGTATACCATACAAATTGAATAGATCGTATACTAATGACCCAAAGTGGATAACAAAGAATTTGAAGAACCTTATAGGTAAAAAGAGAGCTTGGTACAAAAGGATTAAAAATGGGGAGGTCACTTTAGAACAGGAATTCGTACAACTGGTTAGAAATGTTAAAAAAGAGATAAGGAAAGCAAAAAGAAACTATGAAGTTCGCATAGCAGGGCAAGCAAAGACAAATCCTAAAGGGTTTTTTCAGTTATATCGTACTAAGACTAGGGAAAGGATAGGTCCATTAAAAACTGAGACAGGTCAAATAACAGATAGTGATGAAGAGATGAGTAGTATTTTTAATAAATATTTTGTATCTGTATTTACTAAAGAGGAACTTAACAATATGCCTTCAGCCGAACAAGTCTATGTGGGTGGGGACGAGGACAGGTTGACGAGTTTAGCAGTTACCAGGGAGGATGTTCTTAAACAAATAGTAAAACTCAAACCAAACAAATCCCCAGGGCCGGATGAAGTGTTTGCTAGGGTGCTTAAAGAATGCAAAGAGGAGCTTTGTGACCCACTGTCAACCATATTTAATAAATCAATAGAGTCAGGCAGAGTGCCAGAGTTTTGGAAAGTTGCTAATGTGATACCAGTTTTTAAGAAAGGAGATAGATCACTTGCGTCTAACTATCGACCAATTAGCCTAACGTCTATTGTGGGAAAGTTACTCGAATCTATAATAGCAAATAAAATTCGTCTTCATCTTGAAAAACATAAATTAATAATTGAGTCGCAACATGGTTTTATAAATGGCCGTTCATGTTTAACAAATTTGTTATCTTTTTATTCTAGCATTGTTGAGGCAGTTGATAGTGGTAAGGATTGCGATGTTGTATACCTTGACTTTAGCAAAGCTTTTGATACAGTGCCACATGAAAGACTGATTAAAAAAATAGAGTCTCATGGTATTGGGGGTGCTATATTAAGCTGGATTAGGGCATGGCTATACCAAAGGAAACAGAGAGTTAGTATAAATGGAATCAAGTCAGAGTGGGAAAATGTTGTAAGTGGAGTGCCTCAAGGCTCTGTCCTGGGACCTCTGTTGTTTATAATATATATAAATGATTTAGATTCAGGTTTGAGTAGCAACATTTGCAAATTTGCCGATGATACGAAAATCGGTAGGGAAATTAATTCGGAGGAGGACTCACTATCACTTCAAGTTGATCTAGATAGGGTTTTGAAATGGTCAAAGGATTGGCAGATGCAGTTTAATGCTGATAAATGTAAAGTTCTGAGGTTAGGTAATGATGATAGAGTTACAAGATACGAGCTAGATGGTGTTGTGATTGCGAAGTCGGATTGCGAAAGGGATCTGGGAGTTATGATTAGTAAGAATTTAAAACAAAAGGATCAATGCATAAATGTTCGTAATAAGGCAAATCGGACACTTGGATTTATTAATCGCAGCGTTAGTAACAAGACACCTGGTGTGGTTCTCAAGCTATATCTTGCTCTAGTTAGGCCCCATTTAGATTATGCAGTTCAGTTTTGGTCGCCATATTATAGAATGGATATAAATTCACTTGAACGTGTCCAGCGTAGGATGACTAAGTTAATTCCCCAAATTAGAAATCTTTCATATGAAGAAAGATTAACAAAGCTTAAGTTGCATTCACTGGAAAGGCGAAGAGTTAGGGGTGACATGATAGAGGTTTACAAGTGGATGAATGGACATAACCGGGGGGATATTAATAGGGTATTAAAAGTATCAACACAGGACAGAACACGAAACAATGGATATAAATTGGATAAGTTTAGATTTAGGAAAGACTTGGGTAAATACTGGTTCAGTAACAGGGTTGTTGATTTGTGGAACCAATTGCCGCGTAACATTGTGGAGGTGGGGTCCCTCGATTGTTTCAAGCACGGGTTGGACAAGTATATGAGTGGGATTGGGTGGTTATAGAATAGGAGCTGCCTCGTATGGGCCAATAGACCTTCTGCAGTTACCTTTGTTCTTATGTTCTTATGTTCTTCTTATGTATGGGGTGTGGGCCGGTCTTGGAGCGAGACATGAACCCAGCGATTGGTGACTTAAATCGGGATTTCGATGTGGATTCAATATATAACTTATTTAAGAATATTCTAAACAAAGCACAGGAACGTAGTATACCATACAAATTGAATAGATCGTATACTAATGACCCAAAGTGGATAACAAAGAATTTGAAGAACCTTATAGGTAAAAAGAGAGCTTGGTACAAAAGGATTAAAAATGGGGAGGTCACTTTAGAACAGGAATTCGTACAACTGGTTAGAAATGTTAAAAAAGAGATAAGGAAAGCAAAAAGAAACTATGAAGTTCGCATAGCAGGGCAAGCAAAGACAAATCCTAAAGGGTTTTTTCAGTTATATCGTACTAAGACTAGGGAAAGGATAGGTCCATTAAAAACTGAGACAGGTCAAATAACAGATAGTGATGAAGAGATGAGTAGTGTTTTTAATAAATATTTTGTATCTGTATTTACTAAAGAGGAACTTAACAATATGCCTTCAGCCGAACAAGTCTATGTGGGTGGGGACGAGGACAGGTTGACGAGTTAAGCAGTTACCAGGGAGGATGTTCTTAAACAAATAGTAAAACTCAAACCAAACAAATCCCCAGGGCCGGATGAAGTGTTTGCTAGGGTGCTTAAAGAATGCAAAGAGGAGCTTTGTGACCCACTGTCAACCATATTTAATTAATCAATAGAGTCAGGCAGAGTGCCAGAGTTTTGGAAAGTTGCTAATGTGATACCAGTTTTTAAGAAAGGAGATAGATCACTTGCGTCTAACTATCGACCAATTAGCCTAACGTCTATTGTGGGAAAGTTACTCGAATCTATAATAGCAAATAAAATTCGTCTTCATCTTGAAAAACATAAATTAATAATTGAGTCGCAACATGGTTTTATAAATGGCCGTTCATGTTTAACAAATTTGTTATCTTTTTATTCTAGCATTGTTGAGGCAGTTGATAGTGGTAAGGATTGCGATGTTGTATACCTTGACTTTAGCAAAGCTTTTGATACAGTGCCACATGAAAGACTGATTAAAAAAATAGAGTCTCATGGTATTGGGGGTGCTATATTAAGCTGGATTAGGGCATGGCTATACCAAAGGAAACAGAGAGTTAGTATAAATGGAATCAAGTCAGAGTGGGAAAATGTTGTAAGTGGAGTGCCTCAAGGCTCTGTCCTGGGACCTCTGTTGTTTATAATATATATAAATGATTTAGATTCAGGTTTGAGTAGCAACATTTGCAAATTTGCAGATGATACGAAAATCGGTAGGGAAATTAATTCGGAGGAGGACTCACTATCACTTCAAGTTGATCTAGATAGGGTTTTGAAATGGTCAAAGGATTGGCAGATGCAGTTTAATGCTGATAAATGTAAAGTTCTGAGGTTAGGTAATGATGATAGAGTTACAAGATACGAGCTAGATGGTGTTGTGATTGCGAAGTCGGATTGCGAAAGGGATCTGGGAGTTTTGATTAGTAAGAATTTAAAACAAAAGGATCAATGCATAAATGTTCGAAATAAGGCAAATCGGACACTTGGATTTATTAATCGCAGCGTTAGTAACAAGACACCTGGTGTGGTTCACAAGCTATATCTTGCTCTAGTTAGGCCCCATTTAGATTATGCAGTTCAGTTTTGGTCGCCATATTATAGAATGGATATAAATTCACTTGAACGTGTCCAGCGTAGGATGACTAAGTTAATTCCCCAAATTAGAAATCTTTCATATGAAGAAAGATTAACAAAGCTTAAGTTGCATTCACTGGAAAGGCGAAGAGTTAGGGGTGACATGATAGAGGTTTACAAGTGGATGAATGGACATAACCGGGGGGATATTAATAGGGTATTAAAAGTATCAACACAGGACAGAACACGAAACAATGGATATAAATTGGATAAGTTTAGATTTAGGAAAGACTTGGGTAAATACTGGTTCAGTAACAGGGTTGTTGATTTGTGGAACCAATTGCCGCGTAACATTGTGGAGGTGGGGTCCCTCGATTGTTTCAAGCACGGGTTGGACAAGTATATGAGTGGGATTGGGTGGTTATAGAATAGGAGCTGCCTCGTATGGGCCAATAGGCCTTCTACAGTTACCTTTGTTCTTATGTTCTTATATATATGTACATGTTCTCACCTAGTTGTGCTTGCGGGAGTTGAGCTCTGGCTCTTTGGTCCCGCCTCTCAACCGTCAATCAACAGGTTTACAGGTTCCTGAGCCTATTGGGCTCTATCATATCTACACTTGAAACTGTGTATGGAGTCAGCCTCCACCACATTGCTTCCTAATGCATTCCATTTGTCAACCACTCTGACACTAAAAAAGTTCTTTCTAATATCTCTGTAGCTCATTTGGGCACTCAGTTTCCACCTGTGTCCCCTAGTGCGTGTGCCCCTTGTGTTAAATAGCCTGTCTTTATCAACCCTGTCGATTCCCTTGAGAATCTTGAATGTGGTGATCATGTCCCCCCTAACTCTTCTGTCTTCCAACGAAGTGAGGTTCAATTCCCGTAGTCTCTCCTCGTAGCTCACACCTCTCAGCTCGGGTACTAGTCTGGTGGCAAACCTTTGAACCTTTTCCAGTTTAGTCTTATGCTTGAATAGATATGGACTCCATGCTGGAGCCGCATACTCCAGGATTGGTCTGACATATGTGGTATATAATGTTCTGAAAGATTCCTTACACAAGTTTCAAAAGGCCGTTCTTATGTTAGCCTACCTGGCATATGCATGTATGTATGAGCATATGTACATGTATATATAACATTAATAATTGTGTAACTAGCGTCAAAAGATTGTTATTTGCTTAGCTAAATGAACTAAAATGAATGTTTAGTTGCATTCACTGGAAAGGCGAAGAGTTAGGGGTGACATGATAGAGGTTTACAAGTGGATGAATGGACATAACAGGGGGGATATTAATAGGGTATTAAAAATATCAACACAAGACAGAACACGAAACAATGGGTATAAATTAGATAAGTTTAGATTTAGGACAGACTTGGGTAAATACTGGTTCAGTAACAGGGTTGTTGATTTTGGAACCAATTGCCGCGTAACGTGGTGGATGTGGGTTCCGTCGATTGTTTCAAGCGCGGGTTGGACAAGTATATGAGTGGGATTGGGTGGTTATAGATAGGAGCTGCCTCGTATGGGCCAATAGGCCTTCTGCAGTTACCTTTGTTCTATGTTCTTATGTTATATTAACTAGAGGGTTCAGTTCCTGAACCGATTATGTGCCTCTGTAACCCTTTACACCATCGTCCACAGGATGGGGAGCATAATAAAGAAAAGAAATGAAATGTATGATTTCCTTCTCCTCACCTCTATCTTGCCTATTTATTGTCAAAAACATCAAATTCCGTCATCACAATCGACTTGAGAATGGTACAGGACGGACCGAAACTCTCTAGTGTGTGGTTTGGTTAACATCAAATCTAACTCTACGTCCTTGCTTAACCGTCAACATTGACACTGAGCCCCTCCTGATATCACCACTTGTGCAGTTATCAGGAGGAGGACACCTTCTCACATACTGAACCTATCATAAAGAAGATGGAGACTCACCAATGTCCAGAGTGTGGAAAGGTATTCAGTTGTGTTGGAAATATGAAGAAACACATGTTAGTGCATTCAGGTGATAGGCCTTATGAGTGTCCAGAGTGTAGGAAGAGATTCAGGCGTCTTGGTACAATGAAGATTCACATGCTTGTGCATTCAGGTGACAAACCTTTTGAGTGTCCAGACTGTGGAAAGAGATTCAATCGTCTTGACAAAATGAAGACTCACATGTTAGTGCATTCAGATGAAAAACCTCATGAGTGTCCAGAGTGCGGGAAGATATTTAATCGGCATGGATATATGAAGAAACACATGTTAGTGCATTCAGGTGATAAACTTCATGAGTGTCCAGAGTGTGGGAAGAGATTCAAACGTCTTGGCAATATGAAGACTCACATGCTTGTACATTCAGGTGACAAACCTTATGAGTGTCCTGAGTGTGGGAAGAGATTCACACGTCTTGACTATATGAAGACTCACAGGATGATGCATACAGGTGAAAGACCTTTTGAATGTGCCGGGTGTGGCAAACAATTAAGAACACGTGAATCTATAATAAGTCACATGCTTGTACATTCAGGTGACCAACCTTATGAGTGCCCTGAGTGTGGGAAGAGATTCACACGTCTTGGCTATATGAAGACTCACAGGATGCTGCATACGGGTGACAAACCTTATGAGTGTCCAGAGTGTGGGAAGAGATTCAAACGTCTTGAATATATGAAGAAACACATAGTAGTGCATTCAGGTGCCAAACCTCATCAGTGTCCAGAGTGTGGAAAGAGATTCAATCATCTTGTAGGTTTGAAGACTCACAGGTTGGTGCATACAGGTGAAAGACCTTATGAATGTGCCGAGTGTGGCAAAAAATTTAGAACACGTGGAGCTATAATACGTCACCTTTTTGTGCATTCAGGTGATAAACCTTATGAGTGTCCAGAGTGTGGAAAGAGATTCAATCGTCTTGACTCTATCAAGACTCACAGGATGGTGCATACCCAGTGAAAGGCGTTTTGAATGTTCCGAGTGTGGCAAACAATTTAGAACACGTGGAGCTATATGGAGCGTCACATGCTTGTGCATTTTTTTTTTTTTGAGATATATACAAGAGTTGTTACATTCTTGTACAGCCACTAGTACGCGTAGCGTTTCGGGCAAGTCCTTAATCCTATGGTCCCTGGAATACGATCCCCTGCCGCGAAGAATCGTTTTTTCATCCAAGTACACATTTTACTGTTGCGTTAAACAGAGGCTACAGTTAAGGAATTGCGCCCAGTAAATCCTCCCCGGCCAGGATACGAACCCATGACATAGCGCTCGCGGAACGCCAGGCGAGTGTCTTACCACTACACCACGGCGACTGCAATTCATATCCTCGTCCTCTATGAGTGTCTAGAGTGTGGGAAGAGATTCAAGCTGCTTAGACATGTGAAGCAGCACAAGATGATACATTCAAGCTATAGGCTGAACACGTCGATTGCGGAAGATAATTGAGAGAATGTTGAGGAATAATGGGGCACATATTAGTAAATTAATTTATCTTTAATACAGTTTAGAAATTGAGCTTCATGAAAATATTGTGGTGGTCGTGAAAAATATCACGATATCAGTTGCATGTCCTTCGGGTGCAATTGTCTCAAGTTTAGTTTGAGAAATGCGCCTCATCATGAAAAGTAAAGATCTAGAGCCATATTAATATTTTCTTCTTCTATGATAGACACCCTCTTACACCAAGCAAAAGCTAGAGGTGTTAGTGTTGAAGTTAGGTGCTCCTCATAGTGCCAAAGAGAGGTGTTAGTGTACAACAACTCAAGATTGTTCAAAGTTAAATAAATATTTGTATATCTTAACAAAGATAACACAAGTTTTAACTGTTTTTCATTCATATATTCATGAGTAAGGTTTTTCTGTTTTTGTTCCCCCTAGAACCTTATTTAACATATAATCTTTGTAGTCAGACATTTTGTTGTAATATTATCTAACATTGGATGTTGAAAGCAGTATGAGATGTATACAAAATTAAACCATTTAATTTGCAGGAGAAATATAAATTTATTATAATGAAGGAATTAAATGCTTATCAGACTACAATGTAATTTCATGTCTATTATGTGTTTTGCTTATTTATTTATTATTTATTTATTTATTTGTATACAAGAAGGTATATTGGATTTATTTATTTATGACTTTTACTACTCTTGATTAGAAATCTAAATCACTTGAGAATTATGGTAGCCTAACTGGCAATTATAACTGTTCGAGTTTGATTTTATTAGCCTATCTTTAGCAGTTAGGCTATTTTTCCCTAACTAACAATTATATTTGATTGAATGGCAGTTATATTAGCCTGATTTGTAATTATGTCAGCCTGACTTGAAATTACGTGAACCTTACTGGTAATTATGTTAGCCTGAATAGCGATTATGTTCCTGGAAATTCATCCGAGATGTTTAGTTTAGTTCATTTATTATGCACCCCATACCCATCTTGTGGGCGGTAGTGGAAAGGGTTACAGAGGCACATAATGGGCTCAGGGACTGAACCCCACAATTCATTTAGCTAAGCAAGTTACAATCTTGATGAGCTAGTTACAAAATTAAATATAAGTCGTCACATCAACAATGGGTTCGAGATCGACCTCAAGTACAGGTTCTAAATTAAGCAACTGACATATGTCAGACACATGTCATAGAGCTGTCAGACATATGTCATATTGATCTATGACATATGTCATAGATCTGAATGAAACACTGGCAACGCCGCAACCCTCGCCGATGTTGGTAAACACAGCATCCGCTCCCCCTCCTCACTCCCCCCCTTCAACTCACCTCGAATCTCTAGCTGTAGAATTCACTCAATCTATGGCTCCCTGTCTAAACTTCAAACCTCTCCGAAGTAATCCATGGCTCCAGAAACTGCACAACCTTGTGAAAATGCAATCTGAAGCTATTTTGGCCCTCCAAGACAGTCACCCGACAACAACATACCATAGACCGCCTCCTTGAATCGTCGACGAACAACAACCAAGAAATTCTCAACATACAAACTGTTGCAAATGGTGCAATGGATGAAATACGTAAGATTCAGGCCGAAGAAACCCTCTCAGCTCAAAGTGACCTTCAAAAGCTGGAAAAACAGATCAATCTCCTTCAGATTCACCAGGCGGCTTCCGAAGATGACCAAGAGCAACAACAACTTCATGACTCCCTGATAATTAGCTCTACTGATCTACCTGATGAACAACAAGGTGAGGATTGCTGTAACATAGCCAACACCATAATTAATTCAAAGATCAGTGTCAATGTTCAAATCAAATCGGCTATTAGGATAGATAAAAACAATCCCCGAAACAATAGGAGAATGCTCATCAAACTTGCAAATCCTTCTGCGAAGTTTGACCTCATACAATCAGCTGCTAAGCAAAAAACCAACCTCTATATAAATGAGTGTCTTACAAAGCAGCGTGGATCCCTCCTCTACAGGCTGCGCCAAATTCGCAAACAAAAAACCTGGTCGTATCAAGCAGTGCTACACTAGGATTTTTTTTTCTAGAATGGTACGATTTTTGCGAAGAAAGAAGGTACAGGAAAAAGATATGAAATAAAATGTGACCAACAACTCTTGGCCTTCTTAAGTGATTGTGGTATATCTGAAAACCTGAACCCGACCAATGCCAGTACTTAAAATAACTCTTTCAGTGCCTGAGCCTAACCTAACTTAATCTAACTTTGTCTAAGGTGCTGTCTCTGCCTTACCATTTACCTAATGTTCTCTTATTCATTTAATTTCCTAAATAATCCATCAAGTCTCCATGCACTTATGCAAGCATCTACCTCAGTTTCATTGTAAAATTTTACTCTTAAATCTAATCTTACCTTATTCCATTTATATTTTAAATTTATTTGTATTGATCTATGTCATTGAAATCAATTATTGATCTCATTTTTGTTCTTTTAATTAAGTTCATATTAATTATAAGTTAAAACTAAGCTTAATAAAATTTATTATCTTTAAGATTATTTTACTTTACAATTATCATTTGTCAAATTTTTTTATATATTCAGCTTGACAGTCTCTACTGATTTTTTGTTCTCTCCACCAAACTTGTGTATCCTCCATGGCTATCTAGTGACCTTAATTCTACCTCTAATTGTTTCAATTCTTTTGTTTACTTGCATTTATTGTTGTGTTTTGCCATAATTATTCTCTAATTTAGCAGACTCAATACTTTGTAAGCTCTTATTGTATTGTTATATTATTATATTGTTGTGTTTTGCTATAATTACTTTCTATTTTACAGCAGATTTGTTTTTCATCTGTTCCTGTAATTGCTTATCTTATTGTATTCGTGACATTCTTATCTATATTGATATATATTATCTGTCTATTGTTACTTACAGTGTACCTGAGAGTACCTGTAAGCAATCTACCTCATTTTTCATTTTTGCTCAATTTGTTTTTGTATTGCTTAGTCTTGTTTATATTTTTGTTTTGTATATATCTTGTGTTTTGTATAGTCCATGTTTATATGTTTTTTCTTTAATCTCATTTATTACCTAGGTTTCCTATCCTAGCCATACTCCCTTACTCCATTGTACCCCTGTAAGCCCCTTTTGTGTTTGTTTTGTACAGTATTGTGTACATTTTTTTTCTTGTTATTCCTGCAATCAGCTTTTTTTTATGCAGTCAAGTATAGACCCAGAACTTAACCTCTTATCCACTATCTATGACAATAATCACTTTAATGATCTAAATTGCAGATATTTTGCAGCACATGATGTAAACAATGTATTAACTCATAATCACAATATCTCTGTAATCAATTTGAACGTTAGATCCCTAGGTAAACACTTCGATGATGTAAGTGCCTTGATTGAAGCTATTGACAACAAATTATCTTTTATTATACTTACTGAAACATGGTTGAAAGAGGATACTACTCAACTCTTAAACATGCCTAACTACTCAGCAATTCACAACTGTCGTCAACTTCAGAGAGGTGGTGGCACTGCTCTTTACTACCACCAAGAACTAACATGCTTAAAATAAATTAGAACTAGAGACTGCTATGGGGGAGTATATCTTCGCCAGCTTCAGAGTCAAGGGTGCCGAGTCTATCCTGTCTGTGGGTGCTGTTTATAGAATTCCTAACACTGATGTGTCCGAATTCAACTCAAACCTTAGAAATCTAATAGTCGATAACAGACTGAACAAAAACCACCTAATTATCGCAGGGGACTTTAATATTGACCTCTGCGAGCCAGAACACCCTACTGCTGTTAGCTTCCTCAACTGTATGAATTCCTGCTTCCTCATACCCTTAATCACTAGACCTACTAGAATCACTGATAGCACTGCCACGACTCTAGATCACATCTGGACAAACATAACCTCTCCGCTTACTTCAGGTATAATCACCGATAGCACTACAGACCATTACCCCACATTTCTCTTAACTAACATTAGCAAACCACCTCTTGAGTCAAGAGAGATACATTTTAGACTACACAATGAAACTGCTATAGACAATTTTATAACTGCTACTGATAATGTCAACTGGGAGTCCGAGTTAGGTAACATAGAGGACATCAACCTAGCAGTTCAATCTTTTCTTCAAAAAACTCTTAGCCTTTATAATACCCACTGTCCTATGCTTACAAAACAAGTCACAACCAAAAGGCTTAACAATCCCTGGCTTACAAAGGGAATACTTAAATCTATTAATAAAAAACAAGACCTTGAGAAGAAGTATAGGATAGGAATTGTCTCCAAAGAATTCTCAAAGAATTACTCATTATTGCTATCTAAGATAATTAGACGAGCCAAAACTAAATACCACGAAGATAAATTTACCCAAATAAAGAGCAACATTAAACAAACTTGGAGAACAATTTCACAAATATTGGGATCAAAGAAGTCTTTAAATAACAAACCGACTCTCCTGTCTAATAACGATGGTCAGCTTTCAGCCTCTGATTCTGCTATTGAGTTCAATAGGTTCTTCTCTTCCATTGGTTCATCCCTTGCTAATGATATTCCATCTTCCAGTACTGACATTAAGGACTATCTTACAGGGAACTATTCACAGTCTCTGTACCTAAAGCCTATTAATTCCACTGACGTCAATGAGATAATCCTTTCCCTTAAAACCAAGTCTGGTGCCCTTGAGGAGATACCAACATTAATCTACAAAAAAGCCTCCAGATCTTTAGCCCCTGCTATTGCTTTGCTCTTCAACAAGTCACTTGAACTCCAAACCTTTCCAGATATTCTAAAAAAAGCGAGAGTAACGCCTGTCCACAAATGTGGTGATCTCACAGATGTTAACAACTACAGACCTATATCAATCCTGCCAAACTTGTCAAAAAATTTTGAAAAACTAATCTATAAGCAGCTCTACTCATATCTAGCCAAACTCAATATACTTAGCCCTTGCCAATATGGCTTCAGGCCCAAAAAAAGCACTAACGGTGCACTTATTAGTATGCTTAACCCGATTCATACAGCTCTTGATATAAATGAGTTCCCTGTTGGGTTATTTGTGGACCTGCGTAAAGCTTTCGATACTGTCAACCACCAAAACCTTCTTCTTAAATTACATCATTATGGTGTCAGAGGACACTCCCTACAATACCTCAAATCCTACCTTACTGACAGGCTCCAATGTGTTTCTGTGAATAATACAATTTCTCCCACCCTACCCATCAACATTGGTGTTCCCCAGGGCAGCATACTTGGCCCTCTCCTCTTTCTCATCTACATTAATGACCTTCCAAATGCCTCCCAACACCTCAAACCAATTCTATTTGCTGACGACACAACCTTCATTTACTCCAGTCCTGATCCCCTTGCTCTAAATGCCACAGTAAATACTGAGCTAAATAAAGTCCATCTGTGGCTAACTGCCAACAAACTCATCCTTAACATTGACAAAACTTTCTATATTCTGTTTGGCAATAAATCCTCTAATCAAGTAAATCTCAAAATAAACAATACCCAAATTTGTAACAAATTAGATGGCAAATTCCTTGGCATTCTCATTGACCACAAGCTGAATTTCCAGGGACACATTCTAAACATATCAAAAAAAGTTTCAAAAACTGTGGGCATTCTTTCTAAGATCAGATATTATGTACCACGCCCTGCCCTGGTGACTCTCTATTACTCCCTTATCTATCCATATCTCAACTATGGTGTTTGTGCTTGGGGCTTTACTACCCAAAATCACTTACGTCCTCTAATTACTCAACAAAAAGCTGCTATTAGGACAATATCCAATTCTGGCCCCAGACATCACTCGGTACCCCTACTCAAATCTCTGAATATGTTAGACATTAAGTCACTGCATATTCTCTCATGTGTATTATACATATATAAAACGCTAAACTATAATGCCAATCCTGATCTCAAAAGCTTCATAGAAGGTTGTAACAGAACCCATGAGCACCACACCAGAAATAAATACAGTTTTGATATTCCTAGAGTACGACTTAATCAAACAAGAAATGCTTTACAAATCAAGAGGCCCAGAATGTGGAATGACCTTCCCAACCATGTTAAAGACTGTACCTCTCTCAACCAGTTTAAGTTAAAAACGAAGCTATACCTAATAAATTCCCTGTAACCTACCTTACCCCTCTGTTGTCAACCCATGTATGTTTTTTTTTTTTTTTTTTTTTTTCAAATCAATGCTGTTTGAATGTAATTTTCTGTAATAATTTGTAATTGTATTTGTGCTGCTTTTTCAACAATGTTCCCCCCTCTTTTACCTCTATTTTTATTTGTACTCAACACATTTTATTCTTTTTACCCATTAGTTTTAAGCTTTAGTCATTAGTGTTTTTTCCTGCCCGAAACGCTTTGCGTAATAGTGGCTTTAGGCATTGTATGTACTAGCTCTATCTATAAAGCCAACAAACTTTGTAAAATCTCTTTATGTATGTACCTTTACCTAAATAAAAATTATTATTATTATTATATAATTATTATTATAATTATTATTATTATGTGGAGAGCTAGTGTCAAAATTTATGTTTGTCCTGCACACCGCCCCCCATCCAGTGGGCAGCGGTGGATAGGTTACAATCACTTAGTTACTACCTACAGTTACCAAACTGGGGATATTTGGCTAAAATTTCTGGTAGCAGATCATTTTGAATGAAATATTGACACATCGCTGGAACATTGGTTATAGAATTGTCTCTAAATTCACGTATCTTTTCGCACTCCATCACATAGTGACGGATGGTGCGAATAATTTTGTTGTCACAGTTTACATTTGGTCATTTCTACATCAGCAGATAATGAGAATTCCCAGAGATACTTGTAACCGAGTCTAAGCCGAGCAGCAGTAGCATCTAGAAGTCTGCTGATTTTATTGGATGATCCATAGATGTGTGGCTCCTCTTGCATGATTGTATTATGATAGATGGAATTACTGGTGTCAATTTCACTTTGTCTCATCTACAAGATCTTGTTGAAGTTCTCGGTGTACTGCTGCTCTCAGATTGCTCATTGACAATCCAAGGTTACACTCAACGGCTCCTTTAAAGGCAGATTCTTTGGCTAACCTATCAGCTCTATCATGCATTCGGAGCCCAACATGAGATGGAGACCACATGAAATGGACTCTGTTACCATCCATAATAATTTTGTTGTATTTGTGTCTAGCTTCGGACACAAGCATGTTACAGTTATGTCTTAAAGAGTTGAGAGCATTTAAGGATGATAAGAAGTCACTTACAATTAATGTATCAAGTTTTGAGACTTGTACACATTTCAGTGCAAGGATCAAGGCAAATAGTTCAGTCTGAAGGGTAGAGGCCCAGTTGTTTATACGGACTCCCCACTCAAAGTAAAGGCCATCGCCCATTGGCAGGACAACTGCACTTCCAGCTGCACCCGTGGTGCTGTGTAGGGAACCATCAGTGTATATAATTTGAGAGAGAGAATGCTCTGTGGACAGAGCATCAATATGGCTTAAGGCGTTGAGCTTTGCCTCAAGACGAAGCTTGGGCTGATCTCTAATTTGCTTCTTGGGTGGAAAGGGAGGGATTAAAACTGGAAAGGGTGTAACCTCCCACGGTGCAGGAAAGTGCCGTTGTTGTTTCTCTTGGTACAAATCATGAACCCCATACATTCTGAGTTGAGTTCCAGTTTTTGTTATCCATTTGGAACAATGCTGATCTTCAATAAAGAAATTCTGGAGGGCTTCTGTGCAAGGATTAGGATGAGTTAGCCTAAGCATTTTTATACCAATTTGACAGTTAATTTCAGTAACACGATCAACAACGCTAAGAATATTAAGTTACTTTCTCATATTAAGTATCTTTGTGGTCCGAGGGCACCCAAGGATTATCCTCAAGGCTTCGTTCTGCAATTTTTCAAGCTCTCCAAGCTTTCTTTCAGGCATCAAAACAAGCAGAGGTGCAGCATAATCCACTAAAGATCTGATGTATGCAAAGTACATCATTTTGACAATTCTGACATTGGCACCATAGCCTGAGTGATAACCTGCAACAGCCTTGAGAGCTCGGAGCCTCTCTTTAAACTGACGACAGAGTCTGAATACAACAGGACCATACAGTGGCACCTCAAGGCCAAGGTATTTGAATCTGTTTACATAGTCAAGCTGGGAGCCATCAGACAGTTGCATCATGCGAACAGCTCCTCCCTGCCTGGGTGGGCGCCGATTTAGTATCTTTGTTTTCTCTGCTGAGATAATTAAACCTAGGTCCTGACATGAGTCTAATACAGAGTTAAGAGTGTTCTGCGTGTTAGCATACCCAGTGGTGTGTATCATTATATCATCAGCATAACGAATGATGTGGACGTTGGGTTTGCTCGGTATAGAGTTTAACAGCGTGTTTATTAAGATATTAAATAAGGTAGGACTGAGGACACCACCCTGCGGGGTACCTAGTTCAAAGTCTCTTGTTACACTCCTATGCCCCTGGAAAAATACAGATGACTTCCTGTTGGATAAGTAACCCCTGATCCAACAAAGAAGCCGACCACCAATATTCATTCTTGCAAGCTCACTCAAGATAACATGTCTATTTGCAATATCAAAGGCAGACTTAAGATCTAGGAAGGTGGTATATGACTTTTCAGTGTGCAGGGTAAGAAAGGTGGTGATGCAATGATGCACACTCCTTCCATGCATGAAGCCATATATCTGGGGGGATAGCATGGTTCTTATTCAATGGAGGAGACGGTTTAGGACCATTCTCTCGAATGTTTTGCAAATGCAGCTAGTAAGGGAAATTGGGCGGAAAGCATTCTCTTGATTTGGCTTGGGAATTGGAATGATTATACTGTTGGTCCAAGAGTTAGGAAGCTCCCCAGTAACATAGCTGTTATAAATATATGTGTGGGGCTTCTATGGGTACTGGTACTATTAAGGGGTAAGGGTAGTTAGAAGACAAGAGTATCAAATATGGGAGAGCTAAAAGGCCCGGCCCCCAAAATAAACTATCCACAGTAGTAATAACTTGCTACTAGACCATATATGTTAGTCTAAGGGTTGATCAATGCGCTCCCACATAGGAAGAAGGGATACTCTGTAATTCATGTACTTATTTATTAACCCCTTAACAACCCCCCCATATACACTCACACCAATAACAATAATAATAATAACTTTACCACACTATCTTACGTTAAAAGCCTTGGTCCACTTAGGCAGGATACAAGGTTTACACTAATAACAAGCTAGGGTAAAGTACTACTGGATAAGCACTGAAGCTGGATGCAGCTTAGGGTAGGGAAACCACGTGGGACCCTAATACAAAGCACAACACTTAGGGGTACCCAAAACACTGGCAAATACTACCCCCAGGTCTCACCAATCGTTACTACCAGAGTAGGCACACTTAACACCATATAATACTTAACTTAAGGGTACAGGAACTTAGGGTAAGGGAAATAAGTAAGAGGAGAAGGGAGAAGAGTAGGGGTGCAGCCACAGAGTAGGTCTCTGTCATGTTCACAGAAAATGGTACCATCCGTTTTCTATGTGCGGCGGCTGAGACGCCAGAGAAAGAAGGTAAACAAGAGCGTACAGGACGCCCGCCAAGCTTGGTAGCTACTAGTCATGTAATCATATTAAGTATTAAAGTCAGTAACCAAGTCATGACTTTACATCAACCCTACAACCAAGACTTCCTCAGTAACACACAAACACCACATTGGCGACGAGGATGAACTGTGAACGCAGGTATTTGTTCAGTTTCAAACACAAGGGAGAAGCATGCTGCCTGGAGGAGGAAGAGAAGCTGTGAGCGCCATACCCGATGCTGTATGCTAACCGATGCTGTGTGCTAACCAATGCTGTGTGCTAAACGATGCTGTGTGCTAACCGATGCTGTGTGCTACCCAAGCTGTGTGCTACCCAAGCTGTGCTGAAGAAACTGTACTGAGGAATCTGCCGACGTTGTGTACGAAACGACGCTTTGATGTGTACAAAACCTGATGTTTTGGTTACGAAACGACGCTTCGTGCTACAAAATTCATCACACTGAACTGACTGCTGTACTAACTGCTGCACCAACTGCTGTACCAACTGCTGTACCAACTGCTGCTGTACCAACTGCTGCTGTGCCAACTGCTGTACCAACTGCTGTGCCAACTGCTGTGCTGCTGCTGTGAGTAGGAACAACACATGTACACAAGGGCTAGGTAAGAAGTCAGTTGCTGCTATATTGTGCACTGTTGTGAACTTTTGCATTAAAATGCTTGTGTGCTTTGCAAAATTAAAGTAATTACAGTGAATTCTTGACTAACATATACAGTGCAGTAAGTGTTTAATATTCTGAGGAACATTTAAGTGATAAGTTACATTTATTCAGTAGAAATGGCAAATATACCTCAGTTTCCTGCATTTGATCCTGACTGTGACCAGACAAACCTGTCACAGAGGTGGGTCAAATGGCTTAAAAAGTTTGAAAATTTGTTGATAGTTTCTGACATCAAAAGTGCTGTGTTACACTGATATGAGTGGGGCTTCTATGGGGTACTGGTACTATTAAGGGGTATAGGTAGTTAGAAGACAGGAGTATCAAATATGGGAGAGCTAAAAGGCCCGGCCCCCAAAATAAACTATCCACAGTAGTAATAACTTGCTACAAGACCATAAATGTTAGTCTAAGGGTTGATCACTGCGCTCCCACCTTGGAAGAAGAGATACTCTGTAATTCATGTACTTATTTATTAACCCCTTAACAACCCCCCATACACTCACACCAATAACAATAATAATAATAACTTTACCACACTATCTTACGTTAAAAGCCTTGGTCCACATAGGCAGGATACAAGGTTTACACTAATAACAAGCTAGGGTAAAGTACTACTGGATAAGCACTGAAGCTGGATGCAGCTTAGGGTAGTGAAACCACGTGGGACCCTAATACAAAACACAACACTTAGGGGTACCCAAACACTGGCAAAATACTATCCCCAGGTCTCACCAATCGTTACTACCAGAGTAGGCACACTCACTAATGCCCTGTACTTAGCTTAAGGATACAGGAACTTCAGGTAAGGGAAATAAGTAAGAGGAGAAGGAAGGAGAGTAGGGGAGCAGCCACAGAGTAGGTCTTATCCACACACACCAGCCAGAGAGAAGAGCGAGCTCCTCGCGACCACCTGGCCTCCCTCATGTCGTGGTGCCGGAAGGAGCCTAATTGATCGTGCAGCTAAGCACATTAAAGATCTTCCCCTATGCAACGTATTGTTACTTTATGAATGATTAGAAAGTATTAGTAAGCAAAGTTGGTGCCTATGTTATTATTTAATAATCAACCCCCAGCTCAGTCTTTAAATGCTCTTTGAGAAACAATAATAGTCTTACGTCTGGCAGGGAAGATACAAACAATTTCCATTCGAAATGCGCCAACTGTACTACTTAGGAAGTTTAATAGCTCAATTTTGACCTCTGGTTTCCACTGGAGAACCCAGGGTCGTAACACTCCTCCCCCCTTCAGAGAAAAAAAAAAAAATGTGACCACTAGAATAGTAGTCATTTTTTTTTGTAAGAGTATACAGAGAACAAAAAGAAAAACATGACAAAAACAAAAAATCAATCAAAAGCAATTTCTCTGCAAAAAAAAAATACAAAGGAGTTCTCTGAAAGAAAAAAAAACATACACAACAAAAATAAAAGAACAGGGAAGTAAATAAATTGGACACGGAATATTTAATGTCACAGGAGAACCTAAAAAAAATTAACTAAAGCATGACGGTTGGTAAATGGCTTTCTGTTGCTCAGATGAATGTTATTCAGGCAACCGGGACAGAGCGTCGGCTATCACGTTGAGTCTGCCCGGTAGGTGGGTAATGGAAAGGTTGAAGTCCTGTAGGTACAACGCCCACCTGAGGATGCGTTTATTCTTACCCTTCATCTGAGTCAGGAAAACTAGTGGGTTATGGTCCGTGTACACTTCCACTATATTACCTGTGAGGTAAACTTCGAACTTTTTACATGTTAACACTAGCGCCAACGCCTCTTTTTCTACCACTGAATAATTGCGTTGCGCCTTGTCGAATTTCACAGAGTAATAATATACTGGGTGTTCCACCTGATCATCCCCAGTTTGCAACAACACTGCACCAGCACCCGAGTCAGACGCGTCAACATGAATTTTAAACGGTCGGTCGAACCTTGGACTAGCAAGCACTGGGGCGGAAGCTAAGATCAATTTCAAATTTTTAAATGCCTCTGCACAGTCTAATGACCACTTAAATTTAACGGCTTTCCGCAACAAGTCTGTGAGAGGAGTGGCAACACTGGAAAAGTTCTGACAAAAACGTCGATAGTACGCACACATACCGATAAATCTTTGAACGTCCTTTTTAGACTTTAGTACTGGATACTCCAGAATGGCATTGATTTTATCTTGCCGAGGTAACACTTTTCCTTGGCCCACTTCATAACCGAGGTACGTCACTGTGCCTTGGCCAAAATGACACTTTTTAGCATTTAAGGTAAGATTTGCCTTTTTCAAGATGGCAAACAACTGGCGTAACCTAGCTATGTGGTCAGCCCAATTACTGTCAAACAGCACGATATCATCTAAATACGCCCGACAATTTGGCACCTTAGCGAGTAGAGAGTTCATGAGTCTCTGGAACGTGGCAGGGGCATTACGCAAGCCGAACGGTAACACTTGATACTCAAAAACACCCTCGGGTGTCACGAACGCAGTGAGCTGTTTAGCACGTTCAATGAGTGGGATTTGATAATACCCCCTCGAGAGGTCGAATTTCGAAACGTACTTGGCATTTCCCAACTCGTCAATGCAGTCCTCGAGGAGGGGCAGCGGATAGGCATCCACAATGGTCACCTTGTTGAGCTGCCGATAGTCGGTGCATAATCGCCAGGAGCCGTCTGGTTTGGGGACCAAAAGGCAGGGCGAGCACCAAGAGCCCTGGCTCGGCCGGATGAGGCCGTGCTGGAGCAAGAAGTCAACCTCCTTCCGTACGATGGCCTTCTTTTCTGGACTCATCCGATAGGGTTGAAGGCGAATGGGAGTGTAGTCCGTCAACTCGACATCATGGCAAATGGCATCAGTCTGGGTCAGGACCTCCCCGAACAGACTGGAGAATTCATCAACCAACGACTGCACCTCTTCACGTTGGGCCATCTGCAAATGGGACAGTTCCTCCACAGCATTCACAGAACTAGAATTATTGAAAATGAGATTAGTTGGGTCCCCAGAACAATCATCCCCTCTCTCACTGGAAATGGAAACATTGGTTAGTGCAATGGGCCTGGGGCCCTGGAACTTCTTCAGTCGATTTACATGTATGAGCATTACCTGGTTACGTTTGTCAGAGTGCCTCACTTTGTACGTGAGGTCCCCAGTCTTTTCTGTCACAATGTAGGGGCCTTCGTACTTGTGGGACATAGTGTTCCCTAGTCGAGGCTTTAATACCAGGACAGGGTCGCCAGGCTGAAATACCCGTAACTTAGATTTAGCATCGTTACGTTCTTTCATCTTTTCTTGGGCCTTGCCAAGATACTTTAATGCAGCCGCCTTGCAGTCCTTGAGTCTCTGGTGGTGTTGCACAAAGAAAGCCGAACCTTCGGTTAACGTTACGTTCCCTAACAGATTCTCCTGTAACATTTGCAAGGGTCCACGAACTTTATGGCCAAAGACTAACTCAAAAGGAGAACAGCCCAGTGAACTTTGTAATCCCTCTCTAGCCGCAAACAAAACATACGGTAAATTCTCATCCCAGAAGGTGTGGGAACTCTCGCACGATGTCCTCAACATCTGCTTCAAAGTTAGATGGAAACGTTCAATTACCCCCTGACTCTGTGGATGGTATGGGCTGGAAACCTTATGAGTTATTCCATGTTCCTTACAAAATTGCTCGAAAACATCAGACTTAAAATTAGTACCATTGTCAGTTTGCACGACCCGAGGCAGTCCAAAAGTGGAAAAAAATTGCAACATACGAGCAACAACAGTTTTTGCTCGGATGTTCCTTACAGCAAAAGCCTCTGGGTAACGAGTAGTGATACACATCATCGTGATTAGGTAAATATTACCAGACTTAGTTCTAGGTAATGGTCCAACACAGTCCATTACCACATGAGAAAATGGTTCCTCTGGCACGACAATAGGCCTTAGAGGAGCTTTAGGTGGAGTCTGGTTTGGTTTCCCAACCAGTTGACAAACAATACACGCATTACAAAATTTTGCCACATCGCTTTTCAGCTTGGGCCAGAAAAAATACTTTAAAATTTTGTGATACGTAATATTAATACCTTGATGTCCCCCCATAGGATCATCATGAGCAGCTGCCAAAACTCTTTCTCTATAGCAGGTCGGCAACATAACCTGGTGGACAACATAACCTTAACAGGCGGCAACATAACCTTTGCATTCTTTAAGCACCCTGGCAAACACTTCATCCGGCCCTGGGGATTTGTTTGGTTTGAGTTTTACTATTTGTTTAAGAACATCCTCCCTGGTAACTACTAAACTAGTCATCATACGACAAGGGAGCACTCTGTGGTCTCCATTTTCTCATCAAAATCCGATCATTGTAGTAGTACCCAGTTGCTGCGTCTACAATTTCCTCCATAGAGACGGCTGTTTCATGACAATCTGCAAGAGTGGGGTCAGCTTTCTGTAACTCACTCAAGGAGGCATCTAGGCCTTGGTCAGATGCCATTGGCCGAGGCTCAACAGTGTTCTCCACCTCCCCACTACTCTCGGTAGATGGCGGTGGCAGGCTCTCCACAATGTCCTCGGCCACGTCATCGAGTCGGGCCATGAATGTGTCCGCGAGGTCCACTTGGTTTTCACCACTCGGAAAGCTCCTCGTGACCTCGGGATTTACCACCTTGGCAAGCACAGGGCTGCCCTTACATTTAAGTCCCATAGACCTGGTCACCGCGCACGCAGGGTACAGAACATTATCCTCTGCGGCGGGTGGATCCAGGCAAACCTTAGGGGTAGGCAACATAATAGGCAGTCTGGAGTCCCCTACCTTATCCCCTGCTAAATCATTACCAACTATTACATCAACATTAGGGAAAGGTAGGTATGGAGTGACTCCGACTGTACAAACACCCTTGTGGAAATCAGATTCCAGGGTAACCTTATGGAGGGGTACTGCCCGAGTATCACTAGTGACACCCTCGACCAGTACCACCTCTCCAGTGTCGAGAGTGTTGGCACCTTGCAACGCACTCTCTAAAATTAAAGTCTGGATGGCACCGGTGTCTCGGAAGATCACCACGTCCTTCCAGGAAGAACCCTCAGACAAAAGTAGTCTCCCTTTCGATAAGAATGGGGTAAGCAAGTCCAACCACTGTGGGTTGGAGGTCTTACTCCCTAACCCTTCTGAAAGCCTCAAGCCCTGTGTCACAACTAGAGCATTGGGTCTTTTTTCAGGGTGCAGTTGCCAACAACGGCTAATAGTGTGGTTTGGACGATTACAGTGACCACAAAAGCGTCGGGGAGAAGAGACATTACTAACAGAATTACCCTTCGGTTCACCTTTAGGTGCCGTTGGGCTAGACACTTTAACAGGGTTAGTTATGTCTGAAACAGAAGGTGCATTAGGTAAAGGGTTAGAATGAGCTGGTCTGGACTGGCTGTGGGTATAAGGTTTGCTACTCTGTGGGGTATAATTATTTTTATTGGGCCTTTTGCCCGCCAATTGGTAGTTTTCTGCCAACTTGGCCAAATCCCCTATTTTAGAATTTAACTCTATCCTTCCTTTAATGTATTGTGATACGTTCTCTGGCATAACATCTATAAAATGCTCCATTAAAATTAAGTTCCTGAGAGCCTCGTATGTTTCGGCTTTCGCCGAGCGAATCCATCTATCAAATAATCGAATTTGATCATTCACAAATTCAGTGAGCGGTTGGTTGTGAGTAGGCCTAAGGTTACGATAAACTTGGCGGTGAGCTTCAGGAGTAATTTCATATGCCCGCAAAATACATTCCCTGACTTTATCATATTCGAAACACTCGTCGTCAGGCATGTTTATAAAAATATCTTGTGCTTTACCCCTAAGTCTTCCCTGTAGGATTTTCACCCACTCTTCCTTTGGCCAGTTCATGGACGTGGCCACTCTCTGAAAATGGTTGAAAAACCTTTCAGGGTCAGACTCGGAAAATTCAGGCAAATTATGCTTTTTCTCATAATGCCTGGGGTTTGAATCCCCGGCAGGTGGAGGTCCAGTGGCATTCGCTCTAATTCTAACCTCCTCGGTTTTGAGTTTTTGCTCCTCTAATTTTATTTTTGCTAACTCTAAAGCTAATTCACTTTCCCTATGAGTTGCACTTTCTGCTTGGCTAGGCTGGCATAAAGGTGTATCACTTGCCAATAGTTGTTCATCAATACAATGTTGTAATATTTCATTCACCAAAGTCCACTTTTTATCTGCGGCATTTAATTCTAGGCCAAATTCCTGGCCTAACAATACTAAATTAGACTTTTTAAGTTTCTTTATCTCTACCACTGAAGGCTCCCTTGCCAGGTTCTGCATTTCAGAAGACATCACTAATAATTTTAGCTCCCAGCCAAAGAAAAAATTAAAAAATAAAAATTGGAAAAAAAAAAAAAATTTGCACGGCCCCTAACACAAGGCCACACTAACCTTAATCGGGAAGGGATCCAGCTGGGTGTCCAGTCAGTGCAAGAATGTCCTTTGCTAGATGAGCTGGACCCTAGGCTAGCACACAACCGTTCTGCGGAAATAAAAATTTTTAATTTTGGCACTCAAGAATCTAATTTTTTACACTTATAATGTTCCTCCCGGACAGGCCAACCACTTGTTACACTGATATGAGTGGGGCTTCTATGGGGTACTGGTACTATTAAGGGGTATAGGTAGTTAGAAGACAGGAGTATCAAATATGGGAGAGCTAAAAGGCCCGGCCCCCAAAATAAACTATCCACAGTAGTAATAACTTGCTACAAGACCATAAATGTTAGTCTAAGGGTTGATCACTGCGCTCCCACCTTGGAAGAAGAGATACTCTGTAATTCATGTACTTATTTATTAACCCCTTAACAACCCCCCATACACTCACACCAATAACAATAATAATAATAACTTTACCACACTATCTTACGTTAAAAGCCTTGGTCCACATAGGCAGGATACAAGGTTTACACTAATAACAAGCTAGGGTAAAGTACTACTGGATAAGCACTGAAGCTGGATGCAGCTTAGGGTAGTGAAACCACGTGGGACCCTAATACAAAACACAACACTTAGGGGTACCCAAACACTGGCAAAATACTATCCCCAGGTCTCACCAATCGTTACTACCAGAGTAGGCACACTCACTAATGCCCTGTACTTAGCTTAAGGATACAGGAACTTCAGGTAAGGGAAATAAGTAAGAGGAGAAGGAAGGAGAGTAGGGGAGCAGCCACAGAGTAGGTCTTATCCACACACACCAGCCAGAGAGAAGAGCGAGTTCCTCGCGACCACCTGGCCTCCCTCATGTCGTGGTGCCGGAAGGAGCCTAATTGATCGTGCAGCTAAGCACATTAAAGATCTTCCCCTATGCAACGTATTGTTACTTTATGAATGATTAGAAAGTATTAGTAAGCAAAGTTGGTGCCTATGTTATTATTTAATACTCAACCCCCAGCTCAGTCTTTAAATGCTCTTTGAGAAACAATAATAGTCTTACGTCTGGCAGGGAAGATACAAACAATTTCCATTCGAAATGCGCCAACTGTACTACTTAGGAAGTTTAATAGCTCAATTTTGACCTCTGGTTTCCACTGGAGAACCCAGGGTCGTAACATGCTGAAAGAAAGCGTGCCTTTCTACTTCATTATGCAGGTGATAGAGTTTGTGACATCTTTGACACACTGAAAGACACTGGTGGTGCCAAAGATTATGACACTGCCAAAGCCAAACTAACAGAGCATTTCAAACCAAGGCAAAATACTGCTATGGAAATTATGCATTTCAGGAGAGCAAAACAACTCTCTAATGAAACTGTGGATCAATACCACACACGTCTGCAGGGTTTAGCAGCCCATTGTGAGTTTGCTGATGTTGACAAAGAAATCAAACAGCAAATAATTGAATCATGCACATCTACACGTCTTCGTCGAAGAGCTCTAGAACTTGTTGATGATGACAGTTCTCTTACCAAGATACTGGATATGGCTCGTCGAATGGAAGATGCTGCACGTGATGCTCGTGTCATGGAGTGCAGTGCCAATAACGGTTCTGCCACTGTTACTAACAGTGATGAGGTACGTAAGGTTCAGGGAGGACACCGTGATCAAAGAAGATATCATGGCAAACCTAACAGTAAATTGAGCCGAGAACCACGTCACAACTGGGGTCAAGGAACAAGGCTCAAGCAGTCACAACGACCCACATCAGAGGGTGTCAACAATAAATGTTACAATTGTGGAGGAGACTACCCACACCAAGATAATGTTTGTCCTGCTCAAGGTAAGAAGTGCTATGAGTGTGGAAAACTAGGTCATTTTGGTGCTATGTGTCGTTCCGCACTAAAGAAACCACAGTCAATGAATGAAAGCACTGTACGAGGATCAGGTCATAGGGGTCGAGGTGGTAAACACAATATTGCACCTCATATCCAGAATGTTAATAATGTACAAGACAACATTTCATTACAACCAGTCTCAGATGACAGTGAATGTGATTATACTTATGGAGTACAAGCAATCACAGAATGGAATGATCTTCCAAACAACCCAGAGACATGTGTATACATTGCTGGGATTTGTCTCAAAGTTCTCATTGACACTGGATCAAACATTGATACCATTGCTGAGTGCCACTATGAAAAATTTAAAAAACAGTTCCCAAAGCTTGAAAACTATAATGGCAAAGCCACTGCCTATGCTTCGAAGTTAGCCTTGCCAGTGATTGGAACTTTCACTGCAGAGATTAAGTCAAAGAATGCAATGCTCATTACTACATTCCATGTTGTTAGGAATGCAAAGGAGTCTTTACTCAGTTACAAGACTTCAACCAAATTGGGGCTACTTCAGCTTTCTAATGCTGTAGCAGTGGAATCTGCAAACAATGTTGATGGTATTGTTGCTGAATTTTCTGATCGATTTAAATCCATAGGTTGTTATACTGATAGCAAAGTACATCTGCATATCAACCCAGATGTAATTCCAGTTGCCCAACCACATCGCCGACAACCATTTCATACTCGCAAGAAAGTCGATGCTGAACTGGATAGGCTGATAGAACTAGATATCATTGAACCAGTAACAGGCCCAACACCATGGGTAAGCCCAATTGTCACTCCACCAAAGCCGAAGAATCCAGATGAGATACGCATTTGTGTGGACATGCGTGTTCCCAACAAGGCAATAATGCGTGAACGCCATCCTACACCCACTGTAGATGATATGATCTACCGCTTGAATGGTGCAACTGTATTCAGCAAGTTAGATTTAAACAAGGGCTATCATCAGCTTGAACTTGATGATGAGAGTCGCTTCATCACAACGTTTACGACACATCGAGGTCTGTATAGGTACAAGCGCCTGAGTTTTGGTATTAACAGTGCTGCCGAGGTATTCCAGCACATCATCAGCCAGGTATTGCAAGATATACCTAATGCTGACAACATGTCTGATGACATCATTGTTTATGGCCGTACCCAAGCTGAACACGACAAAGCTCTTCGTGCAACATTGCAACGCTTACGAGAAAAGAATTTGACGCTAAGCCGAGCAAAGTGTGAGTTCAATCAACATAAAATTGAATTCTTTGGACATGTACTTAGTGACAAAGGTCTGTCTCCAGATCCTAAGAAAGTTGCAGATATCAAGAATGCTGCACCTCCTTCAACGTCCACTGAAGTACATAGTTTTCTGGGAATGGCAAACTACTGTTCTCGCTTCATTCCAGATTTTGCTACCATTACAAAGCCTCTACGTGAGCTCCTGAAGAAAAATGCATCATGGTACTGGAGCGATATCGAGCAAAATGCATTTGATGCTGTGAAAGATGCACTAGTAGAGAATGCGACTGCTGCATACTTTGATCCATCAATGGACACTGAGTTAACGGTGGATGCTAGTCCTGTTGGTTTAGGTGCTGTTTTAGCCCAACACAAACCTGGTCAACCAGATTCCAGAGTAGTAATTGCCTACGCCAGCCGTTCTCTCACAGATGTTGAGCAACGATACAGTCAGACAGAGAAGGAAGCTCTTGCTCTTGTATGGGGTTGTGAACACTTCAATGTGTATCTGCTTGGTGCACCCTTCACCACGATAGTCACTGACCACAAACCGTTGGAGACCATCTTCAATAATCCAAAGTCCAAACCACCAGCTCGCATTGAGAGATGGGCTCTTCGTCTGCAACCATACAACTTTACGGTGAAATACAAGCCGGGTGCAGGCAATCCCGCTGACTACATCAGTCGACATCCTGCAAACAGTTTCACCATCACCAAGCATCAGCAAGTTGCCGAGGAATATGTACACTCTGTAACCTGTGATGCAGTCCCTAAGGCTCTTACTCTTGATGAAATCCGTACTGCAACCCTGGAGGACCCAACTCTGCAAGCAACAGTGGATGCATTGACTAAGAAAAAGTTTCCACGCATCCCACCCTCAGGAGTTGACCAAGATGCATTCAAAGCACTTGAACGCATCCAGACAGAATTAAGTGTTACGCAACAACGCGACACTGTGCTGCGAGGTACTCGTATCGTGATTCCAGCTGTTCTCCAGCAACGTGCTCTGAAGCTTGCACATCAAGGACACCAAGGTCTTGTTAGGACGAAACAGCTGCTACGAGAAAAGGTGTGGTTTCCTGGCATTGATCGTCAAGCAAAGGATATGCATGATGCCTGTGTCCCTTGCCAATCTGCAGTGGATACTTCAAGACCAACACCTCTACAACCTTCACCACTACCTGCTGCACCATGGACGGAAGTATCAATGGACTTCTGCGGACCACTACCAACTGGAGAGTACTTGATGGTAGTCATTGATGATCACTCACGTTATCCAGAAGTAGAAATCATCAATTCCACATCTGCAAAGGCCGTCATCCCGAAACTTGACAAGATCTTTTCAAACTTTGGCATTCCTGAAGTTGTCAAGACGGACAATGGACCGCCATTCAATGGACAAGACTTCGTCAACTTTGCTGAGCATATTGGATTCAAACACTGCCGTGTGATGCCACTACATCCTCAAGCAAATGGAGAAGTTGAGAGATTCATGCAACCTCTCATGAAAGCGGTACGCTGTGCTCATGCCGAAGGACGATCCTGGAAACAAGCTATGTATGCTTTTCTCAGGAACTACCGTGCAACACCACATGGAACACTGGGCAAGTCGCCTGGCGAACTTTTATTTGGACGTCCTATGAGAATCGCACTACCCGTCATGCCAGCCAAGGTAACGGATAAACGTCTCGCTCAGAAGGATGCACTAGCCAAGGGCAAAATGAAAATTGCTCATGATCAACGTGCAAAGGAACAGTTCATAATGGTTGGTGACACTGTTCTCGTTAAAAAGAAAAAAGAGGGAAAGTTAGATATGCCGTATGATACAAAACCATATAAAGTGATTAGTGTAAAAGGAACTATGGTAACAGCTAGTAATAGAGATCATAGTATAACACGTAATATGGCTTATTTCAAAGTGATTCCAACTAGTGTAGAAAATGATGAAGTGCAAAGTCGTGCAAAAGAAAAAGAAAAAAATAGTTATAACCCGACAAACAATTCATCAAGGGATGTTATTGCATTTAAGGACTCTCGTCCTAAACGTCATGTTAAACGCCCTACACGATTTGATGATTAATTGTGTTCCTATGTAATGAAAAGTATTTACTTATTGTGCTAAACTAAATTTAATATTGTTTGAATAATGCAGATATCTCATTCAATATTTTGTAACTTTGTATTACAGTTTCTTTCATGTTTGTTTAACATTGCATATGTATTTTTAACATTGAAATCCTTTGTGGAAAAGATTAAGTTGTTTAAATTCTTTGTGTGCTTAATTAATGTTAAATGTATGCAGTATCTCTTGATATGTTAATAACTTACTTTGTGTCAATAACTTTGCTTTGTGCTACACACATGGTAGACATCCTGTATTCATTCTTTTTAAAGAAAAGGAGGGATGTCATGTTCACAGAAAATGGTACCATCCGTTTTCTATGTGCGGCGGCTGAGACGCCAGAGAAAGAAGGTAAACAAGAGCGTACAGGACGCCCGCCAAGCTTGGTAGCTACTAGTCATGTAATCATATTAAGTATTAAAGTCAGTAACCAAGTCATGACTTTACATCAACCCTACAACCAAGACTTCCTCAGTAACACACAAACACCACAGTCTCGTCCGCACGAACACCAGCCAGAGAAGAGAGCTCCTAGCGACCAGCTGGCCTCCCTCATGTCGTGGTGCCGGAAGGAGCCTAATTGATCGTGCAGCTAAGCACATTAAAGATCTTCCCCTATGCAATGTATTGTTACTTTACAAATGATTAGAAAGTATTAGTAAGCAAAGTTGGTGCCTATGTTATTATTTAATAATCAACCCCCAGCTCAGTCTTTAAATGCTCTTTGAGAAACAACAATAGTCTTACGTTTGGCATGGAAGATACAAACAATTGCCGCTAGTGATGCACCCAACTGTACTACCAGAAAGTTTAATAGCTCAATTTTGACCTCTAGTTTCCACTGGAGAACCCAGGGTCGTAACACTCCTCCCCCCTTCAGAGAAAAAAAAAATGTGACTACTAGAATAGTAGCCATATTTTTTTGTAAGAGTATACAGAGAATAAAAAGAAAAAACATATGACAAAAACAAAAAATCAATCAAAAACAATTTCTCTGCAAAAAAAATACAAAGGAGTTCTCTGAAAGAAAAAAAAAAAACATACACAAAAAAAATAAAAGAACAGGGAAGTAAATAAATTGGACACGGAATATTTAATGTCACAGGAGAACCTAAAAAAAAATTAACTAAAGCATGACAGTTAGTAAATGGCTTTCTGTGGCTCAGATGAATGTTATTCAGGCAACCGGCACAGAGCGTCGGCTATCACATTGAGTCTGCCCGGTAGGTGGGTAATGGAAAGATTGAAGTCCTGTAGGTACAACGCCCACCTGAGGATGCGTTTATTCTTACCCTTCATCTGAGTCAGGAAGACTAGTGGATTATGGTCCGTGTACACTTCCACTATATTACCTGTGAGGTAAACTTCGAACTTTTTACATGTTAACACTAGCGCCAACGCCTCTTTTTCTACCACTGAATAATTGCGTTGCGCCTTGTCGAATTTCACAGAGTAATAATATACTGGGTGTTCCACCTGATCATCCCCAGTTTGCAACAACACTGCACCAGCACCCGAGTCACACGCGTCACCATGAATTTTAAACGGTCGGTCGAACCTTGGACTAGCAAGCACTGGGGCGGAAGCTAAGATCAATTTCAAATTTTTAAATGCCTCTGCACAGTCTGATGACCACTTAAATTTAACGGCTTTCCGCAACAAGTCTGTGAGAGGAGTGGCAACACTGGAAAAGTTCTGACAAAAACGTCGATAGTACGCACACATACCGATAAATCTTTGAACGTCCTTTTTAGACTTTAGTACTGGATACTCCAGAATGGCACTGATTTTATCTTGCCGAGGTAACACTTTTCCTTGGCCCACTTCATAACCGAGGTACGTCACTGTGCCTTGGCCAAAATGACACTTTTTAGCATTTAAGGTAAGATTTGCCCTTTTCAAGATGGCAAACAACTGGCGTAACCTAGCTATGTGGTCAGCCCAATTACTGTCAAACAGCACGATATCATCTAAATACGCCCGACAATTTGGCACCTTAGCGAGTAGAGAGTTCATGAGTCTCTGGAACGTGGCCGGAGCATTACGCAAGCCGATCGGTAACACTTGATACTCAAAAACACCCTCGGGTGTCACAAACGCCGTTAGCTGTTTAGCACGTTCAGTGAGTGGGATTTGATAATACCCCCTCGAGAGGTCGAATTTCGAAACGTACTTGGCATTTCCCAACTCGTCGATGCAGTCCTCGAGGAGGGGCAGCGGATAGGCATCCACAATGGTCACCTTGTTGAGCTGCCGATAGTCGGTGCATAATCGCCAGGAGCCGTCTGGTTTGGGGACCAAAAGGCAGGGCGAGCACCAAGAGCCCTGGCTCGGCCGGATGAGGCCGTGCTGGAGCAAGAAGTCGACCTCCTTCCGTACGATGGCCTTCTTTTCTGGACTCATCCGATAGGGTTGAAGGCGAATGGGAGTGTATTCCGTCAACTCGACATCATGGCAAATGGCATCAGTCTGGGTCGGGACCTCCCCGAACAGACTGGAGAATTCATCAACCAACGACTGCACCTCTTCACGTTGGGCCATCTGCAAATGGGACAGTCCCTCCACAGCATTCACAGAACTAGAATTATTGAAAATGAGATTAGTTGGGTCCCCAGAACAATCATCCCCTCTCTCACTGGAAATGGAAACATTGGTTAGTGCAATGGGCCTGGGGCCCTGGAACTTCTTCAGTCGATTTACATGTACGAGCATTACCTGGTTACGTTTGTCAGAGTGCCTCACTTTGTACGTGAGGTCCCCAGTCTTTTCTGTCACAATGTAGGGGCCTTCGTACTTGTGGGACATAGTGTTCCCTAGTCGAGGCTTTAATACCAGGACAGGGTCGCCAGGTTGAAATACCCGTAACTTAGATTTAGCATCGTTACGTTCTTTCATCTTTTCTTGGGCCTTGCCAAGATACTTTAATGCAGCCGCCTTGCAGTCCTTGAGTCTCTGGTGGTGTTGCGCAAAGAAAGCCGAACCTTCGGTTAACGTTACGTTCCCTAACAGATTCTCCTGTAACATTTGCAAGGGTCCACGAACTTTATGGCCAAAGACTAACTCAAAAGGAGAACAGCCCAGTGAACTTTGTAATCCCTCTCTAGCCGCAAACAAAACATACGGTAAATTCTCATCCCAGAAGGTGTGGGAACTCTCGCACGATGTCTTCAACATCTGCTTCAGAGTTAGATGGAAACGTTCAATTACCCCCTGACTCTGTGGATGGTATGGGCTGGAAACCTTATGAGTTATTCCATGTTCCTTACAAAATTGCTCGAAAACATCAGACTTAAAATTAGTACCATTGTCAGTTTGCACGACCCGAGGCAGTCCAAAAGTGGAAAAAAATTGCAACATACGAGCAACAACAGTTTTTGCTCGGATGTTCCTTACAGCAAAAGCCTCTGGGTAACGAGTAGTGATACACATCATCGTGATTAGGTAAATATTACCAGACTTAGTTCTAGGTAATGGTCCAACACAGTCCATTACCACATGAGAAAATGGTTCCTCTGGCACGACAATAGGCCTTAGAGGAGCTTTAGGTGGAGTCTGGTTTGGTTTCCCAACCAGTTGACAAACAATACACGCATTCCAAAATTTTGCCACATCGCTTTTCAGCTTGGGCCAGAAAAAATACTTTAAAATTTTGTGATACGTAGTATTAATACCTTGATGTCCCCCCATAGGATCATCATGAGCAGCTGCCAAAACTCTTTCTCTATAGCAGGTCGGCAACATAACCTGGTGGACTACCTCCCACTCATTTGACTAGGGAGCACTCTGTGGTCTCCATTTTCTCATCAAAATCCGATCATTGTAGTAGTACCCAGTTGCTGCGTCTACAATTTCCTCCATAGAGACAGCTGTCTCATGACAATCTGCAAGAGTGGGGTCAGCTTTCTGTAACTCACTCAAGGAGGCATCTAGGCCTTGGTCAGATGCCATTGGCCGAGGCTCAACAGTGTTCTCCTCCACCTCCCCGCTACTCTCGGTAGATGGCGGTGGCAGGCTCTCCACAATGTCCTCGGCCACGTCATCGAGTCGGGCCATGAATGTGTCCGCGAGGTCCACTTGGTTTTCACCACTCGGAAAGCTCCTCGTGACCTCGGGATTTACCACCTTGGCAAGCACAGGGCTGCCCTTACATTTAAGTCCCATAGACCTGGTCACCGCACACACAGGGTACACAACATTATCCTCTGCGGCGGGTGGATCCAGGCAAACCTTAGGGGTAGGCAACATAATAGGCAGTCTGGAGTCCCCTACCTTATCCCCTGCTAAATCATTACCAACTATTACATCAACATTAGGGAAAGGTAGGTATGAAGTGACTCCGACTGTACAAACACCCTTGTGGTAATCAGATTCCAGGGTAACCTTATGGAGGGGTACTGCTCGAGTATCACTAGTGACACCCTCGACCAGTACCACCTCTCCAGTGTCGAGAGTGTTGGCACCTTGCAACGCACTCTCTAAAATTAAAGTCTGGATGGCACCGGTGTCTCGGAAGATCACCACGTCCTTCCAGGAAGAACCCTCAGACAAAAGTAGTCTCCCTTTCGATAAGAATGGGGTAAGCAAGTCCAACCACTGTGGGTTGGAGGTCTTACTCCCTAACCCTTCCGAAGGCCTCAAGCCCTGTGTCACAACTAGAGCATTGGGTCTTTTTTCAGGGTACAGTTGCCAACAACGGCTAATAGTGTGGTTTGGACGATTACAGTGACCACAAAAACGTCGGGGAGAAGAGACATTACTAACAGAATTACCCCTCGGTTCACCCTTAGGTGCCGTGGGGCTAGACACTTTAACAGGGTTAGTTATGTCTGAAACAGATGGTGCATTAGGTAAAGGGTTAGAATGAGCTGGTCTGGACTGGCTGTGGGTATAAGTTTTGCTACTCTGTGGGGTATAATTATTTTTATTGGGCCTTTTGCCCGCCAATTGGTAGTTTTCTGCCAACTTGGCCAAATCCCCTATTTTAGAATTTACCTCTACCCTTCCTCTAATGTAATGTGATACGTTCTCTGGCATAATATCTATAAAATGCTCCATTAAAACTAAGTTCCTGAGAGCCTCGTATGTTTCGGCTTTCGCCGAGCGAATCCATCTATCAAATAATCGAATTTGATCATTCACATTTCAGTGAGCGGTTGGTTGTGAGTAGGCCTAAGGTTACGATAAACTTGGCGGTGAGCTTCAGGAGTAATTTCATATGCCCGCAAAATACATTCCCTGACTTTATCATATTCGAAACACTCGTCGGCTCAAGCAGGTTAGTTAGAGTTAGGAGTGAGGAACTTATACAAAAATTTTACAAAGCCATAGAATTAGTTAGGAGCAAGGGAGGAATCCCGATCATATGTGGCATTCTTCCAAGAACGAGCGTTGGGAATGAATGGTTGTCGAGGGCACTTGGTGTAAATTGCTGACTGGAAAGATATTGCAAATCAAATGCAATATCTTTCATAGTCAACTGGGAACACTTCTATGGAAGAAGTGAAATGTATGCTCGTGATGGAGTGCATCGATCGAGGGCTGGGGTTGTTTGTTACTGTTGCGAACTCGTTGGAACCAGTGGTTACAGGCATTTAAATAAAATAAATAAATAAATGTTTATTTAGGTAAGGTACATACATACAAGAGATTTTACAAAGAATGATGGATTTATAGATAGGGCTAGTACATACAATGCCTAAAGCCACTATTACGCAAAGCGTTTCGGGCATGAAAAACTTAAATGACTAAAGATTAACACTAATTGAGTATAAAGAATAAAATGTGTTGAGAACAAATAAAAATAGAGATAAAAAAGGGGGAACATGGCTGAAAAAGCAGCACAAATACAATTAGGTCGACAAACAGCGTTGTTTAAAAAAAAACAGACATGGGTTGACAATAGAGGGGTAAGGTAGGTTACAGGGAATTTATTAGGTAGTGCTTCGTTTTTATCTTAAACTGGTTGAGAGAGGTACAGTCTTTAACATGGTTGGGAAGGTCATTCCACATTCTGGGTCCCTTGATTTGTAGAGCATTTCTAGTTTGATTAAGTAGAACTCTTGGAATATCAAAACTGTATTTATTTCTGGTGTGGTGTTCATGGGTTCTGTTACAACCTTCAATGAAGCTTTTGAGGTCAGGATTGGCATTACTGTTCAGCATTTTATATATGTATAATACACATGAGAGAATGTGCAGTGACTTAATATCTAACATATTCAGAGATTTGAGTAGGGGTACCGAGTGATGTCTGGGGCCAGAATTAGATATTGTCCTAATAGCAGCTTTGTGTTGAGTAATTAGAGGACGTAAATGATTTTGGGTAGTAGAACCCCAAGCACAAATACCATAGTTGAGATATGGATAGATGAGGGAGTAACAGAGAGTCACCAGGGCAGGGCGGGGTACATAATATCTGATCTTAGAAAGAATGCCAACAGTTTTTTAAACTTTTTTTGATATATTTAGAATGTGTCCCTGGAAATTCAGCTTGTGGTCAATGAGAACGCCAAGGAATTTGCCATCTAATTTGTTACAAATTTGGGTATTGTTTATTTTGAGATTTATTTGATTAGAGGATTTACTGCCAAACAGAATATAGAAAGTTTTGTCAATGTTAAGGGTGAGTTTGTTGGCAGTTAGCAAAAGATGGACTTTATTTAGCGCAGTATTTACTGTGGCATTTAGAGCAAGGGGGTCAGGACTGGAGTAAATGAAGGTTGTGTCGTCAGCAAATAGAATTGGTTTGAGGTGTTGGGAGACATTTAGAAGGTCATTAATGTAGATGAGAAAGAGGAGAGGGTATGCTGTCCTGAGGAATACCAATGTTGATGGGTAGGGTGGGAGAAATTGAATTATTCACAGAAACATACTGGAGCCTGTCAGTAAGGTAAGATGTAAGGTAGTGCAGGGAGTGTCCTCTGACTCCATAATGATGTAATTTAAGAAGAAGGTTTTGGTGGTTGACAGTGTCAAAAGCCTTACGCTGGTCCACAAATAACCCAACAGGGAATTCATTTTTATCAAGAGCTGCAAGAATCAAGTTAATCAAACTAATAAGTGCATCGTTAGTGCTTTTTTGGGGTCTGAAGCCATATTGGCAAGAGCTAAGTATTTGGCTAGATAAGAGTAAAGCTGCTTGTAGATTAGTTTTTCAAATTTTGTTGACAAGTTAGGCAGGATTGATATAGGTCTGTAGTTGTTCTCACATTTGTGAGATTACCACATTTGTGGACAGGGGTTACTCTCGCTTTTTTTAGAATATCTGGAAAGGTTTGGATTTCAAGTGACTTGTTGAACATAAGAACAAAGGCAACTGCAGAAGGCCTATTGGCCCATACGAGGCAGCTCCTATTTATAACCCCCCAATCCCACTCATATACATGTCCAACCCATGCTTGAAACAATCGAGGGAGCCCACCTCCACAATGTTATGCGGCAATTGGTTCCACAAATCAACAACCCTGTTACTGAACCAGTATTTACCCAAGTCTTTCCTAAATCTAAACTTATGCAACTTATACCCATTGTTTCGTGTTCTGTCTTGTGTTGATACTTTTAATACCCTATTAATATCCCCTTTGTTATGTCCATTCACCCACTTGTAAACCTCTATCATGTCACCCCTAACTCTTCGCCTTTCCAGTGAATGCAACTTAAGCTTTGTTAATCTTTCTTCATATGAAAGATTTCTAATTTGGGGAATTACCTTAGTCATCCTACGCTGGACACGTTTAAGTGAATTGATATCCATTCTATAATATGGCGACCAAAACTGAACTGCATAATCTAAATGGGGCCTAACTAGAGCAAGATATAGCTTGAGAACCACACCAGGTGTCTTGTTACTAACGCTGCGATTAATAAATCCAAGTGTCCGATTTGCCTTATTACGAACATTTATGCATTGTTCCTTTTGTTTTAAATTCTTACTAATCATAACTCCCAGATCCCTTTCGCAATTCGACTTCGCAATCTCAACACCATCTAGCTCGTATCTTGTGACCATTAATTACCTAACATTACCTAACCTCAGAACTTTACATTTATCAGCATTAAACTGCATCTGCCAATCCTTCGACCATTTCAAAACCCTATCTAGATCAACTTGAAGTGATAGTGAGTCCTCCTCCGAATTAATTTCCCTACCGATTTTCTTATCATCGGCAAATTTGCAAATGTTGCCACTCAAACCTGAATCTAAATCATTTATATATATTATAAACAACAGAGGTCCCAGGACAGAGCCCTGAGGCACCCCACTTACAACATTTTCCCACTCTGACTTGACTCCATTTATACTAACTCTCTGTTTCCTTTGGTATAGCCATGCCCTAATCCAGCTTAATATAGCACCCCCAATACCATGAGACTCTATCCTTTTAATCAGTCTTTCATGTGGCACTGTATCAAAAGCTTTTCTAAAGTCAAGGTACACAACATCGCAATCCTTACCACTATCAACTGCCTCAACAATGCTAGAATAAAAAGATAACAAATTTGTTAAACATGAACGGCCATTTATAAAACCATGTTGCGACTCAATTATTAATTTATGTTTTTCAAGATGAAGACGAATTTTATTTGCTATTATAGATTCGAGTAACTTTCCCACAATAGACGTTAGGCTAATTGGTCGATAGTTAGACGCAAGTGATCTATCTCCTTTCTTAAAAACTGGTATCACATTAGCAACTTTCCAAAACTCTGGCACTCTGCCTGACTCTATTGATTTATTAAATATGGTTGACAGTGGGTCACAAAGCTCCTCTTTGCATTCTTTAAGCACCCTGGCAAACACTTCATCCGGCCCTGGGGATTTGTTTGGTTTTAGTTTTACTATTTGTTTAAGAACATCCTCCCTGGTAACTGCTAAACTCGTCAACCTGTCCTCGTCCCCACCCAGATAAACTTGTTCGGCTGAAGGCATATTGTTAAGTTCCTCTTTAGTAAATACAGATACAAAATATTTATTAAAAATACTACTCATCTCTTCATCACTATCTTTTCTTTGACCTGTCTCAGTTTTTAATGGACCTATCATTTCCCTAGTCTTAGTACGATATAACTGAAAAAACCCTTTAGGATTTGTCTTTGCTTGCCCTGCTTTGCGAACTTCGTAGTTTCTTTTTTCTTAACATATCTCTTTTTTAACATTTCTAACCAGTTGTACGAATTCCTGTTCTAAAGTGACCTCCCCATTTTTAATCCTTTTGTACCAAGCTCTCTTTTTACCTATAAGGTTCTTCAAATTCTTTGTTATCCACTTTGGGTCATTAGTATTCGATCTATTCAATTTGTATGGTATACTAAGTTCCTGTGCTTTGTTTAGAATATTCTTAAATAAGTTATATATTGAATCCACATCGAAATCCCCATTTACGTCACCTATCGCTGGGTTCATGTCTCGCTCCAAGACCGGCCCCCACCCCATACCCAAGACTTTCCAATCAATTTGACCCCAAAAAATTCTTAGTCTATTAAAATCAGCTTTTCGAAAATCTGGCACTTTAACAGAATTTTCTCCTACAGGTCTATTCCATTCTATGCTAAATCTGATTTCTTTCTGATCACTGTTCCCTAGCTCACTCCCTATTTCGATGTCATTAATTTGTGTTTCCCTGTTAGTTAACACTAAATCTAAAATATTATTTTCCCGTGTTGGTTCCTTAATGTGTTGCGTAAGAAAGCAATCGTCAATTAATTCTAGAAAATCTTCTGCTTCACTATTCCCTGTTTTGTTCAACCAGTTTATTCCACTAAAATTAAAGTCACCCATGACGTAAATACTGTTAGATCTAGATGCCCTAGATATTTCATCCCATAGATGCTTTGCCTCCATTCTGTCTAAATTTGGTGGCCTATATATAACTCCTATTATAATATTATTTGCTTTTTCGTATAATTCTATCCAAATAGTTTCTGTGTGTGGCTCAGTTTTGATTCCCTCTTTGTGACTACATTTCAAATTGTCCCTAACATATATGGCTACTCTCCCTCCTCGTCTAATATATCTATCTGTGTGAAATAGTTTAAATCCATTTATTTGATATTCAGCTAATAGCTCTCTATTTTCTAAATTCATCCACGTTTCGGTAAGTGCAATAATATATATTTTTTCTGTGCAGACAAGAGCATTTAATTCGTTAATTTTATTTCTTAGACTTCTACTGTTAGTGTAATATACCCTAAGTGAATTGTTATTTTGAGGCCCTTCTCTTTCCCTGATCATTTTGCCAATTCCTTTCTCCCACAAACACATACTTTTATTACCTCCTTCCTCCAAATCAATTCCCATACCTCTATCTACTAACAGTTTAAACCCAAACAAACACCTCTAACCACTTCTTCCAACGAGTTCGCAACAGCAACAACCCCAGCTCTCGATAGATGCACCCCATCACGAACATACATTTCATTTCTTCCATAGAAGTGTTCCCAGTTGTCTATGAAAGATATTGCATTTGATTTGCAATATCTTTCCAGCCGGCAATTGACACCAATTGCCCTTGTCATCCATTCATTTCCCACTCCCTTTCTTGGAAGAATGCCACATATGATCGGGATTCCTCCCTTGCTCCTAACTAATTCAATGGCTGTCCTGAATCTCTGTATTAGTTCCTCACTCCTAACTCGTCCAACATCATTACCCCCTGCACTAATACAAATAATGGGTTTGTTCCCATTTCCTGTCATAATATCATTCATGTTTCCAACAATATCACCAATTCCAGCTCCAGGATAGCAAACCCTTAATCTGTTCCCCCTATCTCTGGCACAGAACGTTCTGTCTAAATACTTCACCTGGGAATCTCCCACAACCAAAATTCGCTTCGATTCTCCCTTTTCCTTTTGAGCAGTTTGAGGGACCTGCACTTCAATGCTTCTCGTTACTTTGTCTTTGCCACCTCGTTGAACAGCAGGTTCACCACAGCACTCGTCCTCTAATTCGTCAAATGCGTTAAAAGTCCTTAGGTGTAGGCTATTAGTTGTCGGTTTTGCCAAGGTCTTTTTAAGACCCCTGTCTTTCACAACTTGCCAAGACGAGAACTTCCTAATACTGGTCCCGTCAGTCCTTCTTAATGAAGTTCCGTCAACACTGGCCTCCTCCTTCGTTTCCTCCCGAAGTCTAAGCCGTCGTACCTCCTCCCACAGGGAATCCATCTCTGCTCTCAGAGCTCCAACCAGACTCACCAAATCCTTCACTAATCCTTCCATTATTGCAATAATAATGTTATCAATGCAATAGCATTGAAGATCAATGCAATAGCAGGGGCTAAAGATCTGGAGGCTTTTTTTTGTAAATTAAAGTTGGTATCTCCTCAAGGGCACTAGACTTGGTTTTAAGGGAAAGGATTATCTCATTGACGTCAGTGGAATTAGTAGGCTTTAGGTACAGAGACTGGATAGTTACCTGTAAGATAGTCCCTAACATCAGTACTGGAAGATGGAATATCATTTGCAAGGGATGACCCAATGGTAGAGAAGAACCTATTGAACTCAATAGCAGAATCAGAGGCTGAAAGCTGACCATCGTTATTGGACAGGAGTATTGGTTTGTTATTTAAAATCTAATTTGATCCCAATATTTGTGAAATTGTGCTCCAAGTTTTTTTAATGTTGCTCTTTATTTGGGTAAATTTATCTTCGTAGTATTTAGTTTTGGCTCGTCTAATTATCTTAGATAGCAATAACGAGTAATTCTTTGAGAATTCTTTGGAGACGGTTCCTAACGTATACTTCTTCTCAAGGTCATGTTTTTTATTAATAGATTTAAGTATTCCCTTTGTAAGCCAAGGATTGTTAAGCCTTTTGACTGTGACTTGTTTTGTAAGCATAGGACAGTGGGTGTTATAAAGGATAAGAGTTTTTTGAAGAAAAGATGCTAGGTTGATGTCCCCTATGTTACCTAGCTCGGACTCCCAGTTGTCATTATCAGTAGCAGTTATAAAATTGTCAATAGCAGTTTCATTGTGCAGTCTAAAACTTAACTCCCTTGACTCTAGTGGTGGTATGTTAATGTTAGTTAAGAGAAATGTATGGTAATGGTCTGTAGTGCTATCGGTGATTATACCTGAAGTAAGCGAAAAGGTTATGTTGGTCCAGATGTGATCTAGAGTCGTGGCAGTACTATCAGCGATTCTAGTAGGTCTAGTGATTAAGGGTATGAGGAAGCAGGAATTCATACAGTTAAGGAAGCTAACATCAGTAGGGTGTTCAGGCTCGCAGAGGTCAATATTAAAGTCCCCTGCGATAATTAGATGGTTTTTGTTCAGTCTGTTATCGAGTATTAGATTTCTAAGGTTTGAGTTGAATTCGGACACATCAGTGTTAGGCATTCTATAGATTGCACCCACAGACAGGACAGACTCGGCACCCTTGACTCTGAAAATGGCGAAAATATACTCCCCACAGCAGTCTCTAGTTCTAATTACTTTTAAGCATGTTAGTTCTTGGTGGTAGTAAAGAGCAGTACCACCCCCCTCTCTGAATTTGACGACAGTTGTGAATTGCCGAGTAGTTAGGCATGTTAAAGAGTTGAGTAGTATCCTCTTTCAACCACGTTTGTTTGGGTTTAAATTGTTAGTAGATAGTGGTATGGAAATTGATAGGGAGGAAGTAGGTAATAAAAATATAAGAACATAAGAACATAAGAACAAAGGTAACTGCAGAAGGCCTATTGGCCCATACGAGGCAGCTCCTATTCTATAACCACCCAATCCCACTCATATACTTGTCCAACCCGTGCTTGAAACAATCGAGGGACCCCACCTCCACAATGTTACGCGGCAATTGGTTCCACAAATCAACAACCCTGTTACTGAACCAGTATTTACCCAAGTCTTTCCTAAATCTAAACTTATCCAATTTATATCCATTGTTTCGTGTTCTGTCCTGTGTTGATACTTTTAATACCCTATTAATATCCCCCCGGTTATGTCCATTCATCCACTTGTAAACCTCTATCATGTCACCCCTAACTCTTCGCCTTTCCAGTGAATGCAACTTAAGCTTTGTTAATCTTTCTTCATATGAAAGATTTCTAATTTGGGGAATTAACTTAGTCATCCTACGCTGGACACGTTCAAGTGAATTTATATCCATTCTATAATATGGCGACCAAAACTGAACTGCATAATCTAAATGGGGCCTAACTAGAGCAAGATATAGCTTGAGAACCACACCAGGTGTCTTGTTACTAACGCTGCGATTAATAAATCCAAGTGTCCGATTTGCCTTATTACGAACATTTATGCATTGATCCTTTTGTTTTAAATTCTTACTAATCATAACTCCCAGATCCCTTTCGCAATCCGACTTCGCAATCACAACACCATCTAGCTCGTATCTTGTAACTCTATCATCATTACCTAACCTCAGAACTTTACATTTATCAGCATTAAACTGCATCTGCCAATCCTTTGACCATTTCAAAACCCTATCTAGATCAACTTGAAGTGATAGTGAGTCCTCCTCCGAATTAATTTCCCTACCGATTTTCGTATCATCGGCAAATTTGCAAATGTTGCTACTCAAACCTGAATCTAAATCATTTATATATATTATAAACAACAGAGGTCCCAGGACAGAGCCTTGAGGCACTCCACTTACAACATTTTCCCACTCTGACTTGATTCCATTTATACTAACTCTCTGTTTCCTTTGGTATAGCCATGCCCTAATCCAGCTTAATATAGCACCCCCAATACCATGAGACTCTATTTTTTTAATCAGTCTTTCATGTGGCACTGTATCAAAAGCTTTGCTAAAGTCAAGGTATACAACATCGCAATCCTTACCACTATCAACTGCCTCAACAATGCTAGAATAAAAAGATAACAAATTTGTTAAACATGAACGGCCATTTATAAAACCATGTTGCGACTCAATTATTAATTTATGTTTTTCAAGATGAAGACGAATTTTATTTGCTATTATAGATTCGAGTAACTTTCCCACAATAGACGTTAGGCTAATTGGTCGATAGTTAGACGCAAGTGATCTATCTCCTTTCTTAAAAACTGGTATCACATTAGCAACTTTCCAAAACTCTGGCACTCTGCCTGACTCTATTGATTTATTAAATATGGTTGACAGTGGGTCACAAAGCTCCTCTTTGCATTCTTTAAGCACCCTAGCAAACACTTCATCCGGCCCTGGGGATTTGTTTGGTTTGAGTTTTACTATTTGTTTAAGAACATCCTCCCTGGTAACTGCTAAACTCGTCAACCTGTCCTCGTCCCCACCCACATAGACTTGTTCGGCTGAAGGCATATTGTTAAGTTCCTCTTTAGTAAATACAGATACAAAATATTTATTAAAAATACTACTCATCTCTTCATCACTATCTGTTATTTGACCTGTCTCAGTTTTTAATGGGCCTATCCTTTCCCTAGTCTTAGTACGATATAACTGAAAAAACCCTTTAGGATTTGTCTTTGCTTGCCCTGCTATGCGAACTTCATAGTTTCTTTTTGCTTTCCTTATCTCTTTTTTAACATTTCTAACCAGTTGTACGAATTCCTGTTCTAAAGTGACCTCCCCATTTTTAATCCTTTTGTACCAAGCTCTCTTTTTACCTATAAGGTTCTTCAAATTCTTTGTTATTAACTTTGGGTCATTAGTATACGATCTATTCAATTTGTATGGTATACTACGTTCCTGTGCTTTGTTTAGAATATTCTTAAATAAGTTATATATTGAATCCACATCGAAATCCCCATTTAAGTCACCTATCGCTGGGTTCATGTCTCGCTCCAAGACCGGCCCACACCCCATACCCAAGCCTTTCCAATCAATTTGACCCAAAAAATTTCTTAGGCTATTAAAATCAGCTTTTCGAAAATCTGGCACTTTAACAGAATTTTCTCCTACAGGTCTATTCCATTCTATGCTAAATCTGATTTCTTTGTGATCACTGCTCCCTAGCTCACTCCCTATTTCGATGTCATTAATTTGCGTTTCCCTGTTAGTTAACACTAAATCTAAAATATTATTTTCCCGTGTTGGTTCCTTAATGTGTTGCGTAAGAAAGCAATCGTCAATTAATTCTAGAAAATCTTCTGCTTCACTATTCCCTGTTTTGTTCAACCAGTTTATTCCGCTAAAATTAAAGTCACCCATGACATAAATACTGTTAGATCTAGATGCTCTAGATATTTCATCCCATAGATGCTTTGCTTCCATTCTGTCTAAATTTGGTGGCCTATATATTACTCCTATTATAATATTATTAGCTTTTTCGTTTAATTCAATCCAAATAGTTTCTGTGTGTGGCTCTGTTTTGATTCCCTCTTTGAGACTACATTTCAAATTGTCCCTAACATATATGGCTACTCCACCTCCTCGTCTAATATATCTATCTGTGTGAAATAGTTTAAATCCATATATTTGATATTCAGCTAATAGTTCTCTATTTTCTACATTCATCCACGTTTCGGTAAGTGCAATAATATCTATTTTTTCTGTGCAGACAAGAGCATTTAATTCGTTAATTTTATTTCTTAGACTTCTACTGTTAGTGTAATATACCCTAAGTGAATTGTTATTTTGCGGACCTTCTCTTTCCCTGATCGTTTTGCCAATTCCTTTCTCCCACAAACACATACTTTTATTACCTCCTTCCTCCAAATCAATTCCCATACCTCTATCTACTAACAGTTTAAACCCAAACAAACACCTCTAACCACTTCTTCTAGCGAGTTCGCAACAGCAACAACCCCAGCTCTCGATAGATGCACCCCATCACGAGCATACATTTCATTTCTTCCATAGAAGTGTTCCCAGTTGTCTATGAAAGTATGTGTTTGATGGAGAAAAAATGCACTTCGGCTATATTACACTGAGAGTAGAAGTCTAAGAAACAAAATAAACAAGTTGAATGTTCTTGTCTGCACAGAATAAATAGATATTATTGCACTTACTGAAACGTGGTTGAATGTAGAAAATAGAGAACTATTAGCTGAATATCAAATAAATGGATTTAAACAATTTCACACAGATAGATATATTAGACGAGGAGGGGGGTTAGCTATATATGTTAGGGATAATTTGAAATGTAGTCTCAAATCATGAATGAGTCACACACATAATAGAATAGAATTAAATTAAATTGGATAGAATTAAACGAAAGAGCAAATAATATTATAATAGGAGTTATATATAGGCCACCAAATTTAGACAGAATGGAAGCAAAGCATCCATAGGATGAAATATCTAGAGCATCTAGATCTAACAGTATTTATGTCATGGGTGACTTTAATTTTAGTGGAATAAACTGGGTGAACAAAACAGGGAATAATGAAGAAGAAGATTTTCTACAATTAATTGACGATTGATTTCTTACGCAACATATTAAGGAACCAACGCAAGGAAATAATATTTTAGATTTAGTGTTAACTAACAGGGAAAAACAAATTATGGAGATGGAAATAGGGAGAGAGCTAGGGAACAGTGATCATAAAGAAATCAGATTTAGCATAGAATGGAATAGATCTGTAGGAGAAAATTCTGTTAAAGTGCCTGAAACTCAAAAAGCTGATTTCAATAGCCTAAGGAATTTTTTAAGAACATAAGACCAAAGGCAACTGCAGAAGGCCTATTGGCATATATTGGTCCCACTGTCCTGGGACCTCTGTTGTTTATAATATATATAAATGATTTAGATTCAGGTTTGAGTAGCAACATTTGCAAATTTGCCGATGATACGAAAATCGGTAGGGAAATTAATTCGGAGGAGGACTCACTATCACTTCAAGTTGATCTAGATAGGGTTTTGAAATGGTCAAAGGATTGGCAGATGCAGTTTAATGCTGATAAATGTAAAGTTCTGAGGTTAGGTAATGATGATAGAGTTACAAGATACGAGCTAGATGGTGTTGTGATTGCGAAGTCGGATTGCGAAAGGGATCTGGGAGTTATGATTAGTAAGAATTTAAAACAAAAGGATCAATGCATAAATGTTCGTAATAAGGCAAATCGGACACTTGGATTTATTAATCGCAGCGTTAGTAACAAGACACCTGGTGTGGTTCCCAAGCTATATCTTGCTCTAGTTAGGCCCCATTTAGATTATGCAGTTCAGTTTTGGTCGCCATATTATAGAATGGATATAAATTCACTTGAACGTGTCCAGCGTAGGATGACTAAGTTAATTCCCCAAATTAGAAATCTTTCATATGAAGAAAGATTAACAAAGCTTAAGTTGCATTCACTGGAAAGGCGAAGAGTTAGGGGTGACATGATAGAGGTTTACAAGTGGATGAATGGACATAACCGGGGGGATATTAATAGGGTATTAAAAGTATCAACACAGGACAGAACACGAAACAATGGATATAAATTGGATAAGTTTAGATTTAGGAAAGACTTGGGTAAATACTGGTTCAGTAACAGGGTTGTTGATTTGTGGAACCAATTGCCGCGTAACATTGTGGAGGTGGGGTCCCTCGATTGTTTCAAGCACGGGTTGGACAAGTATATGAGTGGGATTGGGTGGTTATAGAATAGGAGCTGCCTCGTATGGGCCAATAGGCCTTCTGCAGTTACCTTTGTTCTTATGTTCTTATGTTCTTATATACGAGGCAGCTCCTATTTATAACCACCCAATCCCACTCATATACATGTCAACCCATTCTTGAAACAATCGACGGACCCCACCTCCACAATGTTACGCGGCAATTGGTTCCACAAATCAACAACCCTGTTACTGAACCATTATTTACCCAAGTCTTTCCTAAATCTAAACTTATCCAATTTATACCTATTGTTTCGTGTTCTGTCTTGCGTTGATACTTTTAATACCCTATTAATATCCCCTTTGTTATGTCCATTCACCCACTTGTAAACCTCTATCATGTCACCCCTAACTCTTCGCCTTTCCAGTCAATGCAACTTAAGAACATAAGAACATAAGAACAAAGGTAACTGCAGAAGGCCTATTGGCCCATACGAGGCAGCTCCTATTCTATAACCACCCAATCCCACTCATATACTTGTCCAACCCGTGCTTGAAACAATCGAGGGACCCCACCTCCACAATGTTACGCGGCAATTGGTTCCACAAATCAACAACCCTGTTACTGAACCAGTATTTACCCAAGTCTTTCCTAAATCTAAACTTATCCAATTTATATCCATTGTTTCGTGTTCTGTCCTGTGTTGACACTTTCAACACCCTATTAATATCCCCCCGGTTATGTCCATTCATCCACTTGTAAACCTCTATCATGTCACCCCTAACTCTTCGCCTTTCCAGTGAATGCAACTTAAGCTTTGTTAATCTTTCTTCATATGAAAGATTTCTAATTTGGGGAATTAACTTAGCCATCCTACGTTGGACACGTTCAAGTGAATTTATATCCATTCTATATTATGGCGACCAAAACTGAACTGCATAATCTAAATGGGGCCTAACTAGAGCAAGATATAGCTTGAGAACCAGACCAGGTGTCTTGTTACTAATGCTGCGATTAATAAATCCAAGTGTCCGATTTGCCTTATTACGAACATTTATGCATTGATCCTTTTGTTTTAAATTCTTACTAATCATAACTCCCAGATCCCTTTCGTCTTCGCAATCTCAACACCATCTAGCTCGTATCTTGTAACCCTATCATCATTACCTAACCTCAGAACTTTACATTTATCAGCATTAAACTGCATCTGCCAATCCTTCGACCATTTCAAAACCCTATCTAGATCAACTTGAAGTGATAGTGAGTCCTCCTCCGAATTAATTTCCTTACCGATTTTCGCATCATCGGCAAATTTGCAAATGTTGCTACTCAAACCTGAATCTAGATCATTTATATATATATTATAAACAACAGAGGGCCCAGGACAGAGCCCTGAGGCACTCCACTTACAACATTTTCCCACTCTGATTTGACTCAATTTATACTAACTCTCTGTTTCCTTTGGTATAGCCATGCCCTAATCCAGCTTAATATAGCACCCCCAATACATTGAGACTCTATCTTTTTAATCATAAGAACATTAGAACATAAGAACAAAGGTAACTGCAGAAGGCCTATTGGCCCATACGAGGCAGCTTCTATTCTATAACCACCCAATCCCACACATATACTTGTCCAACCCGCGCTTGAAACAATCGAGGGACACCACCTCCACCACGTTACGCGGTAATTGGTTCCACAAATCAACAACCCTGTTACTAAACCAGTATTTACCCAAGTCTTTCCTAAATCTAAACTTATCCAATTTATACCCATTGTTTTGTTTTCTGTCTTGTGTTGATATTTTTAATACCCTATTAATATCCCCCCTGTTATGTCCATTCATCCACTTGTAAACCTCTATCATGTCACCCCTAACTCTTCGCCTTTCCAGTGAATGCAACTTAAGCTTTGTTAATCTTTCTTCATATGAAAGATTTCTAATTTGGGGAATTAACTTAGTCATCCTACGTTGGACACGTTCAAGTGAATTTATATCCATTCTATAATACGACGACCAAAACTGAACTGCATAATCTAAATGGGGCCTAATCAGAGCAAGATATAGCTTAAGAACCACACCAGGTGTCTTGTTACTAACGCTTCGATTAATAAATCCCAGTGTCCTATTCGCCTTATTATGAACATTCATGCATTGATCCTTTTGTTTTAAATTCTTACTAATCATAACTCCCAGATCCCTTTCGCAATCTCAACACCATCTAGCTCGTATCTTGTAACACTATCATCATTACCTAGCCTCAGAACTTTACATTTATCAGCATTAAACTGCATTTGCCAATCATTTGACCATTTCAAAACCCTATCTAGATCAACTTGAAGTGATAGTGAGTCCTCCTCCGAATTAATTTCCCTACCGATTTTCGTATCATCGGCAAATTTGCAAATGTTGCTACTTAAACCTGAATCTAAATCATTTATATATATATATTATAAACAACAGAGGTCCCAGGACAGAGCCCTGAGGTACTCCACTAACAACATTATCCCACTCTGACTTAACCACAATTATACTAACTCTCTGTTTCCTTTGGAATACCCATGCCCTAATCCAAGTTAATATAGCACCCCCAATACCATGAGCTTCTATTTTTTTAATTAGTCTTTCATGTGCCACTGTATCAAAAGCTTTGCTAAAGTCAAGGTACACAACATCACAATCCTTACCACTATCAACTGCCTCAACTATGCTGGAATAAAAAGTTAGCAAATTTGTTAAACATGAACGGCCATTTGTAAAACCATGTTGCGACTCATTTATTAATTTATGTTTTTCAAGATGGAGACGAATTGTATTTGCAATTATTGATTCAAGTAACTTTCCCACAATAGACGTTAGGCTAATTGGCCGATAGTTTGACGCAAGTGATCTATCTCCTTTCTTAAAAATTGGTACCACATTAGCTACCTTCCATGACTCTGGCGCTCTGCCTGACTCTATTGATTTATTAAATATGGTAGACATTGGCTCGGAAAGCTCCTCTTTGCATTCTTTAAGCACTCTGGCAAACACTTCATCCGGCCCTGGGGATTAGTTTGGTTTTAGTTTTTTTAATTGTTAAATTACATCCTCCCTGGTAACTGCTAAACTAGTCAACCTGTCCTCATCCCCACCCACATACACTTGTTCGGCTGAAGGCATATTGTTAAGTTCTTCTTTAGTAAATACAGATATAAAATATTTGTTAAAAATACTACTCATCTCCTTGTCATTATCCGATATTTGACCTGTCTCAGATTTTAATGGACCTATCCATTCCCTAGTCTTAGTTCGATATAACTGAAAAAAACCCTTTAGGATTTGTCTTTGCTTGCTCTGCTATGCGAACTTCATGTTTTCTTTTTAACATAAGAACATAAGAACATAAGAACAAAGGTAACTGCAGAAGGCCTATTGGCCCATACGAGGCAGCTCCTATTCTATAACCACCCAATCCCACTCATATACTTGTCCAACCCGTGCTTGAAACAATCGAGGGACCCCACCTCCACAATGTTACGCGGCAATTGGTTCCACAAATCAACAACCCTGTTACTGAACCAGTATTTACCCAAGTCTTTCCTAAATCTAAACTTATCCAATTTATATCCATTGTTTCGTGTTCTGTCCTGTGTTGATACTTTTAATACCCTATTAATATCCCCCCGGTTATGTCCATTCATCCACTTGTAAACCTCTATCATGTCACCCCTAACTCTTCGCCTTTCCAGTGAATGCAACTTAAGCTTTGTTAATCTTTCTTCATATGAAAGATTTCTAATTTGGGGAATTAACTTAGTCATCCTACGCTGGACACGTTCAAGTGAATTTATATCCATTCTATAATATGGCGACCAAAACTGAACTGCATAATCTAAATGGGGCCTAACTAGAGCAAGATATAGCTTGAGAACCACACCAGGTGTCTTGTTACTAACGCTGCGATTAATAAATCCAAGTGTCCGATTTGCCTTATTACGAACATTTATGCATTGATCCTTTTGTTTTAAATTCTTACTAATCATAACTCTCAGATCCCTTTCGCAATCCGACTTCGCAATCACAACACCATCTAGCTCGTATCTTGTAACTCTATCATCATTACCTAACCTCAGAACTTTACATTTATCAGCATTAAACTGCATCTGCCAATCCTTTGACCATTTCAAAACCCTATCTAGATCAACTTGAAGTGATAGTGAGTCCTCCTCCGAATTAATTTCCCTACCGATTTTCGTATCATCGGCAAATTTGCAAATGTTGCTACTCAAACCTGAATCTAAATCATTTATATATATTATAAACAACAGAGGTCCCAGGACAGAGCCTTGAGGCACTCCACTTACAACATTTTCCCACTCTGACTTGATTCCATTTATACTAACTCTCTGTTTCCTTTGGTATAGCCATGCCCTAATCCAGCTTAATATAGCACCCCCAATACCATGAGACTCTATTTTTTTAATCAGTCTTTCATGTGGCACTGTATCAAAAGCTTTGCTAAAGTCAAGGTATACAACATCGCAATCCTTACCACTATCAACTGCCTCAACAATGCTAGAATAAAAAGATAACAAATTTGTTAAACATGAACGGCCATTTATAAAACCATGTTGCGACTCAATTATTAATTTATGTTTTTCAAGATGAAGACGAATTTTATTTGCTATTATAGATTCGAGTAACTTTCCCACAATAGACGTTAGGCTAATTGGTCGATAGTTAGACGCAAGTGATCTATCTCCTTTCTTAAAAACTGGTATCACATTAGCAACTTTCCAAAACTCTGGCACTCTGCCTGACTCTATTGATTTATTAAATATGGTTGACAGTGGGTCACAAAGCTCCTCTTTGCATTCTTTAAGCACCCTAGCAAACACTTCATCCGGCCCTGGGGATTTGTTTGGTTTGAGTTTTACTATTTGTTTAAGAACATCCTCCCTGGTAACTGCTAAACTCGTCAACCTGTCCTCGTCCCCACCCACATAGACTTGTTCGGCTGAAGGCATATTGTTAAGTTCCTCTTTAGTAAATACAGATACAAAATATTTATTAAAAATACTACTCATCTCTTCATCACTATCTGTTATTTGACCTGTCTCAGTTTTTAATGGGCCTATCCTTTCCCTAGTCTTAGTACGATATAACTGAAAAAACCCTTTAGGATTTGTCTTTGCTTGCCCTGCTATGCGAACTTCATAGTTTCTTTTTGCTTTCCTTATCTCTTTTTTAACATTTCTAACCAGTTGTACGAATTCCTGTTCTAAAGTGACCTCCCCATTTTTAATCCTTTTGTACCAAGCTCTCTTTTTACCTATAAGGTTCTTCAAATTCTTTGTTATCCACTTTGGGTCATTATATTCGATCTATTCAATTTGTATGGTATACTACGTTCCTGTGCTTTGTTTAGAATATTCTTAAATAAGTTATATATTGAATCCACATCGAAATCCCCATTTAAGTCACCTATCGCTGGGTTCATGTCTCGCTCCAAGACCGGCCCACACCCCATACCCAAGCCTTTCCAATCAATTTGACCCAAAAAAATTCTTAGGCTATTAAAATCAGCTTTTCGAAAATCTGGCACTTTAACAGAATTTTCTCCTACTGGTCTATTCCATTCTATGCTAAATCTGATTTCTTTGTGATCACTGCTCCCTAGCTCACTCCCTATTTCGATGTCATTAATTTGCGTTTCCCTGTTAGTTATCACTAAATCTAAAATATTATTTTCCCGTGTTGGTTCCTTAATGTGTTGCGTAAGAAAGCAATCGTCAATTAATTCTAGAAAATCTTCTGCTTCACTATTCCCTGTTTTGTTCAACCAGTTTATTCCGCTAAAATTAAAGTCACCCATGACATAAATACTGTTAGATCTAGATGCTCTAGATATTTCATCCCATAGATGCTTTGCTTCCATTCTGTCTAAATTTGGTGGCCTATATATTACTCCTATTATAATATTATTAGCTTTTTCGTTTAATTCAATCCAAATAGTTTCTGTGTGTGGCTCTGTTTTGATTCCCTCTTTGAGACTACATTTCAAATTATCCCTAACATATATGGCTACTCCACCTCCTCGTCTAATATATCTATCTGTGTGAAATAGTTTAAATCCATATATTTGATATTCAGCTAATAGTTCTCTATTTTCTACATTCATCCACGTTTCGGTAAGTGCAATAATATCTATTTTTTCTGTGCAGACAAGAGCATTTAATTCGTTAATTTTATTTCTTAGACTTCTACTGTTAGTGTAATATACCCTAAGTGAATTGTTATTTTGCGGACCTTCTCTTTCCCTGATCGTTTTGCCAATTCCTTTCTCCCACAAACACATACTTTTATTACCTCCTTCCTCCAAATCAATTCCCATACCTCTATCTACTAACAGTTTAAACCCAAACAAACACCTCTAACCACTTCTTCTAGCGAGTTCGCAACAGCAACAACCCCAGCTCTCGATAGATGCACCCCATCACGAGCATACATTTCATTTCTTCCATAGAAGTGTTCCCAGTTGTCTATGAAAGATATTGCATTTGATTTGCAATATCTTTCCAGCCGGCAATTGACACCAAGTGCCCTCGATATCCATTCATTTCCCACTCCCTTTCTTGGAAGAATGCCACATATGATCGGGATTCCTCCCTTGCTCCTAACTAACTCTATGGCTGTTTTATACCTCTGAATCAGTTCCTCACTCCTGACTCGACCAACATCATTTCCTCCCACGCTAATGCAAATAATGGGATTGTTCCCATTACCAGCCATAATATCATTCATGTTGTTTATAATATCACCAATGCCAGCTCCGGGATAGCAAACCCTTAACCTGTTCCCCCTATCTCTAGCACAAAACGTTCTATCCAAATACCTTATCTGGGAATCTCCCACAACTAATGTTTGCTTAGGTACTTCCTTTACTTTCTGAGGGGCCTGCGCTTCCTTTCTCTTCGTTGCTTTCCCTTTTGCGCGATCCACAGTCTCTCCACAGCACTCGTCCTCCAAAACGTCAAATGAATTTGAAGTTGCTATGGCGTTTGAAGGCGGCTTTATCAAAGTCATCTTAAGGCCCCTGTCTTTCGCAACTCTCCAAGACGAGGTCCCTTTACTGCTGGTCTCCTCCTTCGTTACTTCTCGTTGTTTTTTAAGCTGACGCACCTCCTCCCGCAGAGAGTCCAACTCTGTCCTCAGGGCTCCCACTAGAGTCACCAGGTCCTTCACTACAACTTCCATATTGCTATGATAATATAACAACACTCAGGAGCTCCGGTTAACACAACCTCTCACTGTGACTTCACCTGACTGAATCCAACTTCACCTGACTGAATTTTGCTTTCCTAATCTCTTTTTTAACATTTCTAACCAGTTGTATGAATTCCTGTTCTAACCTGACTTCCCCATTCTTAATCCTTTTGTACCAAGCTCTCTTTTTACCTATAAGGTTCTTTAAATTATTTGTTATTCACTTTGGGTCATTAGTATTCGACCTATTCAATTTGTATTGTATACTACATTCCTGTGCTTTGTTTAGAATATTCTTAAATAAGTTAAATATTAAATCCACATCGAAATCCCCTTTTACGTCACCTATCGCTGGGTTCATGTCTCGCTCTAAGACCGGCCCACACCCCATACCCAAGAGTTTCCAATCTATTTGACCCCCCAAAAATTCTTAGGCTATTAAAATCAGCTTTTCGAAAATCTGGCACTTTAACAGAATTTTCTCCTACAGGTCTATTCCATTCTATGCTAAATCTGATTACTTTGTGATCACTGTTCTCTAGCTCACTCACTATTTCGATGTCATTAATTTGTTTTTCCCTGTTAGTTAACACTAAATCCAAAAATATTATTTTCCCGCGTTGGTTCGTTAATGTGTTGCGTAAGAAAGCAATCGTCAAATAATTCTAGAAAATCTTCTGCTTCACTATTCCCTGTTTTGTTCACCCAGTTTATTCCACTAAATTAAAGTCACCCATGACATAAATACTCTTACATCTAGATGCTCTAGACATTTCATTCCATAGATGCTTTGCTTCCATTCTGTCTAAATTTGGTGGCCTATATATAACTCCTATTATAATATTATTTGCTTTTTCGTTTAATTCTATCCAAATAGTTTCTGTGTGTGGCTCAGTTTTGATTCCCTCTTTGAGACTACATTTCAAATTGTCCCTAACATATATGGCTACTCCCCCTCCTCGTCTAATATATCTATCTGTGTGAAATAGTTTAAATCCATTTATCTGATATTCAGCTAATAGTTCTCTATTTTCTACGTTCATCCACGTTTCGGTAAGTGCAATAATATCTATTTTTTCTGTGCAGACAAGAGCATTTAATACATTAATTTTATTTCTTAGACTTCTACTGTTAGTGTAATATATCCTAAGTGAATTGTTATTTTGAGGCCCTTTTCTTTCCCTGATCATTTTGCCAATTCTTTTCTCCCACGAACACATACTTTTATTACCTCCTTCCTCCAAATCAATTCCCATACCACTATCTACTAACAGTTTAAACCCAAACAAACACCTCTAACCACTGGTTCCAACGAGTTCGCAACAGCAACAACCCCAGCCCTCGATAGATGCACCCCATCACGACCATACATTTCATTTCTTCCATAGAAGCGTTCCCAGTTGTCTATGAAAGATATTGCATTTGATTTGCAATATCTTTCCAGCCGGCAATTGACACCAAGTGCCCTCGACATCCATTCATTTCCCACTCCCTTTCTTGGAAGAATGCCACATATGATCGGGATTCCTCCCTTGCTCCTAACTAATTCAATGGCTGTCCTAAATCTCTGTATTAAATCCTCACTCCTAACTCGCCCAACATCATTACCCCCTGCACTAATACAAATAATGGGTTTGTTCCCATTTCCCGTCATAATATCATTCATGTTTTCAACAATATCACCAATTCCAGCTCCCGGATAGCAAACCCTTAATCTGTTCCCCCTATCTCTGGCACAAAAAGTTCTGTCTTAATACCTCACCTGGGAATCTCCCACAACAAAAATTCGCTTCGGTACCGCCCTAACTTTCTGAGCAGCCTGAGGGGCCTGCGCTCTGCCGTTCCTCGCTGCAGGCGCACTACAGCACTCGTCCTCCAACACGGCAAATGAATTTGCCATCCTTAGGGCGTCTGTAGGCGGCCTTGTCAAGGTCTTCTTAAGACCCCTGTCTTTCACTACTCTCCACGATGAGGTCTCGTCAACACTGGTCTCCTCCTTCGTTTCCTCTCGAAGTCTCAGCCGTCGTACCTCCTCCCGCAGGGAATCCATCTCTGCTCTCAGAGCTCCAACCAAACTCACCAAATCATTAACTAATCCTTCCATTATTGCAATAATAATGTTACTCCAGAGCTCCAGCTAACACAACCTCTCACTGTGACAGCACCTGACTGTCTTTCATGTGGCACTGTATCAAAAGCTTTGCTAAAGTCAAGGTACACAACATCGCAATCCTTACCACTATCAACTGCCTCAACAATGCTAGAATAAAAAGATAACAAATTTGTTAAACATGAACGGCCATTTATAAAACCATGTTGCGACTCAATTATTAATTTATGTTTTTCAAGATGAAGACAAACTTTATTTGCTATTATAGATTCGAGTAACTTTCCCACAATAGACGTTAGGCAAATTGATCGATAGTTAGAAGCAAGTGATCTATCTCCTTTCTTAAAATCTGGTATCACATTAGCAACTTTCCAAAACTCTGGCACTCTGCCTGACTCTATTGATTTATTAAATATGGTTGACAGTGGGTCACAAAGCTCATCTTTGCATTCTTTAAGCACCCTGGCAAACACTTCATCCGGCCCTGGGGATTTATTTGGTTTGAGTTTTACTATTTGTTTAAGAACATCCTCCCTGGTAACTGCTAAACTCGTCAAAGAGGAGCTTTGTGACCCACTGTCGACCATATTTAATAGTAAATCAATAGAGTCAGGCAGAGTGCCAGAGTTTTGGAAAGTTACTAATGTGATACTATTATCACATTAGCAACTTTCACATATGCTAATCGAGAACTATTAGCTGAATATTGAATGTAGAAAATAGAGAACTATTAGCTGAATATCAAATAAATGGATTTAAACTATTTCACACAGATAGTTATATTAGACGAGGAGGGGGAGTAGCCATATATGTTAGGGACAATTTTAAATGTAGTCTCAAAGAGGGAATCAAAACTGAGCTACACACAGAAACAATTTGGATAGAATTATACGAAAAAGCAAATAATATTATAATAGGAGTTATATATAGGCCACCAAATTTAGACAGAATGGAAGCAAAGCATCTATGGGATGAAATATCTAGGGCATCTAGATCTAACAGTATTTACGTCATGGGTGACTTTAATTTTAGTTGAATAAACTGGTTGAACAAAACAGGGAATAGTGAAGCAGAAGATTTTCTAGAATTAATTGACGATTGCTTTCTTACGCAACACATTAAGGAACCAACACGGGAAAATAATATTTTAGATTTAGTGTTAACTAACAGGGAAACAAAAATTAATGACATCGAAATAGGGAAAAGTGATCACAAAGTAATCAGATTTAGCATAGAATGAAATAGACCTGTAGGAGAAAATTCTGTTAAAGTGCCAGATTTTCGAAAAGCTGATTTTAATAGCCTAAGAATTTTTTTGGGTCAAATTGATTGGAAAGTCTTGGGTATGGGGTGGGGGCCGGTCTTGGAGCGAGACATGAACTCAGCGATAGGTGACTTAAATGGGGATTTCGATGTGGATTTAATATATAACTTATTTAAGAATATTCTAAACAAAGCACAGGAACGTAGTATACCATACAAATTGAATAGATCGAATATAATGACCCAAAGTGGATAACAAAGAATTTGAAGAACCTTATAGGTAAAAAGAGAGCTTGGTACAAAAGGATTAAAAATGGGGAGGTCACTTTAGAACAGGAATTCGTACAACTGGTTAGAAAAGTTAAAAAAGAGATAAGGAAAGCAAAAAGACACTATAAAGTTCGCATAGCAGGGCAAGCAAAGACAAATCCTAAAGGGTTTTTTCAGTTATATCGTACTAAGACTAGGGAAATGATAGGTCAAATAAAAACTGAGACAGGTCAAATAACAGATAGTGATGAAGAGATGAGTAGTATTTTTAATAAATATTTTGTATCTGTATTTACTAAAGAGGAACTTAACAATATGCCTTCAGCCGAACAAGTCTATGTGGGTGGGGACGAGGACAGGTTGACGAGTTTAACAGTTACCAGGGAGGATGTTCTTAAACAAATAGTAAAACTCAAACCAAACAAATCCCCAGGGCCGGATGAAGTGTTTGCCAGGGTGCTTAAAGAAGGCAAAGAGGAGCTTTGTGACCCACTGTCAACCATATTTAATAAATCAATAGAGTCAGGCAGAGTGCCAGAGTTTTGGAAAGTTGCTAATGTGATACCAGTTTTTAAGAAAGGAGATAAATCACTTGCGTCTAACTATCGACCAATTAGCCTAACGTCTATTGTGGGAAAGTTACTCGAATCTATAATAGCAAATAAAATTCGTCTTCATCTTGAAAAACATAAATTAATAATTGAGTCGCAACATGGTTTTATAAATGGCCGTTCATGTTTAACAAATTTTTATTCTAGCATAGTTGAGGCAATTGATAGTAGTAATGATTGTGATGTTGTGTACCTTGACTTTAGCAAAGCTTTTGATACAGTGCCACATGGAAGACTGATTAAAAAGATAGAGTCTCATGGTATTGGGGGTGCTATATTAAACTGGATTAGGGCATGGCTATACCAAAGGAAACAGAGTTAGTATAAATTAAGTCAAGTCAGAGTGGGAAAATGTTGTAAGTGGGGTGCCTCAGGGCTCTGTCCTGGGACCTCTGTTGTTTATAATATATATAAATGATCTAGATTCAGGTTTGAGTAGCAACATTTGCAAATTTGCCGATGATACGAAAATCGGTAAGGAAATTAATTCGGAGGAGGACTCACTATCACTTCAAGTTGACCTAGATAGGGTTTTGAAATGGTCGAAGTATTGGCAGATGCAGTTTAATGCTGATAAATGTAAAGTTCTGAGGTTAGGTAATGATGATAGGGTTACAAGATACGAGCTAGATGGTGTTGAGATTGCGAAGTCGAAAGGGATCTGGGAGTTACTTGAATCAAGTTACTTGAATCAATAATTGCAAATACAATTTATCTCCATCTTGAAAAACATAAATTAATAAATGAGTCGCAACATGGTTTTACAAATGGCCGTTCATGTTTAACAAATTTGCTAACTTTTTATTCCAGCATAGATCGAATACGGCAGTTGATAGTGGTAAGGATTGTTATAAGAACATAAGAACATAAGAACAAAGGTAACTGCAGAAGGCCTATTGGCCCATACGAGGCAGCTCCTATTCTATAACCACCCAATCCCACTCATATACTTGTCCAACCCGTGCTTGAAACAATCGAGGGACCCCACCTCCACAATGTTACGCGGCAATTGGTTCCACAAATCAACAACCCTGTTACTGAACCAGTATTTACCCAAGTCTTTCCTAAATCTAAACTTATCCAATTTATATCCATTGTTTCGTGTTCTGTCCTGTGTTGATACTTTTAATACCCTATTAATATCCCCCCGGTAATGTCCATTCATCCACTTGTAAACCTCTATCATGTCACCCCTAACTCTTCGCCTTTCCAGTGAATGCAACTTAAGCTTTGTTAATCTTTCTTCATATGAAAGATTTCTAATTTGGGGAATTAACTTAGTCATCCTACGCTGGACACGTTCAAGTGAATTTATATCCATTCTATAATATGGCGACCAAAACTGAACTGCATAATCTAAATGGGGCCTAACTAGAGCAAGATATAGCTTGAGAACCACACCAGGTGTCTTGTTACTAACGCTGCGATTAATAAATCCAAGTGTCCGATTTGCCTTATTACGAACATTTATGCATTGATCCTTTTGTTTTAAATTCTTACTAATCATAACTCCCAGATCCCTTTCGCAATCCGACTTCGCAATCACAACACCATCTAGCTCGTATCTTGTAACTCTATCATCATTACCTAACCTCAGAACTTTACATTTATCAGCATTAAACTGCATCTGCCAATCCTTTGACCATTTCAAAACCCTATCTAGATCAACTTGAAGTGATAGTGAGTCCTCCTCCGAATTAATTTCCCTACCGATTTTCGTATCATCGGCAAATTTGCAAATGTTGCTACTCAAACCTGAATCTAAATCATTTATATATATTATAAACAACAGAGGTCCCAGGACAGAGCCTTGAGGCACTCCACTTACAACATTTTCCCACTCTGACTTGATTCCATTTATACCAACTCTCTGTTTCCTTTGGTATAGCCATGCCCTAATCCAGCTTAATATAGCACCCCCAATACCATGAGACTCTATTTTTTTAATCAGTCTTTCATGTGGCACTGTATCAAAAGCTTTGCTAAAGTCAAGGTATACAACATCGCAATCCTTACCACTATCAACTGCCTCAACAATGCTAGAATAAAAAGATAACAAATTTGTTAAACATGAACGGCCATTTATAAAACCATGTTGCGACTCAATTATTAATTTATGTTGTGTAATTATTAGTTATGTTGTGTACCTTGACTTCAGCAAAGCTTTTGATACAGTGCCACATGAAAGACTAATTAAAAAAATAGTAGGTCATGGTATTAGGGGTGCTATATTAACTTGGATTAGGGCATGGCTATTCCAAAGGAAACATAGAGTTAGTATAAATGGGGTTAAGTCAGAGTGGGATTATGTTGTTAGAGGAGTACCTCAGGGCTCTGTCCTGGGACCTCTGTTATTTATAATATATATAAATGATTTAGATTCAGGTTTGAGTAGCAACATTTGCAAATTTGCCGATGATACGAAAATCGGTAGGGAAATTAATTCGGAGAAGGACTCACTATCATTTCAAGTTGATCTAGATAGGGTTTTGAAATGGTCAAAGGATTGGCAAATGCAGTTTAATGCTGATAAATGTAAAGTTCTGAAGCTAGGTAATGATGATAGAGTTACAAGATACGAGCTAGATGGTGTTGAGATTGCGAAGTCGGATTGCGAAAGGGATCTGGGAGTTATGATTAGTAAGAATTTAAAACAAAAGGATCAATGCATGAATGTTCGTAATAAGGCGAATAGGACACTGGGATTTATTAATCGAAGCGTTAGTAACAAGACTCCTGGTGTGGTTCTTAAGCAATATCATTCTCTGGTTAGGCCCCATTTAGATTATGCAGTTCAGTTTTGGTCGCGGTTTTATAGAATGGATATAAATTCACTTGAAAGTGTTAAACGTAGGATGACTAAGTTAATTCCCCAAATTAGAAATCTTTCATGTGAAGAAAGATTAACAAAGCTTAAGTTGCATTCACTGGAAAGGCGAAAGGAGTTAGGGGGTGACATGATAGAGGTTTACAAGTGGATGAATGGACATAACAGGGGGGATATTAATAGGGTAGTAAAAATAGCATTACAAGACAGAACACGAAACATTGGGTATAAATTGGATAAGTTTAGATTTAGGAAAGACTTGGGTAAATACTGGTTCAGTAGCAGGGTTGTTGATTTGTGGAACCAATTGCCGCGTAACTTGGTGGTGGTGGGGTCCCTCGATAGTTTCAAGCGCGGGTTGGACAAGTATATGAGTGGGATTGGGTGGTTATAGATAGGAGCTGCCTCGTATGGGCCAATAGGCCTTCTGCAGTTACCTTTGTTCTTATGTTCTTATGTTTTTAAGTTATGATTAGTAAGAATTTAAAACAAAAGGATTAATGCATAAATGTTCGTAATAAGGCAAATCGGCCACTTGGATTTATTAATCGCAGCGTTAGTAACAAGACACCTGGTGTGGTTCTCAAGCTATATCTTGCTCTAGTTAGGCCCCATTTAGATTATGCAGTTCAGTTTTGGTCGCCATATTATAGAATCGATATAAATTCACTTGAACGTGTCCAGCGTAGGATGACTAAGTTAATTCCCCAAATTAGAAATCTTTCATATGAAGAAAGATTAACAAAGCTTAAGTTGCATTCACTGGAAAGGCGAAAAGTTAGGGGTGACATGATAGAGGTTTACAAGTGGGTGAATGGACATAACAAAGGGGATATTAATAGGGTATTAAAAGTATCAACACAAGACATAACACGAAACAATGGGTGTAAATTGGATAAGTTTAGATTTAGGAAAGACTTGGGTAAATACTGATTCAGTAACAGGGTTGTTGATTTGTAGAACCAATTACCGCATAACGTGCTGGAGGTGGGGTCCCTCGATTGTTTCAAGCATGGGTTGAACAAGTATATGAGTGGGATTGGGTGGTTATAAATAGGAGCTGCCTCGTATGGGCCAATAGGCCTTCTGCAGTTGCCTTTGTTCTTATGTTCTTATGTCAACCTGCCCTCGTCCCCACCCACATAGACTTGTTCGGCTGAAGGCATATTGTTAAGAACATAAGAACATAAGAACAAAGGTAACTGCAGAAGGCCTATTGGCCCATTCGAGGCAGCTCCTATTCTATAACCACCCAATCCCATTCATATACTTGTCCAACCCACGCTTGAAACAATAGAGACCCCACCTCCACCACGTTAGGCTGTAATTGGTTCCACAAATCAACAACCCTGTTACTGAACCAGTATTTACCCAAGTCTTTCCTAAATCTAAACTTATCCAATTTATACCCATTGTTTCGTGTTCTGTCCTGTGTTGATACTTTTAATACCCTATTAATATCCCCCCGGTTATGTCCATTCATCCACTTGTAAACCTCTATCATGTCACCCCTAACTCTTCGCCTTTCCAGTGAATGCAACTTAAGCTTTGTTAATCTTTCTTCATATGAAAGATTTCTAATTTACAGAAATTAAATGTAAATGCCATAAATGTAAATGCCATAAATGTAAAGGCATTTAAATTTACAGAAATTTAATAAATATAAATTTATTATAGAATGGATATAAATTCACTTAAATCGGTAGGGAAATTAATTCGGAGGAGGACTCACTATCACTTCAAGTTGATCTAGATAGGGTTTTGAAATGGTCAAAGGATTGGCAGATGCAGTTTAATGCTGATAAATGTAAAGTTCTGAGGTTAGGTAATGATGATAGAGTTACAAGATACGAGCTAGATGGTGTTGTGATTGCGAAGTCGGATTGCGAAAGGGATCTGGGAGTTATGATTAGTAAGAATTTAAAACAAAAGGATCAATGCATAAATGTTCGTAATAAGGCAAATCGGACACTTGGATTTATTAATCGCAGCGTTAGTAACAAGACACCTGGTGTGGTTCTCAAGCTATATCTTGCTCTAGTTAGGCCCCATTTAGATTATGCAGTTCAGTTTTGGTCGCCATATTATAGAATGGATATAAATTCACTTGAACGTGTCCAGCGTAGGATGACTAAGTTAATTCCCCAAATTAGAAATCTTTCATATGAAGAAAGATTAACAAAGCTTAAGTTGCATTCACTGGAAAGGCGAAGAGTTAGGGGTGACATGATAGAGGTTTACAAGTGGATGAATGGACATAACCGGGGGGATATTAATAGGGTATTAAAAGTATCAGCATAGGACAGAACACGAAACAATGGATATAAATTGGATAAGTTTAGATTTAGGAAAGACTTGGGTAAATACTGGTTCAGTAACAGGGTTGTTGATTTGTGGAACCAATTGCCGCGTAACATTGTGGAGGTGGGGTCCCTCGATTGTTTCAAGCACGGGTTGGACAAGTATATGAGTGGGATTGGGTGGTTATAGAATAGGAGCTGCCTCGTATGGGCCAATAGGCCTTCTGCAGTTACCTTTGTTCTTATGTTCTTATCCCTTTCGCAATCCGACTTCGCAATCACAACACCATCTAGCTCGTATCTTGTAACTCTATCATCATTACCCAACCTCAGAACTTTACATTTATCAGCATTAAACTGCATCTGCCAATCCTTTGACCATTTCAAAACCCTATCTAGATCAACTTGAAGTGATAGTGAGTCCTCCTCCGAATTAATTTCCCTACCGATTTTCGTATCATCGGCAAATTTGCAAATGTTGCTACTCAAACCTGAATCTAAATCATTTATATATATTATAAACAACAGAGGTCCCAGGACAGAGCCTTGAGGCACTCCACTTACAACATTTTCCCACTCTGACTTGATTCCATTTATACTAACTCTCTGTTTCCTTTGGTATAGCCATGCCCTAATCCAGCTTAATATAGCACCCCCAATACCATGAGACTCTATCTTTTTAATCAGTCTTTCATGTGGCACTGTATCAAAAGCTTTGCTAAAGTCAAGGTATACAACATCGCAATCCTTACCACTATCAACTGCCTCAACAATGCTAGAATAAAAAGATAACAAATTTGTTAAACATGAACGGCCATTTATAAAACCATGTTGCGACTCAATTATTAATTTATGTTTTTCAAGATGAAGACGAATTTTATTTGCTATTATAGATTCGAGTAACTTTCCCACAATAGACGTTAGGCTAATTGGTCGATAGTTAGACGCAAGTGATCTATCTCCTTTCTTAAAAACTGGTATCACATTAGCAACTTTCCAAAACTCTGGCACTCTGCCTGACTCTATTGATTTATTAAATATGGTTGACAGTGGGTCACAAAGCTCCTCTTTGCATTCTTTAAGCACCCTGGCAAACACTTCATCCGGCCCTGGGGATTTGTTTGGTTTGAGTTTTACTATTTGTTTAAGAACATCCTCCCTGGTAACTGCTAAACTCGTCAACCTGTCCTCGTCCCCACCCACATAGACTTGTTCGGCTGAAGGCATATTGTTAAGTTCCTCTTTAGTAAATACAGATACAAAATATTTATTAAAAATACTACTCATCTCTTCATCACTATCTGTTATTTGACCTGTCTCAGTTTTTAATGGACCTATCCTTTCCCTAGTCTTAGTACGATATAACTGAAAAAACCCTTTAGGATTTGTCTTTGCTTGCCCTGCTATGCGAACTTCATAGTTTCTTTTTGCTTTCCTTATCTCTTTTTTAACATTTCTAACCAGTTGTATGAATTCCTGTTCTAAAGTGACCTCCCCATTTTTAATCCTTTTGTACCAAGCTCTCTTTTTACCTATAAGGTTCTTCAAATTCTTTGTCATTAGTATTCTTTGTCACTTTGGGTCACAGTGACAAATTCTTTGTCACTTTGGGTCATTAGTATTCGATCTATTCAATTTGTATGGTATACTACGTTCCTGTGCTTTGTTTAGAATATTCTTAAATAAGTTATATATTGAATCCACATCGAAATCCCCATTTAAGTCACCTATCGCTGGGTTCATGTCTCGCTCCAAGACCGGCCCACACCCCATACCCAAGACTTTCCAATCAATTTGACCCAAAAAATTTCTTAGGCTATTAAAATCAGCTTTTCGAAAATCTGGCACTTTAACAGAATTTTCTCCTACTGGTCTATTCCATTCTATGCTAAATCTGATTTCTTTGTGATCACTGCTCCCTAGCTCACTCCCTATTTCGATGTCATTAATTTGCGTTTCCCTGTTAGTTAACACTAAATCTAAAATATTATTTTCCCGTGTTGGTTCCTTAATGTGTTGCGTAAGAAAGCAATCGTCAATTAATTCTAGAAAATCTTCTGCTTCACTATTCCCTGTTTTGTTCAACCAGTTTATTCCGCTAAAATTAAAGTCACCCATGACATAAATACTGTTAGATCTAGATGCTCTAGATATTTCATCCCATAGATGCTTTGCTTCCATTCTGTCTAAATTTGGTGGCCTATATATTACTCCTATTATAATATTATTAGCTTTTTCGTTTAATTCAATCCAAATAGTTTCTGTGTGTGGCTCTGTTTTGATTCCCTCTTTGAGACTACATTTCAAATTGTCCCTAACATATATGGCTACTCCACCTCCTCGTCTAATATATCTATCTGTGTGAAATAGTTTAAATCCATATATTTGATATTCAGCTAATAGTTCTCTATTTTCTACATTCATCCACGTTTCGGTAAGTGCAATAATATCTATTTTTTCTGTGCAGACAAGAGCATTTAATTCGTTAATTTTATTTCTTAGACTTCTACTGTTAGTGTAATATACCCTAAGTGAATGTTTTTTTTGTGAATGTTTGTGAATGTTAAGTTCCTCTTTAGTAAATACAGATACGAAATATTTATTAAAAATACTACTCATCTCTTCATCACTATCTGTTATTTGACCTGTCTCAGTTTTTAATGGATCTATCCTTTCCCTAGTCTTAGTACGATATAACTGAAAAATCCCTTTAGGATTTGTCTTTGCTTGCCCTGCTATGCGAACTTCATAGTTTCTTTTTGCTTTCCTTATCTCTTTTTTAACATTTCTAACCAGTTGTACGAAATCCTGTTCTAAAGTGACCTCCCCATTTTTAATCCTTTTGTACCAAGCTCTCTTTTTACCTATAAGTTTCTTCAAATTCTTTGTTTTCCACTTTGGGTCATTAGTATTCGATCTATTCAATTTGTATGGTATACTACGTTCCTGTGCTTTGTTTAGAATATTCTTAAATAAGTTATATATTGAATCCACATCAAAATCCCCATTTACGTCACCTATCGCTGGGTTCATGTCTCGCTCCAAGACCGGACCCCACCCCATACCCAAGACTTTCCAATCAATTTGACCCAAAAAATTTCTTAGGCTATTAAAATCAGCTTTTCGAAAATCTGGCACTTTAACAAAATTTTCTCCTACAGGTCTATTTCATTCTATGCTAAATCTGATTTCTTTGTGATCACTGTTACCTAGCTCACTCCCTATTTCGATGTCATTAATTTGTGTTTCCCTGTTAGTTAACACTGAATCTAAAATATTATTTTCCCGTGTTGGTTCCTTAATGTGTTGCGTAAGAAAGCAATCGTCAATTAATTCTAGAAAATCTTCTGCTTCACTAATTTTGGGTCAAATAGATTGGAATGTCTTGGGAATGGGGTGTGGGCAAGACGTGAACTCACCGACATAAGAACATAAGAACAAAGGCAACTGCAGAAGGCCTATTGGCCCATACGAGGCCGCTCCTATTTATAACCACCCAATCCCACTCATATAATTTTCCAACCCGCGCTTGAAACAATCGAGGGACCCACCTCCAGCACGTTACGCGGTAATTGCCAGGTGACGGAAAAGGGGATTTCGATGTGGATTCAAAATATAACCTATTTAAAAATATTCTAAGCAGAGCCCAGGAATGTAGTATACCATATATATTGAATACTAATACTAATGATCCAAAGTGGATAACAAAGGATCTAAAGCATTTCTAATTTGGTTGAGTTTTACTCTTGGAATATCAAATAGGTAGTTGTTTCTGGTGTGGTGTTCATGGGTTGTTACATCTTTCAAGAAAGCTTTTAAGGTCAGGATTGACATTACCGTTCAGAGTTTTAAATATATAGAGTACACATGAGTGGATGTGCAGTGACTTAATATCAAACATATTCAAAGGATTGAGTAAGGGTACATAAGAACACAAGAACATAAGAATAAAGGTAACTGCAGAAGGCCTATTGGCCCATACGAGGCAGCTCCTATCTATAACCACCCAATCCCACTCATATACATGTCCAACCCACGCTTGAAACAATCGAGGGACCCCAATTCCACCACGTTATGCGGTAATTGGTTCCACAAATCAACCACCGTGTTACCGAACCAGTATTTACCCAAGTCTTTCCTAAATCTAAACTTATCCAATTTATACCCATTGTTTCGTGTTCTGTCTTGTGTTTATACTTTTAATACCCTATTAATATCCCCTTTGTTATGTCTATTCATCCACTTGTAAACCTCTATCATGTCACACCTAACTCTTCGCTTTTCCAGTGAATGCAATTTAAGCTTTGCTAATCTTTCTTCATATGAAAGATTTCTGATTTGGGGAATTAACTATGTCATCCTATGCTGGACACGTTCAAGTGAATTTATATCCCTTCTATAGTACGGCGACCAAAACTGAACTACATAATCTAAATGGGGCCTAACCAGAGCAAGATATAGCTGAAGAACCACACCAGGTGTCTTGTTACTAACGCTTCGATTAATAAATCCCAGTGTCCTATTTGCCTTATTACGAACATTTATGCATTGATCCTTTTGTTTTAAATTCTTACTAATCATAACTCCCAGATCCCTTTCGCAATCCGACTTTGCAATCTCAACACCATCTAGCTGCTATCATGTAACTCTATCATCATTACCTAGCCTCAGAATTTTAAATTAATCAGCATTAAACTGCATCCGCCAATCTTTTGACTATTTCAAAACCCTATTTAGATCAACTTGAAATGATAGTGAGTCTTTTTCCGTGTTTATTTCCCTACCGATCTTTGTATCATTTGCAGATGTTGCTACTTAAACCTGAATCTAAATCATATATATATTTTATTAACAACAGAGGTCCCAGGACAGAGCCTTGAGGCACTCCACTAACAACATTATCCCACTCTGACTTAACCACATTTATACTAACTCTGTTTTCTTTGGTATAACCATGCCCTAACCAACTTAATATAGCACCCCCAATATCATGAGCCTTTATTATTTTAATCAGTCTTTCATATCATGTGGCACTGTATCAAAAGCTTTGCTAAAGTCAAGGTACACAACATCAGAATCCTTACCACTATCAACTGCCTCAACTATGCTGGAATAAAAAGATAGCAAATTTGTTAAACATGAACAGCCATTTGTAAAACCATGTTGAGACCCATTTATTATTTTATTTTTTTCAAGATGAAGACGGGTACTGAGTGCTGTCTGGGGCCAGAGTTAGATATTGTTCTAATAGCAGCAAGTATGGCAGGATGAGGAGACAGGAGGCAAACCGGGATTTGAGTCCCCCCCCTCCCCCTAATATATCAAATATTAGGAGGGACTGTAATATGTTGAGTAATTAGAAGATGTAGATGACTTTGGGAAGTAGAACCCCAAGCACAAATACCATAAATGAGATAAAGGATAGATGAGAGAGTAATAGAGCATCACCATGGCAGGACGAGGTACATAATATCTGATCTTAGAAGGAATGCCAACAGTTTTAGAAACTTTTTTTCCTATATATAGAATGCGTCCTTGAAAATTCAGCTTGTTATCGATGAGAACACCAAGGAATTTGCCATCTACTTTGTTACTGATCAGGATATTGTTTATTTTTATATTAATTTTATTTGAGGATTTATTACCAAATAAATATAGAAATATATAAATATTTGTGGATTCAATATATAACTTATTTAAGAATATTCTAAACAAAGCACAGGAACGTAGTATACCATACAAATTGAATAGATCGTATACTAATGACCCAAAGTGGATAACAAAGAATTTGAAGAACCTTATAGGTAAAAAGAGAGCTTGGTACAAAAGGATTAAAAATGGGGAGGTCACTTTAGAACAGGAATTCGTACAACTGGTTAGAAATGTTAAAAAAGAGATAAGGAAAGCAAAAAGAAACTATGAAGTTCGCATAGCAGGGCAAGCAAAGACAAATCCTAAAGGGTTTTTTCAGTTATATCGTACTAAGACTAGGGAAAGGATAGGTCCATTAAAAACTGAGACAGGTCAAATAACAGATAGTGATGAAGAGATGAGTAGTATTTTTAATAAATATTTTGTATCTGTATTTACTAAAGAGGAACTTAACAATATGCCTTCAGCCGAACAAGTCTATGTGGGTGGGGACGAGGACAGGTTGACGAGTTTAGCAGTTACCAGGGAGGATGTTCTTAAACAAATAGTAAAACTCAAACCAAACAAATCCCCAGGGCCGGATGAAGTGTTTGCTAGGGTGCTTAAAGAATGCAAAGAGGAGCTTTGTGACCCACTGTCAACCATATTTAATAAATCAATAGAGTCAGGCAGAGTGCCAGAGTTTTGGAAAGTTGCTAATGTGATACCAGTTTTTAAGAAAGGAGATAGATCACTTGCGTCTAACTATCGACCAATTAGCCTAACGTCTATTGTGGGAAAGTTACTCGAATCTATAATAGCAAATAAAATTCGTCTTCATCTTGAAAAACATAAATTAATAATTGAGTCGCAACATGGTTTTATAAATGGCCGTTCATGTTTAACAAATTTGTTATCTTTTTATTCTAGCATTGTTGAGGCAGTTGATAGTGGTAAGGATTGCGATGTTGTATACCTTGACTTTAGCAAAGCTTTTGATACAGTGCCACATGAAAGACTGATTAAAAAAATAGAGTCTCATGGTATTGGGGGTGCTATATTAAGCTGGATTAGGGCATGGCTATACCAAAGGAAACAGAGAGTTAGTATAAATGGAATCAAGTCAGAGTGGGAAAATGTTGTAAGTGGAGTGCCTCAAGGCTCTGTCCTGGGACCTCTGTTGTTTATAATATATATAAATGATTTAGATTCAGGTTTGAGTAGCAACATTTGCAAATTTGCCGATGATACGAAAATCGGTAGGGAAATTAATTCGGAGGAGGACTCACTATCACTTCAAGTTGATCTAGATAGGGTTTTGAAATGGTCAAAGGATTGGCAGATGCAGTTTAATGCTGATAAATGTAAAGTTCTGAGGTTAGGTAATGATGATAGAGTTACAAGATACGAGCTAGATGGTGTTGTGATTGCGAAGTCGGATTGCGAAAGGGATCTGGGAGTTATGATTAGTAAGAATTTAAAACAAAAGGATCAATGCATAAATGTTCGTAATAAGGCAAATCGGACACTTGGATTTATTAATCGCAGCGTTAGTAACAAGACACCTGGTGTGGTTCTCAAGCTATATCTTGCTCTAGTTAGGCCCCATTTAGATTATGCAGTTCAGTTTTGGTCGCCATATTATAGAATGGATATAAATTCACTTGAACGTGTCCAGCGTAGGATGACTAAGTTAATTCCCCAAATTAGAAATCTTTCATATGAAGAAAGATTAACAAAGCTTAAGTTGCATTCACTGGAAAGGCGAAGAGTTAGGGGTGACATGATAGAGGTTTACAAGTGGATGAATGGACATAACCGGGGGGATATTAATAGGGTATTAAAAGTATCAACACAGGACAGAACACGAAACAATGGATATAAATTGGATAAGTTTAGATTTAGGAAAGACTTGGGTAAATACTGGTTCAGTAACAGGGTTGTTGATTTGTGGAACCAATTGCCGCGTAACATTGTGGAGGTGGGGTCCCTCGATTGTTTCAAGCACGGGTTGGACAAGTATATGAGTGGGATTGGGTGGTTATAGAATAGGAGCTGCCTCGTATGGGCCAATAGGCCTTCTGCAGTTACCTTTGTTCTTATGTTCTTATGTTCTTATGAAAGTTTTGTCAATATAGAAGGGGAGTTTATTAGCAGTTAGCCAAAGATGTCCTTTATTAAATTCAGCATTCACTGTCACATTTATGGCAAGATAAGATTTAGGATAGACACTTCCCTTGTTTTGATGATAGAAGAAGCACTAATTTACTCTCCCTAACTCTTTGTCCAGGGGAGTATTATTGGAGCTATATATCTGCTCCTGTGACTCTGGTGTTAATAACAATGGCCGACTACTGAGGCCTCCCTCTCATTGACACACCCCTTGTTCTCCAGATACATCAAGAAGTGATTAGAGAGTGCCTCTATTTACTCTATTTTGGTACTAATAATTAGGTTGATTCAAGTGAAATGTTTTTATGATGTTCATAGTCCCGAAACTGCTGTATTAAGAATAATTCCCAGCAGAATAGTTGATGAATTTAATAGCGACGTAGCAATGATATACCGTGAGTAGAGAAATTGAAAGAATAACTCAGGTATTACGAAAGGATAAAGCAACACAGAAATAAACGCTGCTATAAGAAGACACCTGGACCGACGGTATAATCCTGAACCAAGAACAGAAATCACAATACCTCCAATAAATTTATATTACAAATCAACTATGCACAGTGAACATAAAAAAGAATAATGAAAGAAATAATCCATAAAGGAGTAAAAAGTATCCTAACCAAAACATAGACCCTAATCATATTCTACAAAACAAAGAAAACTACCGACCTCCTTATTAAAATATATATATATATATATATATATATATGCAAACAAGCCTGAATGGTCCCCAGGACTATATACAACTGAAAACTCACACCCCAGAAGTGACTCGAACCCATACTCCCACAACTGGTATGTACAGGGACGCCTTAATCCGCTTGACCATCACGACCGGACATAAGGAAGTGATAGCCGAGGCTATATGAACCACTTCCCCGCCGGCACTCGGATGGTAATCTTGGGCATAGCATTTTATCAAATCACCTCATTCTTTGGGGCACACGTGAGGAACACAAATGCAAACAAGCCTGAATGGTCCCCAGGACTATATACAACTGAAAACTCACACCCCAGAAGTGACTCGAACCCATACTCCCACAACTGGTATGTACAGGGACGCCTTAATCCGCTTGACCATCACGACCGGACATAAGGAAGTGATAGCCGAGGCTATATGAACCACTTCCCCGCCGGCACTCGGATGGTAATCTTGGGCATAGCATTTTATCAAATCACCTCATTCTTTGGGGCACACGTGAGGAACACAAATGCAAACAAGCCTGAATGGTCCCCAGGACTATATACAACTGAAAACTCACACCCCAGAAGTGACTCGAACCCATACTCCCACAACTGGTATGTACAGGGACGCCTTAATCCGCTTGACCATCACGACCGGACATAAGGAAGTGATAGCCGAGGCTATATGAACCACTTCCCCGCCGGCACTCGGATGGTAATCTTGGGCATAGCATTTTATCAAATCACCTCATTCTTTGGGGCACACGTGAGGAACACAAATGCAAACAAGCCTGAATGGTCCCCAGGACTATATACAACTGAAAACTCACACCCCAGAAGTGACTCGAACCCATACTCCCACAACTGGTATGTACAGGGACGCCTTAATCCGCTTGACCATCACGACCGGACATAAGGAAGTGATAGCCGAGGCTATATGAACCACTTTCCCGCCGGCACTCGGATGGTAATCTTGGGCATAGCATTTTATCAAATCACCTCATTCTTTGGGGCACACGTGAGGAACACAAATGCAAACAAGCCTGAATGGTCCCCAGGACTATATACAACTGAAAACTCACACCCCAGAAGTGACTCGAACCCATACTCCCACAACTGGTATGTACAGGGACGCCTTAATCCGCTTGACCATCACGACCGGACATAAGGAAGTGATAGCCGAGGCTATATGAACCACTTCCCCGCCGGCACTCGGATGGTAATCTTGGGCATAGCATTTTATCAAATCACCTCATTCTTTGGGGCACACGTGAGGAACACAAATGCAAACAAGCCTGAATGGTCCCCAGGACTATATACAACTGAAAACTCACACCCCAGAAGTGACTCGAACCCATACTCCCACAACTGGTATGTACAGGGACGCCTTAATCCGCTTGACCATCACGACCGGACATAAGGAAGTGATAGCCGAGGCTATATGAACCACTTCCCCGCCGGCACTCGGATGGTAATCTTGGGCATAGCATTTTATCAAATCACCTCATTCTTTGCCCCAAAGAATGAGGTGATTTGATAAAATGCTATGCCCAAGATTACCATCCGAGTGCCGGCAGGGAAGTGGTTCATATAGCCTCGGCTATCACTTCCTTATGTCCGGTCGTGATGGTCAAGCGGATTAAGGCGTCCCTGTACATACCAGTTGTGGGAGTATGGGTTCGAGTCACTTCTGGGGTGTGAGTTTTCAGTTGTATATAGTCCTGGGGACCATTCAGGCTTGTTTGCATTTGTGTTCCTCACGTGTGCCCCAAAGAATGAGGTGATTTGATAAAATGCTATGCCCAAGATTACCATCCGAGTGCCGGCGGGGAAGTGGTTCATATAGCCTCGGCTATCACTTCCTTATGTCCGGTCGTGATGGTCAAGCGGATTAAGGCGTCCCTGTACATACCAGTTGTGGGAGTATGGGTTCGAGTCACTTCTGGGGTGTGAGTTTTCAGTTGTATATAGTCCTGGGGACCATTCAGGCTTGTTTGCATTTGTGTTCCTCACGTGTGCCCCAAAGAATGAGGTGATTTGATAAAATGCTATGCCCAAGATTACCATCCGAGTGCCGGCGGGGAAGTGGTTCATATAGCCTCGGCTATCACTTCCTTATGTCCGGTCGTGATGGTCAAGCGGATTAAGGCGTCCCTGTACATACCAGTTGTGGGAGTATGGGTTCGAGTCACTTCTGGGGTGTGAGTTTTCAGTTGTATATAGTCCTGGGGACCATTCAGGCTTGTTTGCATTTGTGTTCCTAACGTGTGCCCCAAAGAATGAGGTGATTTGATAAAATGCTATGCCCAAGATTACCATCCGAGTGCCGGCGGGGAAGTGGTTCATATAGCCTCGGCTATCACTTCCTTATGTCCGGTCGTGATGGTCAAGCGGATTAAGGCGTCCCTGTACATACCAGTTGTGGGAGTATGGGTTCGAGTCACTTCTGGGGTGTGAGTTTTCAGTTGTATATAGTCCTGGGGACCATTCAGGCTTGTTTGCATTTGTGTTCCTCACGTGTGCCCCAAAGAATGAGGTGATTTGATAAAATGCTATGCCCAAGATTACCATCCGAGTGCCGGCGGGGAAGTGGTTCATATAGCCTCGGCTATCACTTCCTTATGTCCGGTCGTGATGGTCAAGCGGATTAAGGCGTCCCTGTACATACCAGTTGTGGGAGTATGGGTTCGAGTCACTTCTGGGGTGTGAGTTTTCAGTTGTATATAGTCCTGGGAACCATTCAGGCTTGTTTGCATTTGTGTTCCTCACGTGTGCCCCAAAGAATGAGGTGATTTGATAAAATGCTATGCCCAAGATTACCATCCGAGTGCCGGCGGGGAAGTGGTTCATATAGCCTCGGCTATCACTTCCTTATGTCCGGTCGTGATGGTCAAGCGGATTAAGGCGTCCCTGTACATACCAGTTGTGGGAGTATGGGTTCGAGTCACTTCTGGGGTGTGAGTTTTCAGTTGTATATAGTCCTGGGGACCATTCAGGCTTGTTTGCATTTGTGTTCCTCACGTGTGCCCCAAAGAATGAGGTGATTTGATAAAATGCTATGCCCAAGATTACCATCCGAGTGCCGGCGGGGAAGTGGTTCATATAGCCTCGGCTATCACTTCCTTATGTCCGGTCGTGATGGTCAAGCGGATTAAGGCGTCCCTGTACATACCAGTTGTGGGAGTATGGGTTCGAGTCACTTCTGGGGTGTGAGTTTTCAGTTATATATATATATATATATATATATATATATATATATATATATATATATATATATATATATATATATATATATATATATATATATATATAGTTGTTATGCATAAGCAACAGGGCTCCATTAAGGAACATATAATCTCTTCCCATAACCAAACCATCGCCAGAGAAATCCTAGTAAACAACACAGAAATCATCGATAGATACAGCGATAGCAGGCGGCTTGACGTTTGCGAGGCAATACACATCAAGAAGTCATCACACATCAAGATAGATCACTTGCGTCTAACTATCGACCAATTAGCCTAACGTCTATTGTGGGAAAGTTACTCGAATCTATAATAGCAAATAAAATTCGTCTTCATCTTGAAAAACATAAATTAATAATTGAGTCGCAACATGGTTTTATAAATGGCCGTTCGTGTTTAACAAATTTGTTATCTTTTTATTCTAGCATTGTTGAGGCAGTTGATAGTGGTAAGGATTGCGATGTTGTATACCTTGACTTTAGCAAAGCTTTTGATACAGTGCCACATGAAAGACTGATTAAAAAAATAGAGTCTCATGGTATTGGGGGTGCTATATTTAGCTGGATTAGGGCATGGCTATACCAAAGGAAACAGAGAGTTAGTATAAATGGAATCAAGTCAGAGTGGGAAAATGTTGTAAGTGGAGTGCCTCAAGGCTCTGTCCTGGGACCTCTGTTGTTTATAATATATATAAATGATTTAGATTCAGGTTTGAGTAGCAACATTTGCAAATTTGCCGATGATACGAAAATCGGTAGGGAAATTAATTCGGAGGAGGACTCACTATCACTTCAAGTTGATCTAGATAGGGTTTTGAAATGGTCAAAGGATTGGCAGATGCAGTTTAATGCTGATAAATGTAAAGTTCTGAGGTTAGGTAATGATGATAGAGTTACAAGATACGAGCTAGATGGTGTTGTGATTGCGAAGTCGGATTGCGAAAGGGATCTGAGAGTTATGATTAGTAAGAATTTAAAACAAAAGGATCAATGCATAAATGTTCGTAATAAGGCAAATCGGACACTTGGATTTATTAATCGCAGCGTTAGTAACAAGACACCTGGTGTGGTTCTCAAGCTATATCTTGCTCTAGTTAGGCCCCATTTAGATTATGCAGTTCAGTTTTGGTCGCCATATTATAGAATGGATATAAATTCACTTGAACGTGTCCAGCGTAGGATGACTAAGTTAATTCCCCAAATTAGAAATCTTTCATATGAAGAAAGATTAACAAAGCTTAAGTTGCATTCACTGGAAAGGCGAAGAGTTAGGGGTGACATGATAGAGGTTTACAAGTGGATGAATGGACATAACCGGGGGGATATTAATAGGGTATTAAAAGTATCAACACAGGACAGAACACGAAACAATGGATATAAATTGGATAAGTTTAGATTTAGGAAAGACTTGGGTAAATACTGGTTCAGTAACAGGGTTGTTGATTTGTGGAACCAATTGCCGCGTAACATTGTGGAGGTGGGGTCCCTCGATTGTTTCAAGCACGGGTTGGACAAGTATATGAGAGGGATTGGGTGGTTATAGAATAGGAGCTGCCTCGTATGGGCCAATAGGCCTTCTGCAGTTACCTTTGTTCTTATGTTCTTATGTTCTTAAGTCAACACCAGCAATCAACAGCCAATTATTGCACAACTATATTCTATATACCTCAAGACTCCGCTCCAATATAGAAGCATCAAGAAATATGGACCAATAGGCTTTCTACAAACACTTCTATTCAATATCCATTGTTTCGTGTTCTGTCTTGTGTTGATGAAATTAATACCCTATTAATACCCTTGTTCTGTCTTGTGTTGATGAAATTAATACCCTATTAATACCACATTTTGTTCTGTTTTGTGTTAATGCCACATCACCCCTTCCACCTCACTCAAATGTAGATATAAAATCGGAGATACGTAAGTTCTATTCAGTTGTGTATTTGTGAACTAAAGTCTTTGAAAATGTAATAAGTTTTACGAAACGCGCCCGTGTCGCGTCAGACTAGAAATAAAAATGAATTTTGGAGAATTGATTTTTGATTTACCTCCAACAGTGAAGCGTAATGTACGAAAGATTGAGAAAATTCGTGTTAGAATTATTAATCTTACTTTTTCGGTCATATTTAATAATATATGTCTACAGGAAAGACTGCTACCAAAATATATATATATATATATTTTGTTTTATATATATATATATATATATATATATATATATATATATATATATATATATATATATATATATATATATATATTTATATATATATATATATATATATATATATATATATATATATATATATATATATATATATATATATATATATATAAATATAAATATATATATATATATATATATATATATATATATATATATATATATATATATATATATATATATATTTATATTTATATATATATATATATATATATATATATATATATATATATATATATATATATATATATTTATATATATATATATATATATATATATATATATATATATATTTATATTTATATATATTTATATATATTTATATTTATATATATTTATATTTATATATATTTATATTTATATATATTTATATTTATATATATTTATATTTATATATATTTATATATATATATATATATTTATATATGTCGTACCTAGTAGCCAGAACGCACTTCTCAGCCTACTATGCAAGGCCTGATTTGCCTAATAAGCCAAGTTTTCCTGAATTAATATATTTTCTCTAATTTTTTTCTTATGAAATGATAAAGCTACCTATTTCATTGTGTCTGAGGTTAATTTTTTTTTATTGGAGTTAAAATTAACGTAGATATATGACCGAACCTAACCAACCCTACCTAACCTAACCTAACCTATCTTTATAGGTTAGGTTAGGTTAGGAAGCCGAAAAAGTTAGGTTAGGTAGTCGAAAAACAATTAATTCTTGAAAACTCGGCTTATTAGGCAAATCAGACCTTGCATAGTAGGCTGAGAAGTGCGTTCTGGCTACTAGGTACGACATATATATTTATATATATATATATATATATAGCTGTGACTATATTCTACCCACAACTATATTCTACCCACCTCAAGACTCCGCTCCAATATAGAAGCATCAAGAAATATGGACCAATAGGCTTTCTACAAACACTTCTATTCAATATCCATTGTTTCGTGTTCTGTCTTGTGTTGATGAAATTAATACCCTATTAATACTCTTGTTCTGTCTTGTGTTGATGAAATTAATACCCTATTAATACCACATCTTGTTCTGTCTTGTGTTAATGCCACATCACCCCTTCCAACTCACTCAAATGTAGATATAAAATCGGAGATGCGTAAGTTCTATTCAGTTGTGTATTTGTGAACTAAAGTCTTTGAAAATGTAATAAGTTTTACGAAACGCGCTCGTGTCGCGTCAGACTAGAAATAAAAATGAATTTTGGAGAATTGATTTTTGATTTACCTCCAACAGTGAAACGAAATGTACGAAAGATTGAGAAAATTCGTGTTAGAATTATTAATCTTACTTTTTCGGTCATATTTAATAATATATATATATTTATATATATATATATATATATATATATATATATATATATATACTTAAGAACATAAGAACATAAGAACAAAGGTAACTGCAGAAGGCCTATTGGCCCATACGAGGCAGCTCCTATTCTATAACCACCCAATCCCACTCATATGCTTGTCCAACCCGTGCTTGAAACAATCGAGGGACCCCACCTCCACAATGTTACGCGGCAATTGGTTCCACAAATCAACAACCCTGTTACTGAACCAGTATTTACCCAAGTCTTTCCTAAATCTAAACTTATCCAATTTATATCCATTGTTTCGTGTTCTGTCCTGTGTTGATACTTTTAATACCCTATTAATATCCCCCCGGTTATGTCCATTCATCCACTTGTAAACCTCTATCATGTCACCCCTAACTCTTCGCCTTTCCAGTGAATGCAACTTAAGCTTTGTTAATCTTTCTTCATATGAAAGATTTCTAATTTGGGGAATTAACTTAGTCATCCTACGCTGGACACGTTCAAGTGAATTTATATCCATTCTATAATATGGCGACCAAAACTGAACTGCATAATCTAAATGGGGCCTAACTAGAGCAAGATATAGCTTGAGAACCACACCAGGTGTCTTGTTACTAACGCTGCGATTAATAAATCCAAGTGTCCGATTTGCCTTATTACGAACATTTATGCATTGATCCTTTTGTTTTAAATTCTTACTAATCATAACTCCCAGATCCCTTTCGCAATCCGACTTCGCAATCACAACACCATCTAGCTCGTATCTTGTAACTCTATCATCATTACCTAACCTCAGAACTTTACATTTATCAGCATTAAACTGCATCTGCCAATCCTTTGACCATTTCAAAACCCTATCTAGATCAACTTGAAGTGATAGTGAGTCCTCCTCCGAATTAATTTCCCTACCGATTTTCGTATCATCGGCAAATTTGCAAATGTTGCTACTCAAACCTGAATCTAAATCATTTATATATATTATAAACAACAGAGGTCCCAGGACAGAGCCTTGAGGCACTCCACTTACAACATTTTCCCACTCTGACTTGATTCCATTTATACTAACTCTCTGTTTCCTTTGGTATAGCCATGCCCTAATCCAGCTTAATATAGCACCCCCAATACCATGAGACTCTATTTTTTTAATCAGTCTTTCATGTGGCACTGTATCAAAAGCTTTGCTAAAGTCAAGGTATACAACATCGCAATCCTTACCACTATCAACTGCCTCAACAATGCTAGAATAAAAAGATAACAAATTTGTTAAACATGAACGGCCATTTATAAAACCATGTTGCGACTCAATTATTAATTTATGTTTTTCAAGATGAAGACGAATTTTATTTGCTATTATAGATTCGAGTAACTTTCCCACAATAGACGTTAGGCTAATTGGTCGATAGTTAGACGCAAGTGATCTATCTCCTTTCTTAAAAACTGGTATCACATTAGCAACTTTCCAAAACTCTGGCACTCTGCCTGACTCTATTGATTTATTAAATATGGTTGACAGTGGGTCACAAAGCTCCTCTTTGCATTCTTTAAGCACCCTAGCAAACACTTCATCCGGCCCTGGGGATTTGTTTGGTTTGAGTTTTACTATTTGTTTAAGAACATCCTCCCTGGTAACTGCTAAACTCGTCAACCTGTCCTCGTCCCCACCCACATAGACTTGTTCGGCTGAAGGCATATTGTTAAGTTCCTCTTTAGTAAATACAGATACAAAATATTTATTAAAAATACTACTCATCTCTTCATCACTATCTGTTATTTGACCTGTCTCAGTTTTTAATGGACCTATCCTTTCCCTAGTCTTAGTACGATATAACTGAAAAAACCCTTTAGGATTTGTCTTTGCTTGCCCTGCTATGCGAACTTCATAGTTTCTTTTTGCTTTCCTTATCTCTTTTTTAACATTTCTAACCAGTTGTACGAATTCCTGTTCTAAAGTGACCTCCCCATTTTTAATCCTTTTGTACCAAGCTCTCTTTTTACCTATAAGGTTCTTCAAATTCTTTGTTATCCACTTTGGGTCATTAGTATACGATCTATTCAATTTGTATGGTATACTACGTTCCTGTGCTTTGTTTAGAATATTCTTAAATAAGTTATATATTGAATCCACATCGAAATCCCCATTTAAGTCACCTATCGCTGGGTTCATGTCTCGCTCCAAGACCGGCCCACACCCCATACCCAAGCCTTTCCAATCAATTTGACCCAAAAAATTTCTTAGGCTATTAAAATCAGCTTTTCGAAAATCTGGCACTTTAACAGAATTTTCTCCTACTGGTCTATTCCATTCTATGCTAAATCTGATTTCTTTGTGATCACTGCTCCCTAGCTCACTCCCTATTTCGATGTCATTAATTTGCGTTTCCCTGTTAGTTAACACTAAATCTAAAATATTATTTTCCCGTGTTGGTTCCTTAATGTGTTGCGTAAGAAAGCAATCGTCAATTAATTCTAGAAAATCTTCTGCTTCACTATTCCCTGTTTTGTTCAACCAGTTTATTCCGCTAAAATTAAAGTCACCCATGACATAAATACTGTTAGATCTAGATGCTCTAGATATTTCATCCCATAGATGCTTTGCTTCCATTCTGTCTAAATTTGGTGGCCTATATATTACTCCTATTATAATATTATTAGCTTTTTCGTTTAATTCAATCCAAATAGTTTCTGTGTGTGGCTCTGTTTTGATTCCTTCTTTGAGACTACATTTCAAATTATCCCTAACATATATGGCTACTCCACCTCCTCGTCTAATATATCTATCTGTGTGAAATAGTTTAAATCCATATATTTGATATTCAGCTAATAGTTCTCTATTTTCTACATTCATCCACGTTTCGGTAAGTGCAATAATATCTATTTTTTCTGTGCAGACAAGAGCATTTAATTCGTTAATTTTATTTCTTAGACTTCTACTGTTAGTGTAATATACCCTAAGTGAATTGTTATTTTGCGGACCTTCTCTTTCCCTGATCGTTTTGCCAATTCCTTTCTCCCACAAACACATACTTTTATTACCTCCTTCCTCCAAATCAATTCCCATACCTCTATCTACTAACAGTTTAAACCCAAACAAACACCTCTAACCACTTCTTCTAGCGAGTTCGCAACAGCAACAACCCCAGCTCTCGATAGATGCACCCCATCACGAGCATACATTTCATTTCTTCCATAGAAGTGTTCCCAGTTGTCTATGAAAGATATTGCATTTGATTTGCAATATCTTTCCAGCCGGCAATTGACACCAAGTGCCCTCGATATCCATTCATTTCCCACTCCCTTTCTTGGAAGAATGCCACATATGATCGGGATTCCTCCCTTGCTCCTAACTAACTCTATGGCTGTTTTATACCTCTGAATCAGTTCCTCACTCCTGACTCGACCAACATCATTTCCTCCCACGCTAATGCAAATAATGGGATTGTTCCCATTACCAGCCATAATATCATTCATGTTGTTTATAATATCACCAATGCCAGCTCCGGGATAGCAAACCCTTAACCTGTTCCCCCTATCTCTAGCACAATACGTTCTATCCAAATACCTTATCTGGGAATCTCCCACAACTAATGTTTGCTTAGGTACTTCCTTTACTTTCTGAGGGGCCTGCGCTTCCTTTCTCTTCGTTGCTTTCCCTTTTGCGCGATCCACAGTCTCTCCACAGCACTCGTCCTCCAAAACGTCAAATGAATTTGAAGTTGCTATGACGTTTGAAGGCGGCTTTATCAAAGTCTTCTTAAGGCCCCTGTCTTTCGCAACTCTCCAAGACGAGGTCCCTTTACTGCTGGTCTCCTCCTTCGTTACTTCTCGTTGTTTTTTAAGCTGACGCACCTCCTCCCGCAGAGAGTCCAACTCTGTCCTCAGGGCTCCCACTAGAGTCACCAGGTCCTTCAGTACAACTTCCATATTGCTACAAATACACAACTGACATATATATATATATAATATATATATATATATATATGTCGTACCTAGTAGCCAGAATGCACTTCTCGGCCTACTATGCAAGGCCCGATTTGCCTAATAAGCCAACTTTTAATGAAATAACATATTTTCTATAATTTTTTTCTTATGAAATGATAAAGCTACCCATTTCATTATGTATGAGGTCAATTTTGTTTTATTGGAGTTAAAATTAACGTAGATATATGACCGAACCTAACCAACCCTACCTAACCTAACCTAACCTATCTTTATAGGTTAGGTTAGGATAGGTAGCCGAAAAAGTTAGGTTAGGTTAGGTTAGGTAGGTTAGGTAGTCGAAAAACAATTAATTCATGAAAACTTGGCTTATTAGGGAAATTGGGCCTTGCATAGTAGGCTGAGAAGTGCGTTCTGGCTACTAGGTACGACATATATATATATATATATATATATATATATATATATATATATATATATATATATATATATATATATATATATATATATATATATATATATATATATATATATATATATGTCGTACCTAGTAGCCAGAACGCACTTCTCAGCCTACTATGCAAGGTCCGATTTGCCTAATAAGCCAAGTTTTCATGAATTAATTGTATTTCGACTACCTAACCTAACCTAACCTAACTTTTTCGGCTACCTAACCTAACCTAACCTATAAAGATTGGTTAGGTTAGGTTAGGTAGGGTTGGTTAGGTTCGGTCATATATCTACGTGAATTTTAACTCCAATAAAAAATAATTGACCTCATACATAATGAAATGGGTAGCTTTATCATTTCATAAGAAAAAAATTAGAGAAATTATATTAATTCAGGAAAACTTGGCTTATTAGGCAAATCGGGCCATGCATAGTAGGCAGAGAAGTGCGTTCTGGCTACTAGGTACGACATATATATATATATATATATATATATATATATATATATGTATATTGTGACGGTAATGCGTTGTGTTCGGCTGTTCAAAAGCTAGGGGTATGGCCTCGTCACATATAGAAACAAAAAATAGAAAATCTGGAACTTCGTCTGTGGTAAGGTAATGGCAAGACACACAAAACACAAGTAAATTTAACAATGAAATTTTAATTACGTTAGAAAAGCAAAACATGAATAAAATGGACATATAAATTGGAACATAAAATCAATCAATCAAAATAATAAGAATAATCAAATGACAAAATGAAAAGTTACGTTAAGACAAGTGTATAACAAACAATGTAAATAGGTGCAGGAATATTGGCTTTAACCCTTACACTGCTCAGGGGTCCTTGGGACATTTACATCCCTGTGCGCAAGAAAAAAAAATAAAAATCTTTTTTTCGTCTTCTAAACATGTTAATTTGTGTCCCCTGAGCACGGAAAAAAAAAAAAAAAAAATCGTAGGTGACATATTTTGGGCGCAATTGACCGAGGAAGTCTGGCAAAAACTGGGCGTTGACAGAGCGGTCGTCAGACCTGGTCAGCGTCACCCGCGTTGACAGATGGGAGTTGCCACAAAGATATTATTACCTAATGGTTTCAATGTCTCCGATTGATTTTTTCTTAGTTTTTTTGCAGTAATATTATTCAATAGTGTGTATTGTAATATATTTATATAATAAAAGTGGTGAATAATCGCTATACTCAAAAGTATGATGTGCATATTAGTGATTCAATTATTATGTTTTTAAAGCAATAAACAAATAGTTTTGTTGCTATTACACTCTATACACAGGTTATATATAAGTATTGGCATGTTTTGGTCACAATAACGAACCACTAAGTTGGTATTGAGAGTCGAAAAGCAACGAGGAGTTACCGCCACACACCAGCCAGCCACTAGCTGCCACTCCCTCAACACACGCACTAAACTTTCTCCCCCAACAATACCAGTTGTGGTGTTATTACACTATATACAGACGTTATATATAAGTATGTGTATATTTTGTTCACCACAACTGTACAGCTAAGCTGATATAGTTAGTTCAGGCACTAAGAGTCGTCGCTATACACAGATGGCAGCTGGCGGCTCCCTCACTCTTTCAAGGTCACACGCACTAAACTTTCTCCCCCAACAATACCTTTTGCAGTGTTATTACCCTATATACACATATTATATATAAATATCTACATGTTTTATGCACCGTAACTGTACACCTAAGCTTGTAGTGCGCCCAAAGAGCATAGTGGCCACCCTCTAAACAGCTAGACAAATCGTGCAGACGACGTCACCTCCGTCACCCATATGGCTCCTCCCAGCATAATCCTTTTGCTGTTATTACACTAATACACACATTATATATTAGTATCTACATTTGTGTTCACCATAGAGAACCACTGACCTGGTATGGTGAATGCAAACAATAACAGGTGGCCACACAGTCAGTAAACGATGCTGTCTCCCTCCGTCTCTCAGCATCACTCCTCCCACAGCACTAATTATTACAACAATCCTGCTATTATCACAACCCTGGTTATTTATATCACAGTCATGGGTCATCTGTAATATTGTCATCGCTAAATAATAACAATTATATATTTATTTTGACATTTTTCGGCGATGCTGTGGTCACAAACTGAACATCAATGCTGTTCGCTCATGCTGCGTGCGCCGGCCTTGGTTGCTCCAACAGTACTGTGCCTCTCACACTTGAGAATATTGCCCACGATTTTTTTTTAAAATGGCATCTGTTTACAAGAGCCCTGAGGGCTCTGAGGGTACTGTGAACCCCGTGTAGCCACGGGCCATTTGAATCAGGCCTGGCACCCTATGGCGTATATATACGCCATGCGCACCATGGGACATGTTACTCAGGGCGTATATATACGCCTTGCGCAGTTTAAGGGTTAAGCTGCCACCTCTCTTAGTACACGTAAGCCACAGCTTAGTCTACCAACGAGACGTGTTAACTTGTTGAAAGCACTGGATATTCTGAGGGCTGAGGTCGTGGAGGACCCAGACATCAGGTAGTGTGGTGGGTGGAGGGCAGGTGCAACTGGACACGCAGCCAATCAGCGATGAGCAGGCGACGCACAGGTAGTTTGGTGGTTCGAGGTGGAGCAGGTGTTCCTGGCTGCATACGTTTGCGCTCTGGCAAACCTTGGTGGTGTATGTGTTGGATATTTCTTCCATATTAGTTGTATAGGGATGTATATAGCGACGAACTTGGGAGGGAAGAGCAGGCTCAATCTCTTGAAGGAGATTATCGTCACAATATATATATATATATATATATATATATATATATATATATATATATATATATATATATGTATATATATATATATATATATATATATATATATATATATATATATATATATATATATAGATATATATATATATATATATATATATATATATATATATATATATATATATATATATATATATATATATACATATATATATATATATATATATATATATATATATATATATATATATATATATATATATATATATATGTCGTACCTAATAGCCAGAACGTACTTATCAGCCTACTATTCAAGGCCCGATTTGCCTAATAAGCCATGTTTTCATAAATTAATGTTTTTTCGACTACCTAACCTACCTAACCTAACCTAACCTAACTTTTTCTGCTACCTAACCGAACCTAACCTACGAAGATAGGTTAGGTTAGGTTAGGTAGGGTTGGTTAGGTTCGGTCATATATCTACGTTAATTTTAACTCCATTAAAAAAAAATTGACCTCATACATAATGAAATGGGTAGCTTTATCATTTCGTAAGAAAAAAACTAGAGAAAACATATTAATTCATGAAAACTTGGCTTATTAGGCAAATCGGGCCTTTCATTGTAGGCTGATAAGTGCGTTCTGGCTACTAGGTACGACATATATATATATATATATATATATATATATATATATATATATATATATATATATATATATATATATATATATATATATATATAACCTATCTTTATAGGTTAGGTTAGGTTAGGTAGCCGAAAAAGTTAGGTTAGGTTAGGTTAGGTAGGTTAGGTAGTCGAAAAAACATTAATTCATGAAAACTTGGCTTATTAGGCAAATTGGGCCTTGCATAGTAGGCTGAGAAGTGCGTTCTGGCTACTAGGTACGACATATATATATATATATATATATATATATATATATATATATATATATATATATATATATATATATATATATATATATATATATATATATATATATATATGTCGTACCTAGTAGCCAGAACGCACTTCTCAGCCTACTATGCAAGGCCCAATTTGCCTAATAAGCCAAGTTTTCATGAATTAATGTTTTTTCGACTACCTAACCTACCTAACCTAACCTAACCTAACTTTTTCGGCTACCTAACCTAACCTAACCTATAAAGATAGGTTAGGTTAGGTTAGGTAGGGTTGGTTAGGTTCGGTCATATATCCGCGTTAATTTTAACCCCAATAAAAATAATTGACCTCATACATAATGAAATGGGTAGCTTTATCATTTCACAAGAAAAAAATTTGGGAAAATATTTTGATTCATGAAAACTTGGCTTATTAGGCAAATCGGGCCTTGCATAGTTGGCCGAGAAGTGCATTCTGGCTACTAAGTACGACATATATATATATATATATATATATATATATATATATATATATATATATATATATATATATATATATATATATATATAAATATATATATATATATATATATATATATATATATATATATATATATATATATGTATATGTATATATATATATATATATATATATATATGTCGTACCTAATAGCCAGAACTCACTTCTCAGCCTACTATGCAAGGCCCGATTTGCCTAATAAACCAAGTTTTCCTGAATTATTATATTTTCTCAAATTTTTTTCTTATGAAATGATAAAGCTACCCATTTCATTATGTATGAGGTCAATTTTTTTTTATTGTAGTTAAAATTAACGTAGATATATGATCGAACCTAACCAACCCTACCTAACCTAACCTAACCTATCTTTATAGGTTAGGTTAGGTTAGGTAGCCAAAAAAGTTAGGTTAGGTTAGGTTAGGTAGGTTAGGTAGTCGAAAAACAATTAATTCATGAAAACTTGGCTTATTAGGCAAATCTGGCCTTGCATAGTAGGCTGAGAAGTGCGTTCTGGCTACTAGGTACGACATATATATATATATATATATATATATATATATATATATATATATATATATATATATATATATATATATATATATATTATATATATATATATATTTAAGGCACAACTCTCCTAAACACGAGAGTCAAGTATACGACTTTAGAACACTTTCCCACCAGGAGACTCGAACCCTAGCCAGCACAGAAGCCTTCCAGCAACTGGCATAACAGGTACGCCTTAACCCTCTCCACCACCTGCTCAGACCCTTAAAAGAGATGGTAATTTCGGAGTATTTAAATACACCAAAGATCACCACCTCCCAAGAGCACTAGAGCAAGTGAGGGGTCATTTATACGTTTATTTCATCAAGTCCCTGTTAATATGGGAAGACACAGTGTCTATGCTTAAGGCACAACTCTCCTAAACACGAGAGTCAAGTATACAACTTTAGAACACTTTCCCACCAGGAGACTCGAACCCTAGCCAGCACAGAAGCCTTCCAGCAACTGGCATAAGAGGTACGCCTTAACCCTCTCCACCACCTGCTCAGACCCTTAAAAGAGATGGTAATTTCAGAGTATATAAATACACCAAAGATCACCACCTCCCAAGAGCACTAGAGCAAGTGAGGGGTCATTTATACATTTATTTCATCAAGTCCCTGTTAATATGGGAAGACACAGTGTCTATGCTTAAGGCACAACTCTCCTAAACACGAGAGTCAAGTATACAACTTTAGAACACTTTCCCACCAGGAGACTCGAACCCTAGCCAGCACAGAAGCCTTCCAGCAACTGGCATAACAGGTACGCCTTAACCCTCTCCACCACCTGCTCAGACCCTTAAAAGAGATGGTAATTTCGGAGTATTTAAATACACCAAAGATCACCACCTCCCAAGAGCACTAGAGCAAGTGAGGGGTCATTTATACGTTTATTTCATCAAGTCCCTGTTAATATGGGAAGACACAGTCTCTATGCTTAAGGCACAACTCTCCTAAACACGAGAGTCAAGTATACAACTTTAGAACACTTTCCCACCAGGAGACTCGAACCCTAGCCAGCACAGAAGCCTTCCAGCAACTGGCATAACAGGTACGCCTTAACCCTCTCCACCACCTGCTCAGACCCTTAAAAGAGATGGTAATTTCGGAGTATTTAAATACACCAAAGATCACCACCTCCCAAGAGCACTAGAGCAAGTGAGGGGTCATTTATACGTTTATTTCATCAAGTCCCTGTTAATATGGGAAGACACAGTGTCTATGCTTAAGGCACAACTCTCCTAAACACGAGAGTCAAGTATACAACTTTAGAACACTTTCCCACCAGGAGACTCGAACCCTAGCCAGCACAGAAGCCTTCCAGCAACTGGCATAACAGGTACGCCTTAACCCTCTCCACCACCTGCTCAGACCCTTAAAAGAGATGGTAATTTCGGAGTATTTAAATACACCAAAGATCACCACCTCCCAAGAGCACTAGAGCAAGTGAGGGGTCATTTATACGTTTATTTCATCAAGTCCCTGTTAATATGGGAAGACACAGGGTCTATGCTTAAGGCACAACTCTCCTAAAAACGAGAGTCAAGTATACAACTTTAGAACACTTTCCCACCAGGAGACTCGAAACCTAGCCAGCACAGAAGCCTTCCAGCAACTGGCATAACAGGTACGCCTTAACCCTCTCCACCACCTGCTCAGACCCTTAAAAGAGATGGTAATTTCGGAGTATTTAAATACACCAAAGATCACCACCTCCCAAGAGCACTAGAGCAAGTGAGGGGTCATTTATACGTTTATTTCACCAAGTCCCTGTTAATATGGGAAGACACAGTCTCTATGCTTAAGGCACAACTCTCCTAAACACGAGAGTCAAGTATACAACTTTAGAACACTTTCCCACCAGGAGACTCGAACCCTAGCCAGCACAGAAGCCTTCCAGCAACTGGCATAACAGGTACGCCTTAACCCTCTCCACCACCTGCTCAGACCCTTAAAAGAGATGGTAATTTCGGAGTATTTAAATACACCAAAGATCACCACCTCCCAAGAGCACTAGAGCAAGTGAGGGGTCATTTATACGTTTATTTCATCAAGTCCCTGTTAATATGGGAAGACACAGTGTCTATGCTTAAGGCACAACTCTCCTAAACACGAGAGTCAAGTATACAACTTTAGAACACTTTCCCACCAGGAGACTCGAACCCTAGCCAGCACAGAAGCCTTCCAGCAACTGGCATAACAGGTACGCCTTAACCCTCTCCACCACCTGCTCAGACCCTTAAAAGAGATGGTAATTTCGGAGTATTTAAATACACCAAAGATCACCACCTCCCAAGAGCACTAGAGCAAGTGAGGGGTCATTTATACGTTTATTTCATCAAGTCCCTGTTAATATGGGAAGACACAGTGTCTATGCTTAAGGCACAACTCTCCTAAACACGAGAGTCAAGTATACAACTTTAGAACACTTTCCCACCAGGAGACTCGAACCCTAGCCAGCACAGAAGCCTTCCAGCAACTGGCATAACAGGTACGCCTTAACCCTCTCCACCACCTGCTCAGACCCTTAAAAGAGATGGTAATTTCGGAGTATTTATATACACCAAAGATCACCACCTCCCAAGAGCACTAGAGCAAGTGAGGGGTCATTTATACGTTTATTTCATCAAGTCCCTGTTAATATGGGAAGACACAGTGTCTATGCTTAAGGCACAACTCTCCTAAACACGAGAGTCAAGTATACAACTTTAGAACACTTTCCCACCAGGAGACTCGAACCCTAGCCAGCACAGAAGCCTTCCAGCAACTGGCATAACAGGTACGCCTTAACCCTCTCCACCACCTGCTCAGATCCTTAAAAGAGATGGTAATTTCGGAGTATTTAAATACACCAAAGATCACCACCTCCCAAGAGCACTAGAGCAAGTGAGGGGTCATTTATACGTTTATTTCATCAAGTCCCTGTTAATATGGGAAGACACAGTGTCTATGCTTAAGGCACAACTCTCCTAAACACGAGAGTCAAGTATACAACTTTAGAACACTTTCCCACCAGGAGACTCGAACCCTAGCCAGCACAGAAGCCTTCCAGCAACTGGCATAACAGGTACGCCTTAACCCTCTCCACCACCTGCTCAGACCCTTAAAAGAGATGGTAATTTCGGAGTATTTAAATACACCAAAGATCACCACCTCCCAAGAGCACTAGAGCAAGTGAGGGGTCATTTATACGTTTATTTCATCAAGTCCCTGTTAATATGGGAAGACACAGTGTCTATGCTTAAGGCACAACTCTCCTAAACACGAGAGTCAAGTATACAACTTTAGAACACTTTCCCACCAGGAGACTCGAACCCTAGCCAGCACAGAAGCCTTCCAGCAACTGGCATAACAGGTACGCCTTAACCATCTCCACCACCTGCTCAGACCCTTAAAAGAGATGGTAATTTCGGAGTATTTAAATACACCAAAGATCACCACCTCCCAAGAGCACTGGAGCAAGTGAGGAGTCATTTATACGTTTATTTCATCAAGTCCCTGTTAATATGGGAAGACACAGTGTCTATGCTTAAGGCACAACTCTCCTAAACACGAGAGTCAAGTATACAACTTTAGAACACTTTCCCACCAGGAGACTCGAACCCTAGCCAGCACAGAAGCCTTCCAGCAACTGGCATAACAGGTACGCCTTAACCCTCTCCACCACCTGCTCAGACCCTTAAAAGAGATGGTAATTTCGGAGTATTTAAATACACCAAAGATCACCACCTCCCAAGAGCACTAGAGCAAGTGAGGGGTCATTTATACGTTTATTTCATCAAGTCCCTGTTAATATGGGAAGACACAGTCTCTATGCTTAAGGCACAACTCTCCTAAACACGAGAGTCAAGTATACAACTTTAGAACACTTTCCCACCAGGAGACTCGAACCCTAGCCAGCACAGAAGCCTTCCAGCAACTGGCATAACAGGTACGCCTTAACCCTCTCCACCACCTGCTCAGACCCTTAAAAGAGATGGTAATTTCGGAGTATTTAAATACACCAAAGATCACCACCTCCCAAGAGCACTAGAGCAAGTGAGGGGTCATTTATACGTTTATTTCATCAAGTCCCTGTTAATATGGGAAGACACAGTGTCTATGCTTAAGGCACAACTCTCCTAAACACGAGAGTCAAGTATACAACTTTAGAACACTTTCCCACCAGGAGACTCGAACCCTAGCCAGCACAGAAGCCTTCCAGCAACTGGCATAACAGGTACGCCTTAACCCTCTCCACCACCTGCTCAGACCCTTAAAAGAGATGGTAATTTCGGAGTATTTAAATACACCAAAGATCACCACCTCCCAAGAGCACTAGAGCAAGTGAGGGGTCATTTATATGTTTATTTCATCAAGTCCCTGTTAATATGGGAAGACACAGGGTCTATGCTTAAGGCACAACTCTCCTAAACACGAGAGTCAAGTATACAACTTTAGAACACTTTCCCACCAGGAGACTCGAAACCTAGCCAGCACAGAAGCCTTCCAGCAACTGGCATAACAGGTACGCCTTAACCCTCTCCACCACCTGCTCAGACCCTTAAAAGAGATGGTAATTTCGGAGTATTTAAATACACCAAAGATCACCACCTCCCAAGAGCACTAGAGCAAGTGAGGGGTCATTTATACGTTTATTTCATCAAGTCCCTGTTAATATGGGAAGACACAGTCTCTATGCTTAAGGCACAACTCTCCTAAACACGAGAGTCAAGTATACAACTTTAGAACACTTTCCCACCAGGAGACTCGAACCCTAGCCAGCACAGAAGCCTTCCAGCAACTGGCATAACAGGTACGCCTTAACCCTCTCCACCACCTGCTCAGACCCTTAAAAGAGATGGTAATTTCGGAGTATTTAAATACACCAAAGATCACCACCTCCCAAGAGCACTAGAGCAAGTGAGGGGTCATTTATACGTTTATTTCATCAAGTCCCTGTTAATATGGGAAGACACAGTGTCTATGCTTAAGGCACAACTCTCCTAAACACGAGAGTCAAGTATACAACTTTAGAACACTTTCCCACCAGGAGACTCGAACCCTAGCCAGCACAGAAGCCTTCCAGCAACTGGCATAACAGGTACGCCTTAACCCTCTCCACCACCTGCTCAGACCCTTAAAAGAGATGGTAATTTCGGAGTATTTAAATACACCAAAGATCACCACCTCCCAAGAGCACTAGAGCAAGTGAGGGGTCATTTATACGTTTATTTCATCAAGTCCCTGTTAATATGGGAAGACACAGTGTCTATGCTTAAGGCACAACTCTCCTAAACACGAGAGTCAAGTATACAACTTTAGAACACTTTCCCACCAGGAGACTCGAACCCTAGCCAGCACAGAAGCCTTCCAGCAACTGGCATAACAGGTACGCCTTAACCCTCTCCACCACCTGCTCAGACCCTTAAAAGAGATGGTAATTTCGGAGTATTTATATACACCAAAGATCACCACCTCCCAAGAGCACTAGAGCAAGTGAGGGGTCATTTATACGTTTATTTCATCAAGTCCCTGTTAATATGGGAAGACACAGTGTCTATGCTTAAGGCACAACTCTCCTAAACACGAGAGTCAAGTATACAACTTTAGAACACTTTCCCACCAGGAGACTCGAACCCTAGCCAGCACAGAAGCCTTCCAGCAACTGGCATAACAGGTACGCCTTAACCCTCTCCACCACCTGCTCAGATCCTTAAAAGAGATGGTAATTTCGGAGTATTTAAATACACCAAAGATCACCACCTCCCAAGAGCACTAGAGCAAGTGAGGGGTCATTTATACGTTTATTTCATCAAGTCCCTGTTAATATGGGAAGACACAGTGTCTATGCTTAAGGCACAACTCTCCTAAACACGAGAGTCAAGTATACAACTTTAGAACACTTTCCCACCAGGAGACTCGAACCCTAGCCAGCACAGAAGCCTTCCAGCAACTGGCATAACAGGTACGCCTTAACCCTCTCCACCACCTGCTCAGACCCTTAAAAGAGATGGTAATTTCGGAGTATTTAAATACACCAAAGATCACCACCTCCCAAGAGCACTAGAGCAAGTGAGGGGTCATTTATACGTTTATTTCATCAAGTCCCTGTTAATATGGGAAGACACAGTGTCTATGCTTAAGGCACAACTCTCCTAAACACGAGAGTCAAGTATACAACTTTAGAACACTTTCCCACCAGGAGACTCGAACCCTAGCCAGCACAGAAGCCTTCCAGCAACTGGCATAACAGGTACGCCTTAACCATCTCCACCACCTGCTCAGACCCTTAAAAGAGATGGTAATTTCGGAGTATTTAAATACACCAAAGATCACCACCTCCCAAGAGCACTGGAGCAAGTGAGGAGTCATTTATACGTTTATTTCATCAAGTCCCTGTTAATATGGGAAGACACAGTGTCTATGCTTAAGGCACAACTCTCCTAAACACGAGAGTCAAGTATACAACTTTAGAACACTTTCCCACCAGGAGACTCGAACCCTAGCCAGCACAGAAGCCTTCCAGCAACTGGCATAACAGGTACGCCTTAACCCTCTCCACCACCTGCTCAGACCCTTAAAAGAGATGGTAATTTCGGAGTATTTAAATACACCAAAGATCACCACCTCCCAAGAGCACTAGAGCAAGTGAGGGGTCATTTATACGTTTATTTCATCAAGTCCCTGTTAATATGGGAAGACACAGTGTCTATGCTTAAGGCACAACTCTCCTAAACACGAGAGTCAAGTATACAACTTTAGAACACTTTCCCACCAGGAGACTCGAACCCTAGCCAGCACAGAAGCCTTCCAGCAACTGGCATAACAGGTACGCCTTAACCCTCTCCACCACCTGCTCAGACCCTTAAAAGAGATGGTAATTTCGGAGTATTTAAATACACCAAAGATCACCACCTCCCAAGAGCACTAGAGCATATGAGGGGTCATTTATACGTTTATTTCATCAAGTCCCTGTTAATATGGGAAGACACAGTGTCTATGCTTAAGGCACAACTCTCCTAAACACGAGAGTCAAGTATACAACTTTAAAGTTGTATACTTAAGTCTCGGGTTCGAGTCTCCTGGTGGGACAGTGTTCTAAAGTTGTATACTTAACTCTCGTGTTTAGGAGAGTTGTGCCTTAAGCAGAGACACTGTGACTTCCCATATTAACAGGGACTTGATGAAATTAACGTCTAAATGACCCCTCACTTGCTCTGGTGCTCTTGGGAGGTGTTGATCTTTGGGGTATTTAAATACTCCGAAATTACCATCTCTTTTAAGGGTCTGAGCAGGTGGTGGAGAGGGTTAAGGCGTACCTGTTATGCCAGTTGCTGGAAGGCTTCTGTGCTGGCTAGGGTTCGAGTCTCCTGGTGGGAAAGTGTTCTAAAGTTGTATACTTGACTCTCGTGTTTAGGAGAGTTGTGCCTTAAGCATAGACACTGTGTCTTCCCATATTAACAGGGACTTGATGAAATAAACGTATAAATGACCCCTCACTTGCTCTAGTGCTCTTGGGAGGTGGTGATCTTTGGTGTATTTAAATACTCCGAAATTACCATCTCTCTTAAGGGTCTGAGCAGGTGGTGGAGAGGGTTAAGGCGTACCTGTTATGCCAGTTGCTGGAAGGCTTCTGTGCTGGCTAGGGTTCGAGTCTCCTGGTGGGAAAGTGTTCTAAAGTTGTATACTTGACTCTCGTGTTTAGGAGAGTTGTGCCTTAAGCATAGACACTGTGTCTTCCCATATCAACAGGGACTTGATGAAATAAACGTATTAATGACCCCTCACTTGCTCTAGTGCTCTTGGGAGGTGGTGATCTTTGGTGTATTTAAATACTCCGAAATTACCATCTCTTTTAAGGGTCTGAGCAGGTGGTGGAGAGGGTTAAGGCGTACCTGTTATGCCAGTTGCTGGAAGGCTTCTGTGCTGGCTAGGGTTCGAGTCTCCTGGTGGGAAAGTGTTCTAAAGTTGTATACTTGACTCTCGTGTTTAGGAGAGTTGTGCCTTAAGCATAGACACTGTGTCTTCCCATATTAACAGGGACTTGATGAAATAAACGTATTAATGACCCCTCACTTGCTCTAGTGCTCTTGGGAGGTGGTGATCTTTGGTGTATTTAAATACTCCGAAATTACCATCTCTTTTAAGGGTCTGAGCAGGTGGTGGAGAGGGTTAAGGCGTACCTGTTATGCCAGTTGCTGGAAGGCTTCTGTGCTGGCTAGGGTTCGAGTCTCCTGGTGGGAAAGTGTTCTAAAGTTGTATATATATATATATATATATATATATATATATATATATATATATATATATATATATATATATATATATATATATATATATATATGTTGTACCTAGTAGCCAGAACGTCGTACTCGGCCTGCTATGCAAGGCCCGATTTGCCTACTAAGCCAAGTTTTCCTGAATTAATATATTTTCTCTAATTTTTTCTTATGAAATGGTAAAGCAACCCATTTCATTATGTATGACGTCAATTTTTTTTTATTGGAGTTAAAATTAAAGTAGATATATGACCGAACCTAACCAACCCTACCTAACCTAACCTAACCTATCTTTATAGGTTAGGTTAGGTTAGGTTAGGTAGCCGAAAAAGTTAGGTTAGGTTAGGTTAGGTAGGTTAGGTAGTCGAAAAACAATTAATTCATGAAAACTTGGCTTATTAGGCAAATCGGGCCTTGCATAGTAGGCTGAGAAGTGCGTTCTGGCTACTAGGTACGACATATATATATATATATATATATATATATATATATATATATATGTCGTACCTAGTAGCCAGAACTCACTTTTTGGCCTACTATTCAAGGCCCGATTTGCCTAATAAGCCAAGTTTTCCTGAATTAATATATTTATTATAATTTTTTTCTCATGAAATGATAAAGCTACCCATTTCATTATGTATGAGGACAATTTTTTTTATTGGAGTTAAAATTAACGTAGATATATGACCGAACCTAACCAACCCTACCTAACCTAACCTAACCTATCTTTATAGGTTAGGTTTGGTTAGGTAGCCGAAAAAGTTAGGTTAGGTTAGGTTAGGTAGGTTAGGTAGTCGAAAAACAATTAATTCATGAAAACTTGGCTTATTAGGCAAATCGGGCCTTGCATAGTAGGCTGAGAAGTGCGTTCTGGCTACTAGGTACGACATATATATATATATATATATATATATATATATATATATATATATATATATATATATATATATGTCGTACCTAATAGCCAGAACTCACTATTTGGCCTAATATGTAAGGCTGTCGTGTCACTTGGTTAATTCAGCAAGGTCACTGTCGTTTCTGGCAGAATGTACACAAGTTGTCCAAGTATGCACAAATTGTAACTGCCCATTAAGCAAAGAACGCAGGCTCGTTATTGGTCTATCGTCACCTGACCGCGGTAAAGTGAGGTAACAACATAAGGCGGGGTCAGTCATAAATATCAGTGTCAATCAGATACCCACACGAAGGATACACTCGAATCAATACCTTCAAGTGCTCCAGCGTCATTATTGACTTGTGGACAAAGAAGTGAAAATGAAAAGAGAGACGAAGAAGTTCGTCACAAACAAGAATTTGACTTTCAGTTAAGCCAAATGTTGTCAAAACGACGCGGGGAACGTCGAAAGATTTTTAGTCGCGAAAAGTTAAAGAAATACATTAGTGAAGTAAATGCAGCTAAACTTAAGAAGACTACAAAAACTTCCTATGAATACGATCTCTTGTCGCGATACGATTTGAAAAACATGTTCGGAGAAGACATTCTGGTCACCGTAGATGAAACCGAGAAGAGTCTGAAGAGGGGAATAAAACGCAAGTTAATTAGCTTAACATCAACAGCAGCAGCAACCTCCGCATTAGACCCCCAACGTGTATACCGCAGATTTATACTCCAGGGGCTACTATATGACACAGTTTACGACGCCCATAATGCGGTCGGCCATGGGGGAGAAAAAAGAACTTATTTTCAAGTAAGCAAGACAGTTGCTAACGTAACCCAAGAAGAAGTAAAACTATTCATTTCTTTATGTCAAATTTGCAACTTAAAACGTTTTCCCAGGCGTAAGAAAGGGGTAGTTAAACCCATCGTGTCTTAGAGTTTCGGAGAGAGAGAGGACAGATGGATTTGATTGACATGCATAAGGATGGGGGATGTTTGTTCAACTACATTCTTCATTACCAAGACAATCTAACCAAGTTCTCAGTTCTCCGACCTCTTCGCACTAAACAGGCAATAGAAGTGGCTCGTCACTTGCTGGATATCTTTACGCTCATTGGAGCCCCTCGATATCTGCAAAGCGACAACGGCCGTGAATTCGTGACGGCAGTGATTCATTAGTTACGGACGGAATTATGGCAGAAGTCAATCCTAATAAACGATAAGCCCCGGCATTCCCAGAGTCAGGGAAGCATAGAACGGGCCAATGGCGACATTACAAAAATGCTAGGGAGTTGGATGTGTGAGAATCGAACTCGCGATTGGTCAGCCGGTCTTCCCTTCGTACAATTTAATAAAAATATAGCATATTCACAGGGTGTTGGACTGTCACCGTACAAGGCGGTCTTTGGGATCGAACCCCCCATCGGTATGCAAACGGAACTCTCACCATCGATGTACAAACAGCTGCAAGGGAAGGATATCACTGAAGAACACTTATTAACGATGAATCTAATTGAAGAAGAGGAGGAAGAAGATGATCCTATTGGAGACCAGGAACGAAGTCGAGAACAAGATGTTGAAGAACACCACTGCCGTCAACCACCGACTGCTGAGGCTTGGAACCAGAACGAAACTATTATCAACACCAGGGATTCAGAGGTATCTATTTATTAATTAATGGTTGACAGATGATAATTGATACTGAGATTATATTCATCATATCCTTTCCCTTGAGTTGTACAATATTAAAATAATCAATCTGTAAAGAAAGAGAAACATTAAAATTTCTACTTCATTAGTTAACTTCCAAAAAGAGTGAGTGAGTTAACAACAAACAATGGGATAGCATATGATAATTATAATTATAAATTTTTTGAAGGTTAATTTGATAAATAGATGCCTATTTATATTTATTAATAAGAAAAATAAAGAGAAGAAGCAACAGTATATAGTATTTATATATATTTTCTTTTAATTACAGTCATCATTACCAATATTACCTCAAAAACAACATCAATCCATCATATCTTCATATTCAGATACAACTACAAGTTCTTCGCCTGAGATGATAATAATCTCCCCACCTCCACCACCACCATCATTGCCACCAATATTATTACCCCAGGAGATAATGGATGACGAGCTGAACCAAATAACAGGAGAACCGTTAGATGAAGTCAACAATGAAGAAATGGGAGCAGCTCCTACTACTCTTTCGTCTTCTGAGATGATAATAATAAGATCTCCGCCACCATGTTCACCACCATCACCACCACCACCATCATTGCCACCAATATTATTACCCCTGAAGATAATAGATGACGAACTGAACAAAGTAACGGAAGCCCAATTGGGTCGAGTTAACAATGAAGAAGTGGCTGCAGCTCCTACTACACCTTTGTCTTCTGATCATGGGATGATATTATCATCTCCACTACCACAAGAGCCTCATTTTCGACCTTCATCACCGTCGCCTCCTCTTGTAGTGTTATCACCTAAGATAATAATTAGACAACTGAACAATTCAGGGGACACACCATCTCGTACTGATTCCGAGTTCGACGAAAATAACAACAATATCGATGCAGACATTGACAACCAACCTCGCCATCACCTGCATGTCAAAAAAGTAAAAGAAATAAGAAGTAGAGTGAAGGAGCGCCAGAAGAGTAACGCTTTTAAAATGTTGTCACAGTCTTCATCAGATGTTACACCTATAAGTTTATACGACGCAGTTAATGTCATAATCCCTAAAGCAGACAGAGAATCGAAGATGGGGATGTGTACCATCAGTGGAATAGTTATCGAAATTGATCACCAGAGAGATTTATATCGTGTGGCCACCAAATTTGGAACCACTGATCAGTATCTTTCTAGGACTGACTTCCATAAATGTGTAGACAGAATTATGCCAAATCATATTAATAAGAGTGAGACAGTAGGTCTTCGAGAAGTCGTTCGAAGACAGTCTGATTATTTTCTCAGTGATAATCGCTATAGGAAGATTCTAGTGTGTCATTGTAAACTCTTGCCATGTATGAATCACAGATGTATTTGCCAGATATACGGTCAAAGGTGTACCCCCAAATGCCTGTTGGAAATTTCCAACACTGAATACAACACTGTTGTATTCTCATTAATTACTACTAATTCTACTAATCATTGTAGTGATAAAATTAACCCAACGTAGAGTTCACATGTACTAATAATTACATCTGTACAGTAAGGCTAGAATTCTTACGTCACCCGACGCCAGTATTGCGTCAGATTCCATTGTAATAAACACATTTATATCCAATGTGCCTGAGAATTGAATTTGATTCTCCATAAACAACGGCGTTCTGTGTGATAATTAATTACAGATAAACTGATCTCCAACTAAAGCCAAATAGAGCGTTTATAGTTATAGCTGTTATCTAGTAATAAAATTAACGTCACGCGTGAATGCCCTGGAGAGACATTAATTCTTCTCCATTGTTCGTTTACTATCATAGAACTGGCAAATAATAATATTTGACTCTTCCAAATAATAAACCCGTCCTAACCCGAGCATTTCAAGCACAACCGCGAGAAATGATAATATCCATAATAAATAATTTGGTTAATAAACGCGGGATGCGGAGCGGGGCGGAAGAAGACGCCAGTCCACATGTTGACACGCTCGCGAGTAGGCGTGTTCACGGGGTGCTCACGAGGAGACGTCATTACCCAGCCACCAGGATAAACGCTATCAAATCTCCAGAAGAAAGTCGCCACTGTGAGGTGTGAAGAACCTAGCAGACAATACCTTCACTTGGTGTCAGTGTCATTTACGGAACCTGTTAAATTTGGTTCTATGTAACTCCATGTGACCGGCCAGTGGAGCGCGTCAGTATCTAGGATAGACAAGTCTAGAGCCTAGGACGCGACCTTCGGCAAGCTTTAACTTACACAGTGCCCATATTAGCTAAGTACCTTATCCTTGTTTGATGCATCAGATCGGGGGTGGGTTTATAGCTGGGTAGCTTGTCGTGACGACGTATAACAACTAAAAATCACAGGTCATTATCTTTCTCCCTTTATTAATATCCATTTATTGAACATAGAAATTCAGTAGTTTAATCTGTTGCTACTGGAAACAATTGTTTTTGCAGCGTGTGTGAAGAATTCTCCGAGCTGTCATTTCCCATGTTAATCAACTTCCAGTGTTCCATGACGAGTCCAGGAGAATCAGAGGAAGCGTCGTGACTAACTTCTAAGGAAGCGTCGTGACTAACTTCTAAGGAAGCGTCGTGACTAACTTCTAAGGAATCGTCATTAAGCTAAGATTCCTTTTGTATTCCTCGAATTTATTATCTGTACTCTTTTACATGCAGAACTCTGTTCATTGGATGAACATGTGTTTATTATAATTATTATTTTACATATTCATAATCTATGTTTCCCTTAATGATAATGATAATGATTTCATAAGTATTCATTGGATTAGATTATTATACATTGGATTAGTGAACGAACCACACTAGTTCCTGGACGTACTGAGTTCCAGTAATACCCCCCCCCCCCCAATGTAGGTGTTTGAGGCTTTGATTCATTTAATTATACAGCCCATTAATTATTTCAATGATCATATTCTCTAGTATTTTATCCATAGTTACTGGTTCATCTAGAATTTTCCAATGATCATATTTTCTCAGTTTCCCTCTTTTACTATAAAAGTGGGTGGTCCTTCGTAAATAATTTTACTATATTAATATTTAAATAATTAGAGTCAAGCCCCAAATGTCCCACATTATGGTCCTTATCGAACCGGATAGGCTTAAATTTATAATTACAAATATTAATCATTAATAACTAATCCTTGTGTGATGTAAGCTAGACTAACTATTTAATTAATTGTGTCAACCAACAGTGTAACACATCAGTTAGTCTAAGTCACACCAACACATTGCTACTTTCACCTCATGTATAAGGTAGCTTTAGTGGGTCATAGCCAATTACCCACAACACTTAGACCTATACCTCACACCGAGGTGAGAATCTGTAGGTCACCAGGAGCAACAGCTCATAACTTTTATAACAACTCCACACTAACACCTGCGTTAGAGTGGCCTCACCATCTAACCATTATATACTTAGGTGGTAATGACATTCATCCCACTCGTCATCCAGCTGAGGTGATCAAACACCTTAAAGCCATAATTTCTTCTTTCAAGCTCATCAGTAATTCGGTAGTATTCACATTAGTGGAACCTCGCCAACCAAGTCAAGATAATCGTTGGGGAGTAACCCCGGAATACTACCAGAGAGCTGCTAAGTACATAAATTTCAGGCTGAAAAAACGAGTGAGATTGGATGCCACATATATCCAATTTACAGCCAGACCTTATAGACAGAACCTGACCAGAGATGGTGTACACTTGTCAGGTGAGTCTAGGTTGCATGTGGTTGACAAGTTAATCAACACCATCAACTATCACAAACGGCTGTGGCTGGCAAGCCAAACATAACTGTACATAATTGTTTTCACTTGTGTGTGCAAGTGCACTCTTATAAAAACAAAAAACCCAAAAATACAGCACAATTATATTCACCTTACTGCACCACAATAATCTTTACCAATATTATTAGGTAGAATTTAGGCTGAGATTGTGCTGAATTTGGTACAAGCCCAAACTAAATAAATTTATAGTTCTTAGTTAGGAATTATCACGACTAGAATTAAGTTAGTCAGTAGTGTATGTATTATACTATTTGTGCTGACCCTAAACAGGGTGGGATTAAAATTTTGAGATAACTCTGATTGGAGTGTCTCCATAATATTTCTCTTGTATTCATTATTTTGTGTATCTATTTTGTGTATTGCTGGATAATCTCCATTAACTCTGATGGTGATATAGAAGAGCTAACCGGACGAGAACTAATGGTGAAGTTCAGACAGTGCACAAAATATCTAGCTACTTGTTGTTAGTTAGGTACATTTAACCTCAAGTGAGGTAACGTATAAATTAGCCACCTTAAATTAGGCTACATTTAATGTTACTTGTCCACTAATGAACAAGTACCCAAGCTTCATTAGTAATACATATACAAATCCCATGAAGTTTGGACCCAAGCCCAACATGGCTACTCCTGAGCAGTTAAGGAGAACCTACATTGGCCTTAAAGGTCATTTGACCAGATTAATTAACAAGGCTGAGGGCTTATCTAAAGATACTCCCATTGACTCTTATCACTTAGAGACATCAGTTAGAGTGGCTGATCTGAAATTTGATCAAGTCAAATCTACAAGTCGATCTTATCTTGATCTACTAAATACAGTAGAAATTGATCCTGAGGAAGTAAGTCAAATTGTAGACGACATCTCCCAGTATGAAGATGAGACTCAAGATATAATTGACAGGCTATCTAAATTAGCAAAACAATCTGGATCCAATACCAGTAACACAAGGTCTCAATTCAATAACCAACAACCAGAGATTCGTTTACCTACCTTAGACTTACCTACATTTTCAGGATTAGATACAGAAAATTGGGACAATTTTTGGACTTCATTTGAAGTTCACATCCATAAGAAACCGTCCTTGGACAAGGTTTCTAAATTTTCATACCTACTTAGTCTTCTCAAAGGAGAGGCTAAAAAGGTCATACATAACCTTACTCTTGATGAGAATAATTATGAGGAAGCTATAAAACTCTTGAAGTTGAACTATTGCAACAAAGAGTTAAGTATAGCCACCCTCTATTATCAATTACTAGATCTGAATGCACCAAATAGTAGACCGGAGTCACTTCAAAGCTTCAGACTAGAAGTAGAGTCTCTAGTAAAGGCCTTAGGTACTAAAGTTAATATACCTGCTTCAGAATGGTCTATCAAGTTACTTGATTGATTGATTGATAAAGATTAAGCCACCCAAAAGGTGGCACGGGCATGAATAGCCCGTAAGTGGTGCCCCTTTTGAGCCATTACCAGTATCAAGAGCTGATACTGGAGATCTGTGGAAGTGCGACTGCACCCTGCGTGACGGGAGATGTCTCCCGTGATCAAGTTACTATTGCAGAGGAAATTACCTCGAAATGTCTTGACAGAGCTCTGCTCACATTATAATACCGAGTTTCTCACTCTTGACCAAATATTCGAGGGATTGAGGATAACGGTTAACAGGTTGAAGACTCATGATAAAATTAAACCTGAGTCCAAACCAACTAATACTGACTCTTCAGTCAAACCTAAACAGGGTTTGAATAAGTCGAATAAATATAAATCCAAAACTACTCCATCCACTGGGAAAAGAAGTGGAAATGTAGGTACATATTCGGTGTCTCCTTCTGAGATAACCAATGACTTGTCTACTAAAGAGACCAAGTCTATTAACCAAAGAAAGTGTCTGTTCTGCAATCAGGGACACACCACTTATCAATGCTCTGTTTATCCTACTTATAATGTTAGGGTTAAAAGGTTGCAAGAATTACACAAGTGCACCAAGTGCATGGGCTCTCATGATCCCAAAAAATGTGTATTGCAGCTATGCTCCTGCAACCAATGCAACCAAGGTGTACACCACTACGCCTTATGTAGAAAATCTTCTACGCCAACTATGACCACTGGGGAGAATTCCACGAATTCTACCGCAGTGCAATATTGCAAAGTGCATCAAGAAGTAAATGTACTTGCTACTGAGTCAGGCAATAATACCACTCTGCCTACAGCTCAATTTAGACTAATAAACCGAAGATCTAGAATTAACACTAGAGGTCTTTTTGACCAGGGTTCACAGAAAACCTTCATCACACAACAGTTGGTAGATGGGTTAAATTTAAAACCTGCCAAAAGTGTGAGGTTAAATATTTCTGGTTTCTTGTCAAATAGTGGACCTCGTGACTACAAAGTAGTTAAGTTATTAGTGAGACTCGAATCTTCTACTAGTCCAATACAAGCGGTAGTAGTGGATAAACTTCCTACAGACTTACAAGTCACTGGGTTAGCTCGCACTGCGAGACATCTTAGACGAAACCGCATGAGGCTAGCAGATTATAAAATAAATTCTGACTGCCTCACATATGTTGGAATACTTATAGGCGCGGATCATTATTACAAGTTTATAACTGGACGCACTAAACAACACGGAATGAATTTGTTGTCGTCCGCAGGAGGCAAATTGCTTACAGGACCGGTGCTTTTCAGACAAAATCCGACGTCCACATACCAACAATCTAATAACATAATAGTGGCGTGACTAGGCTTGGAACAGTCACCCCTACGTTTCAGGGAAATATCTGAGGATATTGAGTCTGACCCACCAATATATCGTCTGTGGGATTTAGACACTTTAGGCATCATCCCTGAACAACCAAGTCCTGATGATACGTGGACTTACCAGCAATACCTGGACACAGTTGTCTATGAAAATAAACAATACTGGGTAAGACTCCCATGGAAGTTGGATCATCCACAACTTGCAGTAAATTATTTTATGGCAGCCTCACAATTACAGTCTCAATTAACACGACTTCAGAAGCAGCCAGACAAACTGAACATGTATCATCAACTCATCCAACAACAACTTAACAGTAAATTTATTGAGGTTGTTGATAATGATGACCGAAAAATAGGTCATAATTTACCTCATCTCGCTGTGGTGAAAGACTCATTGACAACACCTATTCGTATTGTCTTTAACTGTAGTGCTAAAGTAAAGCCAAGCAGTGTGTCTTTAAATGAATGTCTCCAAACGGGACCTAGCCTAACACAAAGGCTACAGGATGTGCTGTTACGATTTCGCACTGGTATTTTCGCCTATACAGCTGATATCAGCAAAGCCTTTCTCCGAGTAGGTTTACAGGAGGAGGATCGTAACTACACAAAATTCCTCAGGATTAAGGATCCACTGGATCCTAACAGTGAAGTTATCACATATCGTTTTGCCTCAGTATTATTTGGAGCTACGTCCTCACCGTTTCTTTTGCAAGCAACATTAGACACACATTTGAGGAAATCAAACAGCCCCTATAAGGCAGACATTAGCGACAACTTGTATGTCGACAATTTCCAGGGGACAACTAATGATCAAACTGATCTGGTAGGAATCTACCATGAGGCTAACCGTGAACTATTAGGAGCCAATATGCCACTACAGTCATGGGCCTCAAATAATGAATTACTCAACCAGGTAATCGAGAAAGAATTTCCAGGTTATCAGGTACCCAATCAATTAAAGGTTCTAGGCGTGGAATGGAACACCAGTACTGACGAGATGAATGTCAAGTCAGTACAAACTGATAACTCAACCCTTACCATGAGAACACTGCTTTCGTTTGTCAGTCAACCATTTGACCCTTTAGGCCTACTTAGTCCTATATTAATAAGGGGCAAACTCCTAATGCAGGAGTGCTGGCAGAAACATATGGGATGGGATGATCCGTTACCAAGTGAGTTACAAGCTAAATGGCAGATACTCTCAACGGATTTTAATCAGTTAGGCCTTTTGAAATTTCCTCGTAATGCTTCAGGACCAAACTTACCCACCAATTTGCACGTTTTCTGCGATGCCTCTGGCAAAGCATACGGCGCAGTAGCCTACTTAGTTAATAGTGCACAATCAATTTTGCTCACATCTAAAGCAAGAGTTGCTCCCATTAAGAAGAGATCTTTACCTCAAATGGAGTTGACTGCATTGCTGGTGGGAGTAAGATTGGCTCATTGCCTGACAAAGACACTCAATAATATCCACTTTGGTGAGATTGTAGTGTGGTCAGACAACGAGGCAGTCTTACAATGGGTAAGAAACAACAACAACAAAACTCCCTACGTCAGTAATCGCGTCAGGGAGATTCATGAGTTATCTGCTGGATATAAATTTAGACATGTTCCTACTAAGGACAATCCTGCAGACTATTTATCTCGAGGGTTAACACTAAAACAACTTATCAAGTCTTTGCTGTGGTTCAATGGACCTTCATGGCTTGTTGGTGGTTAGTGGCCCAAACAAAAGCCACAAGTCATAGTGACCAATATCACCACTCCCATGAAAGAACCAGAACCTCAACGAATCATAGCCATTGATCCTCACAATTATTCTAACTTAAGCAAGTTATTAAGAATAACTGCACATGTGTTTGATTTTCTTGCTAAGATAGGAATTCGACATAAGTTTCCCAATCCTATCCTCTACTGGATCAAACGTGCACAACAAGAGACATATGGAAGCGAATATGAAAATCTTCCAGATAAATTAACTAAGTCTCTAGGTATCTGGTATGATGCCAACACTCATAATATACTAAGATGTGGAGGACGTTTGCTTCATGCAAAAATTGACTTGGACACAAAGAATCCAATTCTTCTACCTCGTCACCACATCATCACTAAACTTCTTGTTTTACATCACCATCAATATGGTACCTTACATGGTGGAGTGTTAGATACTCTCACCGACCTTAGACAAAAGTACTGGCTTCCTCAAGGTCGTCAGACAGTTAAGTCAATTATTAAATCTTGTGTAATCTGTAAAAGATACGATGCCAGAGTATGTCCTTACCCAGGACTTCCACCACTCCCTGAGGAAAGAGTGGTTCATCTTCGTCCTTTCGAAACCACTGGTGTTGACTACACAGGAGCCTTACTTCTCACTGGCAACCCAGATAATATACCAGTGAAAGCATACATTTGTCTCTTTACGTGTGCTACAACCAGAGGCGTACATTTAGAAGTCACTTCAGACATGAGTGCTGAAGCCTTCATCCAGGCCTTCTGCAGATTTGCAGCTCGCAGATCTTGTCCCAAATTAATGATATCGGACAATGGTTCCAATTTTGTGGCAGGAGAAGCTTGTTTACGAGAAGTCTGGAACCACCCAGAAGTACAGTCGGTTCTACAGAGACGACAATGTCACTGGAATTTCATAGCACCGAGAGCCCCTTGGCAAGGTGGGTTCTATGAGCGAATGGTAGGCACAGTCAAGAAGTGTCTAAGGAAAACTTTACACAGACAAAAGGTCAGTTACTCCGAACTCCAAACTATTGTTGTGGAAATCGAGGCGCGAGTCAATAACCGCCCAATAACCTACCTGTCTGATGATTTCACCCAGAGAGAACCTCTGAGTCCGTCACACTTGATCTATGGAGGTCTACTGAGCCCTCTCATCCCTTTAGCCGAAGAGGACCCTGTAGACCCGTCACATGTGACCAGAGGTGACTTTGTGGAAAGCTACCAGCATCTCTCCAGAGTTATTAACAGGTGGAATGAGGTGTGGATTCGAGAGTACCTCACAGCTCTACGAGAGTACCACTACGGAGCTTCGAGTCCTTACAATAAAGTGCAATTAAAACCAGGGGACCTAGTACTAGTCGACAGTGATGGACCAAGGTCAGAGTGGCCCATAGGCAAAATTGTTGCCATTCATCCAGATCATCAAGGTGTCCTGAGGGTAGTGAAAGTTTTATGCCGAGGCAACACTACTCTAAAAACTTTAGAGAAGCTGGTTCCCCTTGAATTGGCTGAGCGAGAACATCAGCCTGGTCCAGTTTCCTCAGTAATTTCCGAGGATAGTAATTCTGATCCTCAGAGCAACCGCCCCACTAGAGCTGCTGCTCAACAATGTAGGCGGAATCTGCAAGCTTATTACAACTCTGAACAGGTGTAATTCCTTTTACACCCAATTTAGATAACTATGATGATACTGCGGGGTGATGTCAAGTAACAAACCATTACAAGTCACTATGACCCAGGACATTCCCATCACAGTAGATTCTGTTGTTTAAATTGTGTGATTCAAATCTTTAATTATTGTGTAGGCTATAAATAACATTATTTATCTAGAGTACTTGAGAGTTTAGAGACTAGAGAATTGTAACATACACATTACATGTCATAGCGACACCAATCTCAGAGTTATTGTAAACTTTCTTAATTATTAGCTTTAGGTAATTCATAATAACATGTTTCATTTGACATGAAATTAGCAAGACTTAAGTTTCTTGCAAGTCCTTAACAAATACGGGACATTCGTTATGTGTATACTAACATACTAATATTAATACCAACTTCGGGTTAGGTGTCAGTATCCCTCATTACACTACGACCCTAGAATCCTCCCCCCGGAGTTATGTTGGAAATTTCTAACACTGAATACAACACTGTTGTATTCTCATTAATTACTACTAATTCTACTAATCTTTGTAGTGATAAAATTAACCCAACGTAGAGTTCAAATGTACTAATAATTACATCTGTACAGTAAGGCTAGAATTCTTATGTCACCCGACGCCAGTATTGCGTCAGATTCCATTGTAATAAACACATTTATATCCAATGTGCCTGAGAATTGAATTTGATTCTTCATAAACAACGGTGTTCTGTGTGATAATTAATTACAGATAAACTGATCTCCAACTAAAGCCAAATAGAGCGTTTATAGTTATAGCTGTTATCTAGTAATAAAATTAACGTCACGCGTGAATGCCCTGGAGAGACATTAATTCTTCTCCATTGTTCGTTTACTATCATAGAACTGGCAAATAATAATATTTGACTCTTCCAAATAATAAACCCGTCCTAACCCGAGCATTTCAAGCACAACCGCGAGAAATGATAATATCCATAATAAATAATTTGGTTAATAAACGCGGGATGCGGAGCGGGCCAGAAGAAGACGCCAGTCCACGTGTTGACACGCTCACGAGTAGGCGTGTTCACGGGGTGCTCACGAGGAGACGCCATTACCCAGCCACCAGGGTAAATGCTATCAAATCTCCAGAAGAAAGTCGCCACTGTGAGGTGTGAAGAACCTTGCAGACAATACCTTCACTTGGTGTCAGTGTCATTTACGGAACCTGTTAAATTTGGTTCTATGTAACTCCATGTGACCGGCCAGTGGAGCGCGTCAGTATCTAGGATAGACAAGTCTAGAGCCTAGGACGCGACCTTCGGCAAGCTTTAACTTACACAGTGCCCGTATTAGGTAAGTACCTTATCCTTGTTTGATGCATCAGATCGGGGGTGGGTTTATAGCTGGGTAGCTTGTCGTGACGACGTATAACAACTAAAAATCACAGGTCATTATCTTTCTCCCTTTATTAATATCCATTTATTGAACATAGAAATCCAGTAGTTTAATCTGTTGCTACTGGAAACAATTGTTTTTGCAGCGTGTGTGAAGAATTCTCCGAGCTGTCATTTCCCATGTTAATCAACTCCCAGTGTTCCATGACGAGTCCAGGAGAATCAGAGGAAGCGTCGTGACTAACTTCTAAGGAATCGTCATTAAGCTAAGATTCCTTTTGTATTCCTCGAATTTATTATCTGTACTCTTTTACATGCAGAACTCTGTTCATTGGATTAACATGTGTATATTATAATTATTATTTTACATATTCATAATCTATGTTTCCCTTAATGATAATGATAATGATTTCATAAGTATTCATAGGATTAGATTATTATACATTGGATTAGTGAACGAACCACACTAGTTCCTGGACGTACTGAGTTCCAGTAATACCCCCCCAATGTAGGTGTTTGAGGCTTTGATTCATTTAATTATACAGCCCATTAAATATTTCAATGATCATATTCTCTAGTATTTTATCCATAGTTACTGGTTCATCTAGAATTTTCCAATGATCATATTTTCTCAGTTTCCCTCTTTTACTATAAAAGTGGGTGGTCCTTCGTAAATAATTTTACTATAATAATATTTAAATAATTAGAGTCAAGCCCCAAATGTCCCACAATGCTGACATAACGTACAAATCTGTAAAAAAATTTGATAATAATAATAATAATAATAATAATAATAATAATAATAATAATAATAATAATCAAATACTTACACATTTCAATATCCTTTATCATACCATGTTTGGATAAGTGGGAGAAGTCATTTAAACCACAACTGCTGTTACGACATGTTCCATAAACGTAAATACCAAATCCCGTTAATAGTTTTTTATCTATTGTATCTCACATTCAAGGGTAACGTTTAAGAATTATATAAATGATTCTATAAAATACATTCAAAATTATTTACCAAAAATAAATTTGGGGGTTTTATTTCACAAAAAAATATATTTTTGCCAAGTAAAACCAAAAGTAAATACTTTGTTTTTTAGGTGACAAACTTTACATTTTATTTAGAACAAATTATTTAATTTATCATATAAATATCTTTACAAAAATAAATTTGGGCATTTTATAATATTCCCCCAAAAATAATTTTTGGGTTTTGTTACCCACAAATAATATATTTTGCGAGTTAAAGACCTCCAGTATAGACTTGAGTATTGTTATGTAAAAATATATATAAAAAAAATTAAATAAAATAAGAAATATTATATAAATTCTTAAAACATACACAACACATATAAAATTTGTTTCATAAAATTAATCAACTGGAAATAAATTTATATTATATATACCTGGAGAAACCTTTCATAATTTTATCTTCAGAATAATATTTCAAAATAATATATAAAAATTATGAAAGCAAGTTACTCCTTGTGACGGTGTTCCTCCCTTTATATTTCTCCCACGCCTGCTGTAAGAGTCATGTCCACTTTACCCGAGCGTTCTCTACGTTGCAGGCATCAGTTTGATATATGTGGGAGAATGTAGTGTTCTCCGAGTGCCGAGAAATTTATCAAAGAAGAGTATTTTGGCCTGTGGTTTAGGCCCTTTAGGAAGCCAATATGGCGCTGGCTCTTCTGTTTTGCCGCCAAAACTATGTGACGTCAGTGACACCGGATTGGTCACCTACAGCGATGTGGCACAGGGAGCCAATGAAAACCTCCCATGGCGAATGTGACGTCACGAAGGAAGGGGGGTCCGGTCAGAGCGCCACGGCGGCGCCATCAGTCTGACACGACACGTCAAGGTGGTTGGACGTGCGAAGATTGGTCCTGTCAGTTTGAAAGTTGTTTCCCGTTCCCGTGGATTTTACGCGTCACCCGAAGTCTGCCAGTACTCTGTGAGGTTTTCCTTCGTTCATGTGTTGGACCAGAGAAGGAATCGACGGGATATTGAGCAACAAGTGCTCCAGGACAGGTACTGTGCAAGAAGAAGTGAAGTCTGGGCAGTGACGTATGCGATGTCTGAGGCAGTTCACCCGTTTGTGACGGCGTAGTGGCTGGACCGAGCCACCGGGAAGCAGTGGAAGAAGAAAACTATTCGGGAATCCGAACGACTGCAGCCGAGACGTAGGCAAGCAGCCGTAGCTGGGAGAAGTCGACGGCCGGGAGACCAACTCCAACCCTACAAGAAGTCGAGGAGGAGCATGGACCTGCAGTGAAAAGGCACGGAGACGACGCGCTTATGGTGGGACGTTGATTGAGTTCCTGAAGGACACGACAGTGTGTGTGGGGGGGGGGCGTTCCCTACACGAGGCAGGAGCCAGGACCAGGAGCTACAACTCAACTCTCACCGGAGGATAGGTGGAAGTAGGTGATTCTAGTTTCCCTCCCAATTCCCCTTTAGTCAGCTATATTATTTAGCCAGAGTATTTTGTATGTCGTGAGCAAGGCTCACCTATGTCGCAGTAAGGCACAAGTGTGCAGTGGGGCTACATAAAGTACCCACGATATTTATGATTATTATTGGTGTGTACAGGCACCCGGAGTAATTGATGAATTTACTGTGTTGATAACGTCTTTCGGGAGACTTTAATAAGATCATTTAGTGAGAGAATATATATATAAGTATGCCAGTGTTTGGAGTTAGGCTATGTGCCCAGTAACTATGTTATTACCATTATTGATGTCTGACTCATCCATATATATATATATATATATATATATATATATATATATATATATATATATATATATATATGTCTATGCTCGTGTATTGAATAATCATTCATGTGTGCAGTGATTAGTTGTGTTATCGCCCACGAAAGGAATTACTAAGAACTCCAGTGATATATACTTGCATACGTTATCATTAAATGAAGGGCAGTGTGTAATACCATGACAGTGAATTATTGTCACCTTTAATATAGAAATGTTTGATTGAGCCCAAGATCAGTGTAGCGATGTATTTACGTGCTATTGTCGCAAACATTGTGTGTTCGAACTTCTAGTGATCTTTGAGAACTTAAAGAAACTGGCAAACAGATAAAGTAACATTCGCGCGGGGGTAGCCGCCCAGCTGATTTTGACATTGACGTGAGGGGGAGCGTTGCCGGCTTGGTGAGTTCATATTATATGTGTGGGAACAAGCGACTCCCGCCTGAAACAGCTGTTTGCTTATTGATATAATCTTGTGATGTCTTTGAATGAGTTTTAAGTAAAATACAAAGTACATTGGTGTTTATATCATCCCCTCCATATTTCTTGTGGCTGTATAATACCTGAAAGCAGAGAGCGATAGAAGTAAATACCTGCCTGATATCAGATCTATTGAGTGTGTCCTTGCCACTGTTACCACAATTCAACAAAACCACTGATGTGTTACTGGACACCGGAAACACCAGTTGGCGACCTTGTGGTTAGTAGTAGAGCCCATGACAGGGCGGGCACACAATAGTTAAGTGAACAAGTCGTGTTCCCACTCCTTCTCGATCAGAGGCCGGTTGGGATTGACTGGGATACCCTCCTGGCGTACAGTGGCGCCGCGAGGATAGAGTGAAGACCCGCAGGGCTACGGTGAGTGACCTTGAGTATACTGGTGCTCGCCGAGTAACCCCGACATAATAAACAATAATATCTCCTTCTTGCATAAAATTGTGTTAATAAATTGTAATAAAAGTCAATAAAAAGTGGCAGTAAAGGATTTTTTTCTAGTTTTATCATGTCTTTTTGGTATATAAAATATTATAAATCTAAAGAAAATTCTTACAAAAATGTTACTTTTCTAAAATGTCATTATTTTTTTGTTTCTTTGACTGTCAAACTCGGTACTTACTTCAATATTCTTGATACAAAAATCTGTGTTGTCGGTGCTAAATTTTGTTCTCTCGGCACTAAATTTTATGTTAGATACATTTAGATAGTTATTTTTTCTTTGGGAATCATAAAAAATTCCATTTAATCAGTTTTGAAATATGAAAATATTAGAAAACTCTAAACCCTTTTATTAAGTAAGCATATATATATTGATATAATATTATTATATATATCTTATATTTACATTATATATATTGTATATTTATTAATATAATTAATATAAAGAACTGTATTTTGAAATATGTGCATGCTTGAAGTTATATTTACTTTGAAAGACAAGAATCAATTAAAAAATATTGTACTTGAAACGTCTATTGAACAATGTTTGAAATCATGAACAGATACACTGTATGAAATTAAAACCTCTAAGTCCAATAACTGTCACCCCGGGTGTCAGAGTTAGTTAGTGGTTATAACATATTGTTTACAATGGCTTAATTTCATGCCTTAACCCCTTCAATTTTCTCTTTGATATATCATATCATTGCGATTTCTTTGTTTTAAGATTGAGTCAATCTGTCTGTCCATGGTTGGAGGTCAGATGTTTGGGGCTAGTCTTTAACTAAACACATTATTTTATTTTGTAGTAAGACCTGTCGAAAACTGAATGCATCTAATTATAATAATAATAACCTATACACGGTTCCCTTCTCTCCCTCGTGAATTTTCTACTTTATCATTTGCTCAGTTAGATGAATAAATGTTACCTATATTCTGTAGTACATATGAAATCTTTCTCCGAATGTTTCTTCAAGCTGTTGTTACTGCTAAAACTTCTCCTATATATAAAACATTTATATTGCTTTATGCCTATATGTTTATTATTAACATGATCGTTCAAGTAAATCATAAGGAAGAAAACTTTGACACATATATGACACATGTAAGGCTTTTTGCCTGTATGTATTTTAAGATATCTCTTAAAGAACATTTTTTAATTAAAATTTCTTCCACACGTAGAACATTTATAAAGATCTTTACCTGTATGTTTTTTTGAAATGCGTTTTCAAGGTACGTTTATGTGTAAAAATTTTCATGCATTCAGAACATTGATAGGGGTTTTCGTGAATTTTTAAGTGTGTCTTCAGGGAGTCTGGCCATCTGAATTTCTTATTACAATCTGAACACTGATAACGTTTCTCGAGATAATTTATCTTGGGATGAGGTGGTAATGGTAGCCAATTTCTATCACTTTCACCCACTTTATCTTCATCACATTCATTTTGTAAGACTTCTCTCCATCGGTTTCTCATGGTTAGATTATACTATATATATATATATATATATATATATATATATATATATATATATATATATATATATATATATATATATATATATATATATATATATATATGTACATATATATATAAATATTTACTCCTTTCTTATATATGAAAAAAGAGAATTATATTATTATATCTTTATTTTATAAAAGATTAAAAGATTCTATAGATTTTTTATAAATAGAAAAAATTATTTACCACATAAATAAAAAAAGTTTAAAATTTAAAAAAAGATCCATAAATTTAAAAAACTTCCAAATTAGCGTTACTACCCCAATTCTTTTATTGTTCCTCGTTTAATTATTGTGTTATTTTGACACCAGATGAGTCAGATTTAAAAGAGTAATAGTTAAATAAAAGTCGTCATAATGTTTTTATATTACTACGTCGAAGAATCGGAATTTACAGACTTAAATTACATCTAACATACATACGAGGTCTATACCTGTTTTCTAATTGAGCATTCATTAATTTTTTCAAATCTGTGAAATCAAATTGAATCTGTTTTTCAAATCTAAGGTTGAAGGCCAAATGCTTGATGTAAGACTTGAAGAAAACTAAATGCTTCTAAAAATAATGTAAACTCTTACACTGTCCCTGTCTCTCCCTCACGATAGATCAGTTTAATGAATTACTTGTTACCTATATTCTTCAATACACATCGCCTCTTTCTCTAGATGTCTCTGCAAGTGGTTGTTAATAGTAAACTTTCTCCCACACATAGAACATATATAAGGTTTTATGCTTGTATGTATATTAGGATGATCATCCAAGTGGCCCCTACTAACAAACCCTTTAGCGCATATATGACACTTATAAGGCATTTCGCCTTTATGTCTATTTAAATGTGTTTTTAAGCTGGTTTTATAATTAAAATTTCTCCCACACTTAGAACATTTATGAAGACCTTCACCTGTATGAATTTTTAAATGCATTTTCAAGGTACGTTTTTACTAAAACATTTCATGCATACAGAACATTGATAAAGCTTTTCATGTATTTTCAAGTGAGTCTTCAAGGAGTCTGGCCATCTAATTATTTTATTACAGTCCGAACATTCATAACGTTTCCCGATATAATTTCTACCACTTCTAGTCTGTTTGTCTGTCTCCTTGTTAACATCGGTCGAAATAAAAACTGAGTTTAACATCATACAAAATATTTTTATCAACTTTCCTTTTTAATAAGTAAATTTTATATAATATTACATATTAAAACAAATTTGGGAAAGGTGTAGTGGCTTATTAGACTGGTGGAATTTATTTGTAACAACATGCAACATTTTTAGTACTTTCTAGAAAGTAGGATGGGTATCAATCCCTCTGAGAAATTTATAAGCTAATGATCATGTCTCGGTTCCATAAATCTTTCCTCATAGCTCATACCCCTCAGCACAGGGATTAGCTTGGTGGCATCCCTCTGAACCTTTTCTAACTTCGTTTTGTTTTTTACTAGATGTGGACTCCATGCTGGAGCCGCATATTTCTAGCATAGGTCTGATATATATATACGGTGTGTGTCTTGTTCCAGAAAAACTGGACCACAAAATACTTATGGTCTAGGCCTTATGTTTCACGCCATAGCAAGTTTTAATGTTGATCAAAAAGTCTATCCCAATATGCAAAATGCCATGAATATATCTGTTCATCCGGAAGATATTCTTATCCCTGATTCAAAGATCTTTTTACAGATGTTAGCTATGCCGTCTAATCTCATAGACCAGGGAGTGAAAGTGATCTGGGTCGATACATACAGATTAAACGAAAATTTTACCCCACCAATATATATTCTCATATTCATACCAGCGTTACAGAGAAACTAATTCCCATACATTATCGACACAATAGATCTTAGGTTAGCATTCATCAGAAGTATCTAGTCTAAAAAAGATATTCCTGACGATGTTCTAACATATATTACATGGGTGTTATCTTTTGTATAAAAAGATACAAACGAAGAGGGTTCTATAGAACTTTTTTGGCTTCTACCATTGTCAGTCACCACAATAAAAATATAGATTTTTTGAAGATTGGGCCTGTTAGTTTCTTTTTCAAATAGTTCTACGAGACGTCTGACATTCAAAAGTGGACGATCATGTTGAGGTAGAGGAAGTTCTTCTTCGTCCTCTTTGTGTCCACTTGGATTACCATGCGTCAAATAAATAAAAAGAAAGGAATTGGTATATATAGGTAGTTGGTAAAAGAATTGCAATTGGGAGTGCAACTGCCCTCACACGGATCCTGCAGCCTCTCAGAGACACAAACCAGAGTTTTACACAATTTCCCCATGCACACACACACACACACATTCACTATGCCATGTCATGGCATTGTCAACTTAGGTGTGTCAGGGATCATCCTGGGAGTAAGTTCGAACCCTCATCACGGGCCCCTTGTGGATTTTTTCATTTGATGTATCATCCTATTGTGATTTCTGATGTGAATAACAAGACCAACAACTGAAAAGTATATATATCGTATTCTTTTCAGCCATCGTTTGGATGAAGCAAAAGCTACCTTTTGTCCCACTGGGGGAAGCCCTAATAATCATGAATTGCTATCGACTAAAGGCACTAATACCCTTTGATAGTGAAAGATTAATTAAATGTAAAATTAAAAATATAAAAGTAAATTGCTTCTACCACGATGACACATACTCCACTTTCGTTAATAACAACCACATCAACAAAGAATACTGTAAATCCTCAACAACTGCCTCAGTTATTACCACAGCCGCATGTTGCAGAGTTGAGAACAGCTAACACAATACATGAAGATTCTTACTGGGGTCCAATAACAACTACTCATGGGCAAAATAATAATAGGAATACAGAAATAACACCAGAAAAAGTAAATGTCGGTAAGAAAATGAAAAATTGGGCTATTTCTTTTATGTATCTGTCTTTTTTGATTGGTTTAATAGTCACGTTTTATCTACCAGGAACAAATATTTTTAAATCATTAGTGTCATTATTAATATGTATTATTGTTCTTTTATTAATTACATTTATATTAACCTATCATCAATATCAATACAAATCAATTGTTTCTTATGCCCAGAAAATAGCCCCTCCAGCTAAACAACTTATAAATTTAATAAATAATTAAATTTCATGGCACTTATTATTTTTGTTTCCTGATTCTCATCAACAATTTACACTTAAAGTTTCCCCTCCACTTAATAGTTAGTCACCGCTCACCGCATAATATTATTAATAAGAATGGAAAGGCAGTACTTACTGCCAGTACTGAACCCAAACCACCATCATCCATCACAACATGCAGGGGGAAAAACCAGGTCTGAGAGATGGCAAGAAATATCCAACCTAATAAACGAGTTGTGAATACAGAACATACATCGACTTGACTCCATTATGTACAGTAAAAGTTTCAAAACGAGTAAGGATAATTTAGACAATTATTTTATCGAGTTTAAGGATGATCTGAATAATCCCGCCATTTTGCTAAAAATTTCCTCTTTATATTATCTGTTAGATTAGGGACCTGCCCTAAACGCTGTGCTTACTAGTGGCTTTACAAGAATGTGAACACATTATACTATGTATTCTCATAAACTAAATGTAACTTATTGCATATATATAAATAAATAAATAAATTATAGATGACGTTAATCTTTGAACTATAGACATTGCCATTGGCTTATCCCAATAAAAACATCCAACAAATATTTGTATCCATCACTCTTTAAAAAAGTACATTTTAAATAACAGGTAATGTGATATGTATCACGTTAACAATAGGGAACATTGTGAAATAAAATCACATCATTCCCATATCTATATACATTTCTTAATATCATTCCAATCACATTGTTAATGTTTTTTATAGATGCACTCAATAATTTAAGAAAGAGTTGGTGTCTTGGAAAAGCATTCAGTCTCATTAAAAATAATCATTATTGACTCGCTTTCATTAAAAAACACAAGACCGTTATAAAATATTTCTTTTATTAAATCTTGAATTTATTTATTTATTTATTTAATAAATAAATTTATTAAATAATAAATTAATTAATATTGCTTTTATTAAAAAACCCAAGATCGTTATAAAATATTAGATCTTTGAAACCTCTCTTAATATCATTCTAATCGTATTGCCAATTATTTTTTTAAAAGATGCGTTCAACATTATAAGATGCAGTTGGTGTATTGGGAATGCTATTAGGCACATTAAAAATAAATACTTATGGTTCGTTAAGAGAGAGAGAGAGAGATAGAGAGAGACCCCAGATAAGAGATTTAAAGGAATTCTGATGATTGAAAAGAATCGTTTTGTTGGTCAATGTTTGGTGAGGCTTTGAAAAACTTTGAGTGTAGAAAGAAAATTGTCAGTATACCTAACAGATGGAGTAAATTACGCAGTGATGAGGTGGAGGCAGACTCCGAATACACAGTTTCAAATGTAGATATGATAGAGCCCAATAGGCCCAGGAATCTGCACACTAATTCATTGACAATTAAGAGGTGAAACTAAAGAGACGAAGTTCGAGCCCCCCCAAACACAACTAAAGAAGTACACACACACACACCCACACATATTGGATGAAAATAAAACATCAACCAGTAACTACTCTTTCCATTTTTTTTAGTAATTACTAAATAATAATATTATATTATTTAATTATTAAAAAAAAGATAAGAGTTTAGTTATTTATATACTGTATTACAGTTATGCAGGCCTGAAAGCTAGATTAGACCGGTGGAAAGTTTTTCTCCACTAATGGGAAAGTGTTTAGGTCACCTGATGTTCACGTGATCAGATGAATCATCATAGAGGATGAGTCAGACACCATTATTGGATGTGTGATCACGCTGATCACATGAACATCAGGTGACCGTAACCTGCCTGCCCAAAATCCAACTGCATTGTTAAGGAATTTTATAGATGCATTAAATATTATAGGATGCAGTTGGAGTGTTGGGGAAGCTATTAGGCACATTAAAAGTAAACATTTATGGTTTGTTTTCATTAAAAAAACACAAGATCATTTTAAAATATTAGACATATGAAACCTCTCTTAATATCATTCCAATCCTATTGTCAATGATTATTTTAAAGATGAACTCAACATTATAAGATAGAGTTAGTGTATTGGGAAAGCTTTTAGGCACATTAAATAAAATAATTTATGGTTCGTTTTCAATAAGAACCCAAGATCCTTTTTAAATGTTAGATCTATGAAACCTCTTATTATCATTCCAATCCTATTGTCAATGATTATTTTAAAGATGCATTCGACATTTTAAGATACAGTTAGTGTATTGGGAAAGCTTTTAGGCACATTATATATAATCTTTATAGTTCGTTTTCAATAAAAACCCAAGATAGTTTTAAAATGTTAGATCTATGAAGCCTCTTCTAATATCATTCCAATCAAATGAAAGTAAAACTTCAACCAGTATATATGTAACTACTCTTTCTATTTTTTTTAGTAATTACTAAATAATAATATTACATTATTAATTTAATAATAAAAAAGAATGAGAGTTTAGTTTTATATATACTGAATTCAGTTATGCAGGCCACAAAGCTATATTAGACCGGTGGAAATTTTTCTCCACCAATGGTAAAGTGTTTAGGTCACTTGATGTTCACGTGATCAGATGAATCATCATAGAAGATGAGTCAGACACTATTATTGGATGTGAGATCATGCTGATCACATGAACATCAGGTGACCATAACCTGTCTGCCCAAAATTCAATTGCATAATTATGGAATTTTATAGATGCACTCAATATTATAGGATGCAGTTAGAGTGTTGGGGAAAGCTATTAGGCACATTAAAAATAATCGTTTATGGTTCGTTTTCATTAGAAACCCAAGATCGTTATAAAATAATAAATCTATGACACCTCTCTGAATATCATTCCAATCGTACTATCAATGATTTTTTTAAAGATGCATTCAGCATTATAAGATGTAGTTGGTGTGTTGGGGAAGCTATTAGGCACAATAAAAGTAAGCATTTATGGTTCGTTTTCATTAGGAAAACACAAGATCGTTTTTAAATATTAGATATATGAAACCTCTCTTAATATCATTCCAATCCTATTGTCAATGATTATTTTAAAGATGCACTCAACATTATAAGATACAGTAAGTGTATTGGGAAAGCTTTTAGGCACATTAAATAATATCATTCATGGTTCGTTTTCAATAAAAAATTCAAGATCGTTTTAAAATATTAGATCTATGAAGTTTCTTGAGGCCTTTGAACTGCCGGATGAAACATTACAAACTGAGGCCTCTGAACTGCCTCAAGAAATGTTACAAACCAAGACCTCTGAACTTCCTGAAAAAAACATTACAAACTGAGGTCTCTGAACTGCCTCAAGAAACAATAAAAACTGAGGCCTCTGAACTGCCTCAAGAAACATTAACTACTGAGGCCTCTGAACTGCCTCAAGAAACATTAACTACTGAGGCCTCTGAACTGCCTCAAGAAACATTAAAAACTGAGGCCTCTGAACTGCCTCAAGAAACATTAAAAACTGAGGCCTCTGAACTGCCTCAAGAAACATTACAAACTGAGACCTCTGAACTGCCTCAAGGAACATTAGAAACTGAGGCCTCTGAACTGCCTCAAGAAACATTAACTACTGAGGCCTCTGAACTGCCTCAAGAAACATTAACTACTGAGGCCTCTGAACTGCCTCAAGAAACATTAAAAACTGAGGCCTCTGAACTGCCTCAAGAAACATTAAAAACTGAGGCCTCTGAACTGCCTCAAGAAACATTAAAAACTGAGACTTCTGAACAGCCTCAAGAAACATTAACAACTGAGGCCTCTGAACTGCCTCAAGAAACATTACAAACTGAGACTTCTGAACAGCCTCAAGAAACATTAACAACTGAGGCCTCTGAACTGCCTCAAGAAACATTACAAACTGAGGCCTCTGAACTGCCTCAAGAAACATTAACTACTGAGGCTTCTGAACTGCCTCAAGAAACAATAAAAACTGAGGCCTCTGAACTGCCTCAAGAAACAATAAAAACTGAGGCCTCTGAACTGCTCAAGAAACATTACAAACCGAGGCCTTTGAACTGCCTCAAGAAACATTTAAAACTGAGGTTTCTGAAAAACCTCAAGAAACACTACAAAGTAAGGATTCTGAACTGCCTCATGAAACATGACAATCTATCATTAGTCAAAAGTTACAACCATTCTTCAATCAAACAGAATCATATGAATTATATCAAAAAATGTTACAATCTGTCATCAATCAAACAATGCAGTCTGTCATCAGTCAAACAGAGTCCTCCTCTGAAGTATCTCCAGAAACTTTACAGTCCATCATCACCCAAACAGTACAATCTACCATCAGGAAATCCCTTTGGAATCACTATTTTCCCCATTTATCGAGGATATAAAAACTTATAAAGGTCTCGTTGTTATTCCTAAACCACCATTTTCGTATAATCCTAAGAATAGACTCGAAATTGAGAATACAGTAATAAAACCTTTTAATGACTTCCTTTCAAATTATAATCAAGCCCGCCGATATTTGTATAACAAAGAATCTTTTTACATAAATAAAGTATGGCAAAATTCTGTGTACGATAAGGGGTAATATTCCAAAAACCCAATTGTTTTAATATTTCCATGGAATATTCCTGATTTCAAACCTGATGTTTATACTGATTCAAATGAAATAGAAGATGTCCAATTAAAGAACCATATAGAAGCAGTATGTACAAAATCACAAAATTGAATGAAACCAATTTACATGAACAGACTGTGGATATCATGTTCCCATGCGGCCATTCAGGATATATTTGTTCAAGGATTTTACAAATATGATTTCCCAATGGAAGAAGAATCCAATTCATTACCGCCATTTGTGGTAATAAAACTTGAACTTCAAGAAGGTAATAATGAGGTAGAATGCAAAATAAAGGCTAAGAACGTTAATACATTAGATACATTTACTAGCATTAAATTTAACATTAATGTGGAGGTCGAGGAAGAAGAAGAAACAGTTTCCTCTGAAGTACCTCTTGAAACATTACAAACAGATTCTTCAGAAATACCGCAAGAAACATTACATTCCCCCATCAATCAAACAGGTTTCTCTGAATTCTCTCAAGAGACATTACAATCCATCATCAGTCAATCACTCATCAATCAAGCAGAGCTCTATGAAGAACTTGAAGTACCACAAGAAATATCACAATCCATCATCGATCAAACATTGCAGTTAGTCATCATTCAAATAGAGCCCTCTAAAGTACCTCAAGAGGTACTACAATCCATAATCCAGCAAACATTACAATCCGTCATCAAGCAATCCATTTTAAAATTATTATTCACTTCATTTATTGAAGATATAAATACTTATAAAGGTCTCTTCATTGTTCCCAAACCACCATTTTCGTATAATCCTAAAAATATTGCCGAAACTCACAAGACATTAATACAACCCTTAAATGACTTTTTTCAAATTATAATCAAGCCCACATATATTTTCATAAAAAAGATTCATTTTACATAAATAAAGTTAGGAAAATTTTTAATTCTGATTTGGGATATTATACAAAAAATCCAATTATTTTAATATTTCCGTGGAATATTTCTGATTTTACACCTGACATTTATACAGATCTAAGTGAAATAGAAGACAACAAATTAAAGAACAATTTTATAAAATTATATAAACAAGGAAAAATAATTGACATGAACAAGTTATGGATTTCATGTACCCATGCATCAAGTTATCATATATATCTTCAGGGATTTTATATGAGTCAGTTTCCGATTAAAGAGAATTCCTTGCCCCCATTTGCTATTATGGAACTTGAACTCCAAGACGGTAATAATGAGGTGGAATGTAAAATGTTGGCTAAGTATATTAATTCCTCAGACACATTTGCTAGCATTAAATTTAACATTAATGTGGAAATCAGGGAAGAAGAAACGGCAAAATAATCACACAGAGGAGGAGAAATACAAGATGCAGGAAAAGGAGTAGGTGGAGAATTACAAGATGGAGGAGAAGGAGTAAGAAGAGAATTACAAGACGCAGCAGGAGTAGGAGGACAATTACAAGACGCAGCAGGAGTAGGAGGACAATTACAAGATACTGGAGAAGGGGTAGGAGGACAATTACAAGATGGAGGATAATTACGAGATGCAGGAGAAAGGGTAGGAGAAGAATTACAAGACGCCGGAGAAGGAGGAGGCGGAGGAGAATTACAAACAAGTGAAAATGAGTCCTCTGGCGTTCCTCACGTCATCAGTCAAATGGAATCCGTCGAACTACCTCATGAATTACTTCGAGAACTATTACAATCCTCCATCTGTCAAGCAGATTTCTCTGAACTACCGCAGGAAACAAAAGAATATGCCTAAGAAACAAAAGAATTCGTTTGTCAAACAGATTCGTCTGAACTTCGAAAATCCAAAATGAAATCCAAACTTGTAGAATCATTATTCTCGCCATTTATCGAAGACATAAAAACTTATAAAGGTCTCTTTATTGTTCCCAAACCACCAATTTCGTATAATCCTAAAAATACTGCCGAAACTGACATGACAATAATTCAACCCCTTAATAAATTCCTTAGTTATTATGATAAAATCCACAAATACTTCATCAATGGTTATCCTGCATATTACGGACATAAACTTGTTACGGCCCTATTGGGCCGCAACTGGGGTTCTTCTCTGATGTTATTAGAGTTTGGGTATCCGGCCCCAAGTTAGTAGCGGCTTTAAAGGGGTGTGTTCCGTAACGCAAGTAAATTATAGGGGAAGGGATACAAATACACTAATAAATATATATATATTAACCACCACCATAAATAAATATCTCACAGTCACTCGCGGGGACTATAACTATACTTATATTCAATAACTTGTCTTCCTCCAAAGACACAGGATGCTCTACGATGCTCAAGATGAGTAGCCCTGGTTCTCTTCTCGTGGCCTCACGATGAATCCTTTGATTCTCTAGGCGAATCTACCCTGGCCACAGGCCAGCCAAATCACAGTCCCACTGGGTGCACCGTCGTGGAGGCCTTCAACCACAAATCCAGCCTGTAGCTGGCAGGTTCTAATCAGCTCTGCTGCGTAGGCCACTCCACGACCGATACTAGGGTTGCGAGCCCTAGGCAGGAGCCTCGTGTGATCCTGCTGATCACTCTCCTCTCTATAGCACCACAGTGGCTAGTCTCTTCCACCAGTCAACCCCCGGATACGACGAATCCTCAACTCTGCCACGTCACAGGCAGGCTAACACTCTCAGCAGTGTTCGTCCAGGAGTAACTCACAGCTTCTGCAGCAAACACATGGAGAGACTTTGGCTGCCTTGGGTAGACTGATCCATCATCCAATACAGCAGTCCCAGGTGGACTCTGTAATCAGATACGTCATTAGTGCTGGGGACACTCTAGGGCACCTCACTTACAGGCTTAGCCACAAACGTCCACCTATCCACTCCATAGATGGCGTTGCTGTCTAAGCGTCAAATCACCAGAGGTCAGCAGCGGCTATGTCACGAGCTGATTAGGACGGGAAACCAGCCCCTGTGGCCGGTATATCTCGTCCTCACTAGATGGCGTCGTCCATTTGGAGGGGGTTTCGGGAGCTGACCCACAGATGGCGTGGTCGTCACTGCTCCGTGCTCGGACGCTGGACTCAGGTCCGTAACAAAACTATATAAAAATTCTAATATTGATAGGGGATATTATACAAAAAATCCAATTACATTAATATTTCCATGAAATTTCCATAATTTCATACCTGATATTTATACAGATCTAAATGAAATAGAATACGTCAAATTAAAGAACAATTTAGAAGCATCACGTATAAAATTTCTAAAGAAAGGAAAACGATTTTACATGAACAAATTGTTGATATCATGTACCCATGCTGCAAGTCAAGATATATTTCATTGTGGATTTTATACGGATAATTTCCCAATGACAGAAAATTCACTACCCCCATTTGTGGTTATGAAACTTGAACTTCAAGACGGTAATAATGAGGTGGAATGAAAAATGTTGGCTAAGAATATTAATTCCTCAGACACATTTGCTAGCATTAAATTTAACATATATATGGAAGTCGGAGAAGAAGAAACAACAAAAGAATCACAAGGAGAAGGAGGAGGAGGAGAATCACGAACAATAGGAGGAGAAAGAGAATCGCAAACAGTAAGAGGAAAAGGAGGAGGGAGAGAATCACAAACAGTAGGAGGAGAAGGAGTTGGAGGAAGAGAATCACAAACAGTAGGAGGAGGAAGAGAATCACAAACAGTAGGAGGAAGAGATTCACTAACAGTAGGAGGAGAAGAATTAGGAAGAAAATCAGAAACAGCAGTAGGAGAACGAGGAAGAGAATCACAAGCATTTGGAATGCACATAGCACAGTTATTACAAGCTCGTTATGGAGGAGGAGAATCCCAAACAGTAGGAGGAAAAGGAGGAGAACCCCCCACCAAAAAGATAAAAACTGGATTCAGCTATGCAGAACAAAATGTTCCAAGCAGCATGGAGTATGACGAATCTCTCCATTTGAAGTACTGGGAAAGCTTTTAGGCACATTAAAAATAATCGTTTATGGTTCGTTTTCTTAAAAAAACACAAGGTCGTTTTAAAATATTAGATCCATGAAACATCTCTTAATATCATTCGAATCACATAGTCAACTATTTTTTTTATAGATGCACTCAGTCAACATTATAAGATGCAGTTGGTGCATTGGGAAAGCTTATAGGCACATTAAAAATAATCGTTTATGGTTTGTTTTCATTAAAAAACCCAAGATCGTTATAAAATATGAGATCTATGAAACCTCTTTCAATATCATTTCAATCGCACTGTCAAATATTTTTTTATAAATGCTCACAACATTATAAGATGCTGTTGGTGTATTGGGAGAGCACTTTAAAATGATTCGTTTTCATTAAAAAACACTAGATCGCTTTAAAATGTGTATAATCTTTTCAGTTTTTTTCACTTTAATTTTCAAGCTACGTCGTTCATTTTGATGTAAAATTGTTTGCAATAGAATTCTCTAAAGGGACGTTTGAATAGAAGGTCAAAAAAAGCCCAGCGTGCCATCCGCAGCCAACCCGAAAATCGGCTGAGCCATACCTGAGAACGAGCACCCATCAACATGCCCACTACACTGGCACTAAAATGTGTATACTTTTTAGTTTTCTCTCCTCAATTTTCATGCTACGTCGTTTATTTTGGTATCAGTAGTAAGGTTTTATATGAACAAATAACTTCAATATAAATTGGCAGAAGTAATTAGACTGGTGAAGATATATGTCTTAAGAACTAATATTGGGGAAGTAGGTAATATCGATGTCAACATAGAAAATAGTGATTCTATTGATATGTCTATTTTTAGTTCTTTCCAGAAAGTAGGATGGGAATCAATCCCTCTGAGAATTGTATAAGGTAGTGATCATGTCTCGAGTTAAGAACAATACCTTCTACTCTATCTGTCTGAGGGTTCTTTATCAGTTGAAATAGTCGCTATATAAACATCTCCCAAATATTAGATAAAGTTTACTTCCCTCATTTTTTGGCCCTCCCATAGGGTCATTTTAATTTTATTTACTCGGGGATATAAAAGGCCCGGGGATTTTATATACTGTGGTATATAAAACATTACAAATGTATATAAAATTAGGGAAAAATTACTAGGGGTTGACGACACATGTGATATTTTTTTTTACTTTGACATTATGTGAGGAAGTAAATATATAATCAACTTTAAGATTACATGAAAAATCTTCCACATAAACAAGTTGAAGAACATGATATCAGTAAATTTTAGATTTAAGCCTAAGGTACTCTATCCTTTTGAGATTTATAGCCTAAAACCCAGTTTCATTAAAAGCTGTTTTCCCATTATATATATTTAAAAAACATTAATATGCAGTATATATCTGGGCAAACTATACCTGATTTAATAAATATAACTAATACAAATAACTATCTACGGGCTCACCATAGCCCGTGTTACTTGGAACTTTTTGTTCTAGGTAGCGAATCTTTAACAACAACAACAACTAATACAAACTTCTATATTTTTCTTCCATCATCCTATTCCTCACCTTTTCATCAAGATATGACAAATATTACTGCTTGCGTGATTATTTTAATTCAAAAATTGTATAGTGAGGCAAATGTGAAACATGCAAATTTATATGTAATAGAAAATATTAATACTAATAATAATAATAATAAACCACAACCAATAAATTTATATGATGTAAATTCATATGTAGAAGCAGGTTTACTAAGAAAAAATAAGCAGTCATCTAAATTAAAAGTTCAATTTACAACTGATACTTGTGAAATAAAAGCGAATGTGACTATTTAACATTTTGTTATGTCTATGTAAATTCTTGCCCACACATTTCCCACAATGCAGTAGAAAATCAAAATGGTCTTCCCCTCCTTTTTTAATTATATTAACGACAATTATTATAACGGCAACATTATTTGATCCTCGATAATGACCCAGTTTTTACAATAAACTATTACAAAAAATATATCCTTCAAAATTTAAGGAATGTTTATATGTCAAAAAAGAAAAAAATTATTTAAAAGAATGTGCTTTTACTAACATGCCTTTTTCCTATGAAAGTTGGTCTTTGTGTAATAATACCCTGGACAATAATAAGGATGATTATTATTACCTCCCACTACATGACACCAAGTTTTTTTTTCAAATAGTTACTAATTTCCTCAAATACTGCAGACAGATATATAAATCACTCGTTAATCAAAATGATTATGATGGAGGAAGATGTCTACTAATTCAACTACCTGGTCTCTTGCTCTTAGGTTATGATATCGAGAAGCAAAAGAAAGGTATAGTTTCATTTTTCACCTCTGATTTACCGTGCAACTGGGTTATTCCAACTTCGGCGTCTGCCTTTTCTGAAATGGTTACCAATCCAGGTTGGATTGCAACTACAATGCTCAACCCTAAAATACAACCCGTTTTTAATTCACCCCACGTGATTAATATCTTTAGACTTCCTGACAGTGGCTTAGTTGTAGCTTATCATTGGTCCTCAATTCTCTTTTTACTCCTAGAACCCATATTAGTGATACCATCTTCTCAGCCTAAATTTAAAGTTCTGCAGGGTAATTGGGATCCTCATCAGTTAGTAAATAAAAAAAGAACAAACAATATTATTGATAAAGAGGCCAGTCTAAAATCTCTCGGCTCTCGTTATATTGTACATTATTACCCCAAGTCTCATCTTAATGAAAATATATTTTCTATTGCAGTGTTTTACAAAGATTCACCAAACATTAACCAACAACACGATTCCTTTCAACCCTCAGATTTCATGAAATCTCTTATCTGGGGTATTTCTCTCTTACAACTGAGTCAAGAAAAAATATAACAATGATAAGTACCTAACAGACGGAATGCATTAGGCAGTGGAGGCAGACTCCATACACAGTTTCAAATGTAGATATGATAGAGTCCAATGGGCTCAGGAATCTACACACCAGTTTATTGACAGTTAAGAGGCGGGATCAAAGAACCTAAGCTTAATCCTCCACCCCAAGCACAACTGGTGAGTACACACACACACACACATTTGACGAAAAAATTTTTTTACCAGTGTTTATATATAAAACTATAATCTCAATTTGCTTTTGTTTTCTTAGTAAGTATTAAATAACAGTAATATTATTTTATTTACTAAAGCAAAAAAAGAAAGAATAAGAGTGTAGTATATATATACTGTATACAGTCACCCAGGCCGCAGAGCTGGATTAGACATGCATGGACAATTTTAGGCATCCTAGAGAATATTATTTTAAGTTTAGAGTTGTTATTATTACTATTTTTTTCTTGACTCAGTTGTAAGAAAAAAATTCACCAGATAAGAGATTTCTTGAAATCTGAGGGTAGAAAGGAATCGTGCTGTTGGTCAATGTTTGGTGAATCTTCGGAAAACTTAAGTGTAGAAAGAAAAGTGTCAGCTTACCTAACCGATGGAATGCATTAGGCAATGATGATGAGGAGGCAGACTCCTTACGCAGTTTCAAATGTAGATATGATAGAAACCAATTGGCTCAGGAATCTATACACCAGTTCATTTGGATGCTGGACCAAAGAGCCGAAACTCAATCCCCCCAAATACAACTAGGTGAGACACTGTACACTATATTTCTTTTTTTTTTAGTAAATATATAATAATAATATTATTTTATTTACTTAAACAAAACAAAAAGAGAATAAGAATTTTAGTTTTATATATACTGTATACAGTCAACTGGGCAGTAAAGCTAGATTAGACACGTGTGGACAATTTTAGGCCTTCTAGAGAATATTAAGTTAAGAATTGTTGTCATTATTATATTTTTAACCAAGCACCTGGTTCACACAGTATGGTCTTTTTTAGCCCAATTATTAAATATATTCTCATCCATTTAATTTAATATTTGGAAAATTCCTACCTTTTTTATGGTGCTTCGAAATTCATTTGTTCTCTTTCTTCACTTTTTATACTTTTATTTGTGTTAATTGTTGTGAAAATTGCCAAAGTGGCCAGAATTACTGCAAGGAAACCAGCTATGGCATGTAGTGAACCCATAACATATTTTATTTTACCATCAGTCATTCGAACTGAAACTGATTCCATATATGGTATTTTGTTATACATATTCATAATAGATGTTATCGTAATGAACAAATATTTAATAACTAATACAATAAGTATAAAATATGTAAATATTCTATTCCCGAACATATATTTTTTGTATTTTTTATATAGAAACCGGAAAGTTAAATTAGACCCATGTGGTTTATTTGAGAAGTTGTACCGAAGGACTAGTGTCTTCTAGTTCCATACAGAACAACATGACACCTTAAACAACTGATATGGTGAAAATATCTTTTGGTTTCCTTCCAAGTAACTGATATGGTAAAAGCACCATATTATCCCCCCTTCTCTTCCATTATGTGGAATTTGTTACAGGAGTTTCATGAATGATAGAATCAATTGTTTAAGGGAATTTTTACAAATGGATGTCTAGATGAAAGATATAAAGATTTCCAAGCAATAAAATAAGAGTCAATCGATTGGCTATGATGTTGGAATTTGGAGGTGTATTGGTTTATTAGACTGGTGGAATTTGTAACAACAAGGAACATTTTTAGTTCTTTCCAGTCTTTTATTTCCAGAGAATTTTATAAAGTGATCATGTCTCGGTTCCCAATGTAGATATGATATAGCCCATTAGGCTCAGGAATCTGCACATCAGTTCATTGACTGTGGAGAGGTGGGACTAAAGAGCCGAAGCTCAATCCCCCTAAGCACAACTATGTGAGTGCACACACACACACACACACAATGAATAATAAAAAAATACAACATTATATATGAAATTATACTCAATAATTTCCTTTTTTAGAAGTACATATTATTATTATTATTATTTTATATAAAAAAGAAAGAATAAGAGAGTTTAGTTTTATATATACTGTAATACAGTCAACCACACCGCAAAGTTTTATTAGACACGTGTGGACAATTTAAGGCATCTTAGAGAATATTAATTTAGGAGTTGCTGCTTTGACACTTTACTTCCTACACTCAAGTTTTCCAAAGATTCACCAAACATTGACAAAGAGCAAGATTCCCCTCAGCCTTTAGATTTCATGAAATCTTTTTTCTAATGTATTTATCTCTTATAACTGAATCAAGAAAAAAATTAATAATGACAGCAACTAATAAATTAGAACAATTTCTTGAAGTTCTCGTTCTATGTAATTTTTGGCATAGCACAGCTGATTTTTTTGTCATCATAAGTTTTTAAAGAAATTTTCAAGGGGTTTATTATATAATATGATTCCCTAGGATGCTTAAAATTGTCCAAAGGTGTCTAATCTAGCTCTTTGGTCTGGTTGACTGTATAAAGTATATATAAAACTAAACCCTTATTATTTCTTTTTTTGTTTTAGTAAGTAAATAAAATAATATTACTGTTATTTAATACTTACCAAAATAAAAAAAAAATAGAGAATATAGTTTCATATATACTGGTTGAATTTTATTTTCATCCAATATGTGTATGTGTGTATACACTCATCTAGTTGTGCTTGGGGAAGGGGACTGAGCTTAGGCTCTTAGGCTCATAGGCCCCTGCCTCTTAACTATCAATGAACTGGTGTACAGATTCCTGAGCCCATTGGGCTCTATCATGTCTACATTTAAAACTGCTTATGGAGTCTGCCTCCACGTCATCACATTCCGTCTGTTAGGTACTCTGACACCTTTTTTTCTACACTCAAGTTTTTCAAAGATTCACCAAACATTGGCCAACAGCAGGATTCCTTTCAACTCTGAGATTTCATGTAATTTTTTATCTGGGGTATTTCTCCCTTACAACTGAGACCAGAAAAAATATAATAATGACAACAGCTTATAACTACTCCTCATAGATCATACCCTCAGCTCGGGGACTACCCTGGTGGCATCCCTCTGAACCTTTTCTAATTTAATTTTGTGTTGGATTAGATCTGAAACTGTGGATGGATGTGATGCCTCCTCCCCATCATGGCCTACATTGCATCCCATCTGTTAACTACTATGATACTTTTCTTTCTAAACACGATCCATCCAACTTTATCTATATACCAAAGAGTAGAAAAATGGCATCAACTAGAAAGAACTAAGAATGTAGCAAGCTGTTACAAAAGTCATCAGTTAAATAAACCACTACACCTCCTCCAAATTCCAACATTAAGAAGACTTGTAGATGTGTCAATCGAATCTCATCACTTTTGCGATGACTGTATTAAAAAAATGTCTATTTATGTTTATTCCAATAGACTTTTAAATTCGTCTACTAATTTAGATATAATAAAAACAAATACTATAGTATATGTTATTCCGATAAATTCTTTTAATATTGATTATGAAACAGTAAAATTTAATAATATTCATAAACGCAAACAACAACCTCGTAAGGTTGTTTTACCTCATTTACAATATATTTTAATTTGGTACTTACACGGATCTTATTTTCCTGTTGACCCGGTAAAATTTCAGCAATTAGTGAGTGTCGCTTCTTCATTAGTATTTAGAATTAATACAGTAAAAGTAAATGGAAGAATGCCATCCTTGGAAACTTGTATAACATTCATGCTGACATCCATTTTTGGTCATTCACTACCCCAATTGATCCCATCATTTATCAAACTCATATCCCAAATTCCAAATATTGTAATAGAATGGGATGATATGAAGATTTCACCATATCAGTTACTAGACGGGAAGAACCGGATTTTATTTTCACTACACATATTTAAGGCATTTGATATAGATGTTAATCATATTGTTATACATAACGAGGCAGGAACTACAAGACAATAGTCATGGTATCTTCATCCAAAACAACTAAAATTATCAGGAAAAATTGATGAGAAATTCTTCAGAGGAATAATTAAATAAAGTGAAGAAAGTTGTGGTCATGCTCATCAATGTCTATGGAATAGGTGGTAAAGGAAAGAATTTGTAATATCTTCAGTTTAGAGGAGTATTGGAAAAAGTATCAGCTATTCCTCTAACACCAACAACACACTTTCTTTCAATCCTCAGATTTCATAAAATTTCTTATCAGGGGTATTTCTCTCCTATAACTGAGTAAAGAAAAAATATAATAATGACAACAACTCCTAACTTAATATTCTCTAGGATGCCTAAAATTGGTCACACGTGTCTAATCTAGCTTTGTGGTCTGCATAACTGTATACAGTATATATAAAACTAGAACTCTTATTCTTTTTTTTACTAAGTCAATAAAATAATAATATCATTTAATAATTACGAAAAAACAAGAAATAGAGAGTATAGTTACATTATGTATACTAGTTGAAATTTTATTTGCATCCAATGAGTGTGTACTCACCTATTTGTGCTTGCGGGGGATTGAGCCTTGGTTCTTTGGTCTCGCCTCTCAACTGTCAATAAACTGGAGTATAGAGTCATGGGCTCTATCATATCTACATTTTAAACTATGTTGGGAGTAAGCCTCCACCACATCTCTGCCTAATGCTTTCTATTTACTAACTACTCTGACACTGAAAAAGTTCTTTCTAATGTCTCTGTGGCTCATCTAAATCCCTTATCTAGGATATCTCTCTCTTTCTCTCTTACAACTGAGTCAAGAAAAAATAATATAATGACAACAACTAATAACTTAACTAAATATTCTCTAGGATGCCTAAGATTGGCCACATTGTTGTTGTTGTTAAAGATTCGCTACCTGGAACAAAAAGTTCCAAGTAACACAGGCTATGGTGAGCCCGTAGATAGTTATTTCATTTGGTCACACGTGTCTAATCTAGATTGTGGCCTGCATAACTGTATACAATATATGTAAAACTAAACTCTTATTTGTTCTTTTTTTATCAAGTAAATAATATAATAATATTATTATTTAATACTTACAAAAAAAAGAAATAGAGAGTATAGTTACATATATACTGGTTGAAATTTTATTTTCATATTATGTACTCACCTAGTTGTGTTTGAGGGGGTTGAGCTCTGGCTCTTTGGTCCCGCGACTCAACTGTCAATCAACAGGTGTACAGATTCCTGAGCCTATTGGGCTCTATCATATCTACACTTGAAACTGTGTATGGAGTCAGCCACCACCACATCACTTCCTAATGCATTCTATTTATCAACCACTCTGACACTAAAAAAGTTCTTTCTAATATCTCTGTGGCTCATTTGGGCGCTCAGTTTCCACCTGTGTCTCCTTGTGCGTGTGCCCCTTGTGTTAAATAGCCTGTCTTTATCTACCCTATCAATTCCCTTGAGAATCTTGTATGCAGTGATCATGTCCCCCCTAACTCTTCTGTCTTCCAGCGAAGTGAGGTTCAATTCCCGCAGTCTCTCCTCGTAGCTCATACCTCTCAGCTCGGGTACTAGTCTGGTGGCAAATCTTTGAACCTTTTCCAATTTAGTCTTATCCTTGACTAGATATGGACACCATGCTGGGGCTGCATACTCCAGAATTGGCCTGACGTATGTGGTATACAAAGTTCTGAATGATTCTTTACACAAATTTTTGAATGCCGTTCGTATGTTGGCCAGCCTGGCATATGCCGCTGATGTTATCCTCTTGATATGTGCTGCAGGAGACAGGTCTGGCGTGATATCAACTCCCAAGTCTTTTTCTTTCTCTGACTCCTGAAGGATTTCCTCTCCCTGATGATACCTTGTATTTGGCCTACTACTCCCTACACCTATCTTCATTACATTACATTTGGTTGGGTTGAACTCTAACAATCACTTTTTCGACCATTCCTTCAGTTTGTCTAGGTCTTCTTGAAGCCTCAAACAGTCCTCTTCTGTCTTAATCCTTCTCATAATTTTGGCATCAGCCGCAAACATATAGAGAAATGAATCTATACCCTCCGGGAGATCATTTACATATATCAGAGACAAGATAGGACCGAGTACAGAGCCCTGTGGGACTCCACTGGTGACTTCACGCCAATTAGAGGTCTCACCCCTCACCGTAACTCTCTGCTTCCTATTGCTTAGGTACTCCCTTATCCACTGGAGCACCTTACCAGCTACACCTGCCTGTCTCTCCAGCTTATGTACCAGCCTCTTATGCGGTACTGTGTCAAAGGCTTTCCGACAATCCAAGAAAATGCAGTCCGCCCAGCCCTCTCTTTTTTGCTTAATCTGTGTCACCTGGTCATAGAATTCTATTAAGCCAGTCAGGCAAGATTTACCCTCCCTGAACCCATGTTGGCGATTTGTCACAAAGTCCCTTCTCTCCAGATGTGCTACCAGGTTTTTTCTCACGATCTTCTCCATCACCTTGCATGGTATATAAGTCAAAGATACTGGCCTGTAGTTCAGTGCCTCTTGCCTGTCGCCCTTTTTGTATATTGGGACCACATTTGCCGTCTTTCATATTTCTGGTAGGTCTCCCGTCTCCAGTGACCTACTATACACTATGGAGAGTGGCAAGCAAAGTGCCTCTGCAGACTCTTTCAGTACCCATGGCGAGATCCCGTCTGGACCAACAGCCTTTCTAACATCCAGATCCAGCACGTGTCTCTTGACCTCCTCTCTCGTAATTTCAAACTCTTCCAAGGTCGCCTGGTCTACGTCCCTTTCTCCTAGCACAGTGACCTCACCTTGTTCTGTTATGAAGTCCTCTTGGAACCTCTTGTTGAGTTCATCATTCACCTCTTTGTCATTCTCTGTATACCTGTCCTCGCCTGTTCTAAGTTTCACTACCTGTTCTTTAACTGTTGTTTTCCTTCTGATGTGACTGTGGAGTAGCTTTGGTTCGGTCTTGGCTTTGTTTGCTATATCATTTTCATAACTTTTCTCTGCTTCTCTTCTCACCCTGACATACTCATTCCTGGTTCTCTGGTATATCTTTCTGCTTTCTGGTGTTCTGTTATTCCGGAAGTTCCTCCATGCCCTTTTGTTCAGTTTCTTTGCTTCCATACATGCCCTATTATACCATGGATTCTTCTTTTGTTTCTCGGATTTTTCCTTTTGGGCCGGGATGTATCTGCTTACTGCCTCCTGACACTTTTGGGTGACATAGTCCATCATATCTTGTACAGACAAGATATGATGGACTGTGTCTCTGAGGACTGTGTCCCAAGGTATTTCCCTTAGGAAACTTCTCATCTCCTCATAATTTCCCTTTCGGTATGCCAGCCTTTTGTTTCCTAGATCTTTTTCGGGGGGGGGGGGGGGGGGATAATTCCGAGCTCTACCAGGTACTCAAAGTTCAATACACTATGATCACTCATTCCCAAGGGTGCTTCCATCTTGACTTCCCTTATATCCCACTCATTTAGGGTAAATATCAGATCAAGCATTGCTGGTTCATCCTCTCCTCTCATTCTTGTTGGATCCCTGATGTGCTGGCTTAGAAAGTTTCTTGTTGCCACGTCCAGCAGCTTAGCTCTCCATGTTTCTGGTCCTCCATGCGGGTCTCTGTTCTCCCAATCTATCTTCCCACGGTTGAAGTCTCCCATGATTAGTAGTCCAGATCCATTCCTGCTAGCAACAGAAGCTGCTCTCTCTATTATGTTAATGGTGGCCATATTGTTTCTATCATATTCCTGTCTGGGTCTTCTGTCATTTGGTGGTGGATTATATATGACTACGACTATAATTTTTTGCCCTCTAGTTGTTATTGTTCCTATTATGTAGTCACTGAAACCTTCACATCCCTGAACAACCAACTCCTCAAAATCCCAGCCTTTTCTTACCAGCAGAGCTACACCACCACCAACTCTTCCTTCTCTCTCTTTCCTCATAACATAATAGTCCTGTGGAAACACTGCATTTGTTATTGTTTTCGTCAGCTTTGTTTCTGTGAGAGCTATTATGTCTGGGTTTTCCTCTAGTACCCATTCTCCAAGTTTATTTCCCATATTTGTAATACCATCTATGTTAGTGTACATTGCCTTGAGGCTCACTTTCTTTTGTCCCTTCTCAAATCTCCTCTTTGGTGAATGTTCTGCTGGTGGAGGAAGCTGTGCCATGGGTGTGAGGATTTGTGAGGTGGATGCCAGGGTTGCAGAGGATACTGGGATGAGGGGTGGGGGTCAAGTGAAGGGGGAAAGACAGGAAGGGTATGGGGTGAACGGGGCGGGAGGACAGGAAGGAAAGAGGGGTTTTCTATGCAGAGGAGGGTGGTGGGGTTGCCCTCCCCGCTCGTGTTACTGGGTAGCTGGTTGTGGGTTATTTTACGCAGTGATGAGGTGGAGGCAAACTCCATACACAGTTTCATATGTAGATATGATAGAGCCCATTAGGTTCAGGAATTTGTGCGGGGCCAAAGAGCCTATGCTAAATCGTCCCCAAGCACAACCACACACACACACAAACACATTATAAGAAAACAATTTCAACCAGAATATATGTAACTATACTCTCTATTTTTTTAAGTATTAAATAATAATATTATTATATTATTTACTTAATAAAAAAAAGAAGGAACGAATATGAGTTTAGTTTTATATACTGTATTCAGTTACACAGGCCACAAAGCTATATTAGACACCTGTGGTAAATGTTAGGCATCCTAGAGAATATTAAGTTATGAGTTGTTGTTATTATTATAATTTTTCTTGACTCAATTGTAAGAGAGAGAGAGAGAGAGAGATACCCCAGATAAGAGATTTCAATAATATTATTTAATTAATAAAAAAACAAAGATTAGATATATAGTTTTATATATACTGTATACAGTTATGCAGGCCAAAAAGCAAGATTAGACGCATGTGGCCAATTTTAGGCTTCCTAAAGAATATTAAGTTATATTATATATTATTATTATATTATTATTATATATATATTATTAAAAATAATATTTCAGCCAGTGTATATGTAACTATACTCTCTATTTCTTTTTTTTTGTATGTATTAAATAATAATAATATTATATTATTTACTTAATAAAAAAAAAGAAAGAACGAATAAGAGTTTAGTTTTATATATACTGTATACAGTTATGCAGACCACAGAGCTAGATTAGACATGTGTGGCCAATTTTAAGCATCGTAGAGAATACTTGGTTAAGTCATGAGTTGTTGTCATTATTATATTTTTTCTTCACTCAGTTGTAGGAGAGAGAGAGATACTCTCAGATTTCATGCTAAGAGTTGAAAGTAATCGTTTTGTTGGTAAATGTTTGGTGAGGCTTTGGAAAACTTGAGTGTAGAAAGAAAAGTGCCTGAGTATCCAACCAGAGGGAATAGTTTACGCAGAGATGAGACTGAGGAAGACTTCATACACAGATTCAAATGTAGATATGATTGATTCCATTAGGCTCAGGAATTTGCACCGGGCCAAAGAGCTTATGCTCAATCGTCCCCAAGCACAACCACACACACAAACACAAATATGAAAATAAAATTTCAACCAGTATATATGTAACTATGCTCTCTATTTCTTTTTTTTTGTAAGTAATAAATGATAATATTATTATATTTTTTACTTAATAAAAAAAGAAATAACGAATAAGAGTTTAGTTTTATATATACTGTATACAGTTATGCAGGCCACAGAGCTAGATTAGACATGTGTGGTTAATTTTAGGCATCCAAGAGAATATTAAGTTAAGTTATGAGTTTAGTTGTTATCAATATTATATTTTTTCTTCACTCAGTTGTAGGAGAGAGAGAGAGAGATTCTCTCAGATTTCATGAAATCTGAGAGTTGAAACAATCGTTTTGTTGGTATATGTTTGGTGAGGCTTTGGAAAACTTGAGTGTAGGAAGAAAAGTGTCAGAGTACCTAACAAACGGAATGCATTACACAGTGGTGAGGTAGAGGCAGACTCCATACACAGTTTCAAAAGCAGATATGATATGGCCCAATAGGCTCTGGAATCTGCACATTAGTTCATTGACAATTGAACGAAACGCTTTGCGTAATAGTGGCTTTAGGCATTGTATGTACTAGCTCTACCTATAAGTCAAACAATCCTTGTAAATATTTATTGTATGTATGTACCTTACCTAAATAAAATTGTATTGTAATAAAATTGTTGTAATTAAGAGGTAGAATCAGAGAGCCTAAGCTCGATCCTCCCAAACACAACTAAGTGAGTAAAACTATGTGAGCTATTAAGCACATTACAATAATAATCAATAGTTCATTTTCATTTTCAGATTTCATTTATTTCTGTAGAAAAAAACACGATCCTTGTAAAACATTATGTGGCTTTACCTCTGTTAATATTGCTCCAATCGTGTTTTTAATGATTTTCATAAATGATTGTAATATTATAAGAAACAGTTGGGGTCTTGGAACAGCTGTTAAGCACATTAAAAATAAAATTCTATGGTTGGCATTAATTTTGGATTTTATGAGTTTCTCTAAAAGAATATAGGCAGTCGTTGGCCTGGCCCGCCAGGCGATCCCCAGCGCAACCTACAGTGAGTGGGCCTGTCATTTCCTGTGAGAGCTCACCTACACTAAAAGGTGTATAATCTTTTCAGTTTTCTCACTTTATAATTTTCGTGCTACGTCATTAATTTTGATGTCAAATTTTTCACAATAGATTTCTCGAAAGGGATGTATGCATAGAAGAAGGGTCAAAAAAGCTAGAGACACAATTGTTAATGTTACATACACATGTTCATACTTATATATATATATATATATATATATATATATATATATATATATATATATATATATATATATATATATATATATATATATATATATATATATATATATATATATATATATATATATATATATATATATATATATATATATATATATATATATATATATATATATATATATATATACTTCCTAGAAGGGGTACTGCCTCTGGTGCAAGTGTAGGGACCCAGAGCCTCGGAGAAGAAAATAAAGATTACTCAGAGAAGGCCTTGTGGATCCTCACTGAACACTTTGATATTTTCTTCTCCTACCACCACTATTCTTTTGGTATGTGTGTATATATATATATCTGACTTTATTTGAAAATGTCATTACATAAAAGGCCAGGAGGAGTGGTGCGTGGCCACTTCTGCAGCTGGCACCAGCTCCAGCACTTCAGCTCCACCTCAACTTCGGCCTTCGACATCCAAGCAGCCACTTTTCCGGAGCTTCAGGGAGGAGGAACTTTGACCCCCACCTACCGGCAACATCCCAGCCACTCATCGAGCCCGCCATTGCCGCCGCCACCCCGTTCCGGCCAAGCACTGTACAGCACAGTAAAAGCTTTGATGTGACGATGTGTACTGAATTTTGTAACTAGCTCATTAAGACTGTAACTTGTTTAGCTAAAAGAATTTTATGTGGATCATCCCTTGAACCCATTATGTCCCTCTGCAATCCTTTCCACTATCGCCTACAGGACGAGTATTGGGGTATACAATAAATGGACTAAAATAATTTTATCCTAATGTAACATGTTATTTTTTTTGGTTAATTTATGTAACTTCTGAAATAATCTTTGATAAGGAGATGACATTTTTTATTGTTTTCAATGCGTTTATGTTCAAGTTTATTGATTTTTATAAGTTTATATAGCATGAAATAACCGTTCATAACTAAAAAACTTATGATGAATAAAGTAACTGCTCTTGGTGAATCAATGACTTTTGATATAAAACAGATTATTGATATGTGTATGTATTATTGTAATATAATAACAACTTGTGACTTGTGAGCTATACAATTTGTGACAAGTAGCCTTGTACCCCTGCCCTGTAACCAATGTTGTAAACCCATTTTGTGTAATGGCATTTTCAAATAAAGTCAGATATATATATATATACACACATACCAAAAGAATAGGGGTGGTAGGAGAAGAAAATATCAAAGTGTTCAGTGAGGATCGACAAGGTCTTCTCTGAGTACTCTTTATTTTCTTCTCCGAGGCTATGGGTCCCTACACTTGCACCAGAGGCAGTACCCATTCTAGGAAGTATATATATATATATGTCGTACCTAGTAGCCAGAACGCACTTCTCAGCCTACTATGCAAGGCCCGATTTGCCTAATAAGCCAAGTTTTCATGAGTTAATTGTTTTTCGACTACCTAACCTACCTAACCTAACCTAACCTAACTTTTTCGGCTACCTAACCAAACCTAACCTATAAAGATAGGTTAGGTTAGGTTAGGTTGGGTTGGTTAGGTTCGGTCATATATCTATGTTAATTTTAACTCCAATAAAAAAAAATTGACCTCATACATAATAAAATGGGTAGCTTTATCATTTCATAAGAAAAAAATTAGAAAAAATATATTAATTCAGGAAAACTTGTCCTATTAGGCAAATCGGGCCATGCATAGTTGGCCAAAAAGTGAGTTCTGGCTACTAGGTACGACATATATATATATATATATATATATATATATATATATATATATGTATATATATATATATATATATATATATATATATATATATATATATATATATATATATATATATATATATATATATATATATATATATATATATGTCGTACCTAGTAGCCAGAATGCACTTCTCGGCCTACTATGCAAGGCTCATTTTGCCTAATAAGCCAAGTTTTCCTGAATTAATATATTTTCTCAATTTTTTTTCTTGTGAAATGATAAAGCTACCCATTTCATTTTGTATGAGGTCAATTTCTTTTTATTGGAGTTAAAATTAACGTAGATATATGACCGAACCTATCCAACCCTACCTAACCTAACCTAACCTGTCTTTATAGGTTAGGTTAGGTTAGGTAGCCGAAAAAGTTAGGTTAGGTTAGGTTAGGTAGTCGAAAAATAATTAATTCACGAAAACTTGGCTTATTAGGCAAATCGGGCCTTGCATAGTAGGCATAGAAGTGCGTTCTGGCTACTAGGTACGACATATATATATATATATATATATATATATATATATATATATATATATATATATATATATATATATATATATATATATATATATATATATATATATATATTAGTATATTTTGGTAGCAGTCTTTCCTGTAGACATATATTATTAAATATGACCGAAAAAGTAAGATTAATAATTCTAACACGAATTTTCTCAATCTTTCGTACATTTCTTTTCACTGTTGGAGGTAAATCAAAAATCAATTCTCCAAAATTCATTTTTATTTCTAGTCTGACGCGACACGAGCGCGTTTCGTAAAACTTATTACATTTTCAAAGACTTTAGTTTACAAATACACAACTGAATAGAACTTACGCATCTACGTTTTTATATCTACATTTGAGAGAGGTGGATGGGGTGAGGTGGCATTAATAGGGTATAAATTTCATCAACACAAGACAGAACAAGAGGTGGTATTAATAGGGTATTAATTTCATCAACACAAGACAGAACACGAAACAATAAGTATTGAATAGAAGTGATTGTAGAAAGCCTATTGGTCCATATTTCTTGATGCTTCTATATTGGAGCGGAGTCTTGAGGTGGGTAGAATATAGTTGTGCATTAATTGGCTGTTGATTGCTGGTGTTGACTTCTTGATGTGTAGTGCCTCGCAAACGTCAAGCCGCCTGCTATCGCTGTATCTATCGATGATTTCTGTGTTGTTTACTAGGATTTCTCTGGCGATGGTTTGGTTGTGAGAAGAGATTATATGTTCCTTAATGGAGCCCTGTTGCTTATGCATCGTTAAACGCCTAGAAAGAGATGTTGTCTTGCCTATATACTGGGTTTTTTGGAGCTTACAGTCCCGAAGAGGGCATTTGAAGGCATAGACGACGTTAGTCTCTTTTAAAGCGTTCTGTTTTGTGTCTGGAGAGTTTCTCATGAGTAGGCTGGCCGTTTTTCTGGTTTTATAGTAAATAGTCAGTTGTATCTTCTGATTTTTGTCTGTAGGGATAACGTTTCTATTAACAATATCTTTCAGGACTCTTTCCTCCGTTTTATGGGCTGTGGAAAAGAAGTTCCTGTAAAATAGTCTAATAGGGGGTATAGGTGTTGTGTTAGTTGTCTCTTCAGGGGTTGCATGGCGTTTCACTTTCCTTCTTATGATGCCTTCCACGAAACCATTGGAGAAGCCGTTGTTGACATGGACCTGCCTTACCCTACAGAGTTCTTCGTCGACTTGCTTCCATTCTGAGCTGTGGCTGAGAGCACGGTCGACATATGCGTTAACAACACTCCTCTTGTACTTGTCTGGGCAGTCGCTGTTGGCATTTAGGCACATTCCTATGTTCGTTTCCTTAGTGTAGACTGCAGTGTGGAAACCTCCGCTCTTTTCCATGACTGTTACATCTAGAAAGGGCAGCTTCCCATCCTTTTCCATCTCGTAAGTGAAACGCAGCACGGAACTCTGCTCAAATGCCTCCTTCAGCTCCTGCAGATGTCTGACATCAGGTACCTGTGTAAAAATGTCGTCAACATACCTGCAGTATATGGCCGGTTTCAAGTTCATGTCGACTAAGACTTTTTGCTCGATGGTACCCATGTAGAAGTTTGCAAACAGGACACCTAGGGGAGAACCCATGGCGACCCCATCTACTTGCTTATACATGTGCCATCCGGGCTCAAGAAGGGTGCCTCTTTAGTACAAGCTTGGAGTAGTTTCCTCAGAATATTTTCTGGTATGTCAAGAGGAGTACAGGCTGGATCACGATACACTCTGTCGGCTATCATCCCGATTGTCTCGTCCACAGGTACGTTGGTAAACAGCGATTCTACGTCCAACGAGGCTCTTATCCCTGTGGCCCGTGTGCCCCGCAGTAAGTCAACAAATTCCTTTGGAGACTTCAGGCTGAAGGCGCAAGGAACATAAGGAGTCAGCAGGCCATTGAATCGCTTCGCCAGTCTGTACGTGGGTGTGGGTATCTGGCTAATGATTGGCCGAAGTGGGTTTCCAGGCTTGTGTGTCTTGACATTTCCATACGCATATCCATGTTTATATTCCCCAATGATCTTTGGCAGGTGCAGTCCGGAATTCTTGGCGTTCACAGTTTCGATCAGTTTGTTGACTTTTGCTTTTAATTCGGCTGTAGTGTCCTTCGTTACCCTTTGGAACTTAGTTTGGTCAGAGAGTATGATGTTCATTTTCGCCAGATATTCGTCTTTTTTAAGAATGACATATATTGGCGACTTGTCACCTCTCCTGACAACTATCTCCTTGTTCTCACGAAGGCTTTTAACTGCCGCTTTGAGCTCGGGGGACAGTATGGTGCTTCTGTAATTGCCTCGATTCTTTCCTCCTTCTGCAATAAGTTCTGCTTGTAAGGTATCTTTGGTAGTGACCTTCTTTTGTGTCTCGAGGTCGAATATGTCGTCCAACAGAATTTCCAACTCTACTGTCATGGTATGTCCAGACCGAGTGAGATGGCCCGGAAAGTAGAGTTGGAAATTCTGTTGGACGACATATTCGACCTCGAGACACAAAAGAAGGTCACTACCAAAGATACCTTACAAGCAGAACTTATTGCAGAAGGAGGAAAGAATCGAGGCAATTACAGAAGCACCATACTGTCCCCCGAGCTCAAAGCGGCAGCTAAAAGCCTTCGTGAGAACAAGGAGATAGTTGTCAGGAGAGGTGACAAGTCGCCAATATATGTCATTCTTAAAAAAGACGAATATCTGGCGAAAATGAACATCATACTCTCTGACCAAACTAAGTTCCAAAGGGTAACGAAGGACACTACAGCCGAATTAAAAGCAAAAGTCAACAAACTGATCGAAACTGTGAACGCCAAGAAATCCGGACTGCACCAGCCAAAGATCATTGGGGAATATAAACCTGGATATGCGTATGGAAATGTCAAGACACACAAGCCTGGAAACCCACTTCGGCCAATCATTAGCCAGATACCCACACCCACGTACAGACTGGCGAAGCGACTCAACGGCCTGCTGACTCCTTATGTTCCTTGCGCCTTCAGCCTGAAGTCTCCAAAGGAATTTGTTGACTTACTGCGGGGCACACGGGCCACAGGGATAAGAGCCTCGTTGGACGTAGAATCGCTGTTTACCAACGTACCTGTGGACGAGACAATCGGGATGATAGCCGATAGAGTGTATCGTGATCCAGCCTGTACTCCTCTTGACATACCAGAAAATATTCTGAGGAAACTACTCCAAGCTTGTACTAAAAAGGCACCCTTCTTGAGCCCGGATGGCACATGTATAAGCAAGTAGATGGGGTCGCCATGGGTTCTCCCCTAGGTGTCCTGTTTGCAAACTTCTACATGGGTACCATCGAGCAAAAAGTCTTAGTCGACATGAACTTGAAACCGGCCATATACTGCAGGTATGTTGACGACATTTTTACACAGGTACCTGATGTCAGACATCTGCAGGAGCTGAAGGAGGCATTTGAGCAGAGTTCCGTGCTGCGTTTCACTTACGAGATGGAAAAGGATGGGAAGCTGCCCTTTCTAGATGTAACAGTCATGGAAAAGAGCGGAGGTTTCCACACTGCAGTCTACACTAAGGAAACGAACATAGGAAAGTGCCTAAATGCCAACAGCGACTGACCAGACAGGTACAAGAGGAGTGTTGTTAACGCATATGTCGACCGTGCTCTCAGCCACAGCTCAGAATGGAAGCAAGTCAACGAAGAACTCTGTAGGGTAAGGCAGGTCCTAGTCAACAACGGCTTCTCCAATGGTTTCGTCGAAGACATCATAAGAAGGAAAGTGAAACGCCATGCAACCTCTGAAGAGACAACTAACACAACACCTATACCCCCTATTAGACTATTTTACAGGAACTTCTTTTCCACAGCCCATAAAACGGAGGAAAGGGTCCTGAAAGATATTGTTAATAGAAACGTTATCCCTACAGACAAAAATCAGAAGATACAACTAACAATTTACTATAAAACCAGAAAAACGGCCAGCCTACTCATGAGAAACTCTCCAGACACAAAACAGAACGCTTTAAAAGAGACTAACGTCGTCTATGCCTTCAAATGCCCTCTTGGAGACTGTAAGCTCCAAAAAACCCAGTATATAGGCAAGACAACAACATCTCTTTCTAGGCGTTTAACGATGCATAAGCAACAGGGCTCCATTAAGGAACATATAATCTCTTCCCACATCCAAACCATCGCCAGAGAAATCCTAGTAAACAACACAGAAATCATCGATAGATACAGCGATAGCAGGCGGCTTGACGTTTGCGAGGCACTACACATCAAGAAGTCAACACCAGCAATCAACAGCCAATTAATGCACAACTATATTCTACCCACCTCAAGACTCCGCTCTAATATAGAAGCATCAAGAAATATGGACCAATAGGCTTTCTACAATCACTTCTATTCAATACCCATTGTTTCGTGTTCTGTCTTGTGTTGATGAAATTAATACCCTATTAATGCCACCTCACCCCATCCACCTCTCTCAAATGTAGATATAAAAACGGAGATGCGTAAGTTCTATTCAAAGGAATCCACAGGGAAAGAGCAGTTAGGCTATATAGACTACGTCTAGGTTACAGATGCAACTGGGAGATTGGTGAACCCCGACAGAGAGAGTGCATCTTCTGCCAAACTGTCACAGAAAATCCACTACTTCACTATCTTCTGGAATGTGAAGCAACTAATGACCTTAGAAGATCTTTAAGAGTTCCTGAATCATGCAGTGGCCACCCTGAAGCCATCATCACAGCCACTCTCCTGGTCAACAAAGGTGTCCAGCAGCTGGACACCCTCATGAAGACTGTGAAGCAGTATCCTCCCCCGCGATAACAGCTTGATGGTTAAATGCAACCTCAGAATACTGAGAAAAACAAAAAAAATTGTACCACTTACGGGCTATTCATGCCCGTGCCACCTCTTAGGTGGCTTAATCTTTATCAATCAATCAGTTCTATTCAGTTGTGTATTTGTAAACTAAAGTCTTTGAAAATGTAATAAGTTTTACGAAACGCGCTCGTGTCGCTTCAGACTAGAAATAAAAATGAATTTTGGAGAATTGATTTTTGATTTTCCTCCAACAGTGAAAAGAAATGTATGAAAGATTGAGAAAATTCGTGTTAGAATTATTAATCTTACTTTTTCGGTCATATTTAATATGACTGAAAATATATATATTTAATATATATATATATATATATATATATATATATATATATATATATATATATATATATTTAGGGGTACCACCACTGGTTTAATTAAAGGGACCCACATCCTCGAAGAAGAAAATAAATAGTGTTCAGAGAAGACCTTGTGGATTCTCACTGAATACTTAAATCTTTTCCTCTCCTACCACCCCTATAATTTTATATATATATATATATATATACATATGTCGTACCTAATAGCCAGAATGCACTTCTCAGCCTACTATGCAAGGCCCGATTTGCCTAATAAGCCAAGTTTTCATGAATTAATATATTTTCTCAAATTTTTTGCTTATGAAATGATAAAGCTACCCATTTCATTATGTATGAGGTCAATTTTTTTTATTGGAGTTAAAATTAACGTAGATATATGACCGAACCTATCCAACCCTACCTAACCTAACCTAACCTATCTTTATAGGTTAGGTTAGGTTAGGTACCCGAAAAAAGTTAGGTTAGGTTAGGTTAGGTAGGTTAGGTAGTCGAAATACAATTAATTCACGAAAACTTGGCTTATTAGGCAAATTGTGCACTGCATAGTAGGCTGAGAAGTGAGTTCTGGCTACTAGGTACGACATATATATATATATATATATATATATATATATATATATATATGCGAACAAGCCTGAATGGTCCCCAGGACAATATGCAACTTCTGGGGTATGAGTTTTCAGTTATATATATATATATATATATATATATATATATATATATATATATATATATATATATATATATATATATATATATATATATATATATATATATATATATATATATATATATATATATATATATATATATATATATATATATATATATATATATATATATATATATATATATATATATATATATATATATATATATATATATATATATAACCTACATATATATATGTCGTACCTAGTAGCCAGAACGCACTTCTCAGCCTACTATGCAAGGCCCGATTTGCCTAATAAGTCAAGTTTTCATGAATTAATTGTTTTTCGACTACCTAACCTACATAACCTAACCTAACCTAACTTTTTCTGCCACCTAACCTAACCTAACCTATTAAGATAGGTTAGGTTAGGATAGGTAGGGTTGGTTAGGTTCGGTCATATATCTACGTTAATTTTAACTCCAATAAAAAAAATTTACCTCATACATAATGAAATGGGTAGCTTTATCATTTCATAAGAAAAAAATTAGAGAAAATATATTAATTCAGAAAAACTTGGCTTATTAGGCAAATCGGGCTTATTAGGCAAATCGGACCTTGCATAGTAGGCTGAGAAGTGCGTTCTGGCTACTAGGTACGACATATATATATATATATATATATATATATATATATATATATATATATATATATATATATATATATATATATATATATATATATATATATATATATATATATACATATATATATGTATATATATATACATATATATATATATATATATATATGTATATATATATGTATATATATATATATATGTATATATATATATATATATATATATATATACATATATATATATATATATATATATATATATATATATATATATATATATGTCGTACCTAGTAGCCAGAACGCACTTCTCTGCCTACAATTCATGGCCCGATTTGCCTAATAAGCCAAGTTTTCCTGAATTAATATATTTTCTCAAATTTTTTTCTTATGAAATGATAAAGCTACCCATTTCATTATGTATGAGGTCATTTTTTTTTATTGGAGTTAAAATTAACATAGATATATGACCGAACCTATCCAACCCTACCTAACCTAACCTAACCTATCTTTATAGGTTAGGTTAGGTTAGGTAGCCGAAAAAGTTAGGTTAGGTTAGGTTAGGTAGGTTAGGTAGTCTAAAAACAATTAATTCATGAAAACTTGGCTTATTAGGCAAATTGGGCCTTGCATAGTAGGCTGAGAAGTGCGTTCTGGCTACTAGGTACGACATATATATATATATATATATATATATATATATATATATATGTCGTACCTAGTAGCCAGAACTCACTTCTCAGCCTACTATTCAAGGCCCGATTTGCCTAATAAGCCAAGTTTTCCTGAATTAATATATTTACTATAATTTTTTTCTTATGAAATGATAAAGCTACCCTTTTCACTATGTATGAGGTCAATTTTTTTTTATTGGAGTTAAAATTAACGTAGATATATGACCGAACCTAACCAACCCTACCTAACCTAACCTAACCTATATATATAGGTAAGGTTAGGTTAGGTAGCCAAAAAAAGCTAGGTTAGGTTAGGTTAGGTAGGTTAGGTAGACAAAAAAACATTAATTCATGAAAACTTGGCTTATTAGGCAAATCGGGCCTTGCATAGTAGGCTGAGAAGTGAGTTCTGGCTACTAGGTACGACATATATATATATATATATATATATATATATATATATATATATATATATATATATATATATATATATATATATATATATATATATATATGTCGTACCTAGTAGCCAGAACGCACTTCTCAGCCTACTATGCAAGGCCCGATTTGCCTAATAAGTCAAGTTTTCATGAATTAATTGTTTTTCGACTACCTAACCTACATAACCTAACCTAACCTAACTTTTTCTGCCACATAACCTAACCTAACCTATTAAGATAGGTTAGGTTAGGATAGCTAGGGTTGGTTAGGTTCGGTCATATATCTACGTTAATTTTAACTCCAATAAAAAAAATTTACCTCATACATAATGAAATGGGTAGCTTTATCATTTCATAAGAAAAAAATTAGAGAAAATATATTAATTCAGAAAAACTTGGCTTATTAGGCAAATCGGGCTTATTAGGCAAATCGGACCTTGCATAGTAGGCTGAGAAGTGCGTTCTGGCTACTAGGTACGACATATATATATATATATATATATATATATATATATATATATATATATATATATATATATATATATATATATATATATATATACATATATATATGTAAATATATATAGTATATATATATATACATATATATATATATGTATATATATACATATATATACATATATATATATATATATATATATATATATATATATATATATATGTATATATATACATATATACATATATATATATATATATATATATATATATATATATATATATATATATATATATATATATATATATATATATATGTCGTACCTAGTAGCCAGAACTCACTTCTCAGTCTACTATGCAAGGCCCGATTTGCCTAATAAGCCAAGTTTTCATGAATTAATGTTTTTTCGTCTACCTAACCTACCTAACCTAACCTAACCTAGCTTTTTTTGGCTACCTAACCTAACCTTACCTATAAAGATAGGTTAGATTAGGTTAGGTAGGGTTGGTTAGGTTCGGTCATATATCTACGTTAATTTTAACTCCAATAAAAAAAAATTGACCTCATACATAATGAAATGGGAAGCATTATCATTTCATAAGAAAAAATTATATAAAATATATTAATTCAGGAAAACTTGGCTTATTAGGCAAATCGGGCCTTGCATAGTAGGCTGAGAAGTGAGTTCTGGCTACTAGGTACGACATATATATATATATATATATATATATATATATATATATATATATATATATATATATATATATATATATATATATATATATATATATATGTCGTACCTAGTAGCCAGAACGCACTTCTCAGCCTACTATGCAAGGCCCGATTTGCCTAATAAGCCAAGTTTTCCTGAATTAATATATTTTCTCTAATTTTTTTCTTATGAAATGATAAAGCTACCCTTTTCATTATGTAAGAGGTCAATTTTTTTTTATTGAAGCTAATATTAACGTAGATATATGACCGAACCTAACCAACCCTACCTAACCTAATCTAACCTATCTTCATAGGTTAGGTTCGGTTAGGTAGCCGAAAAAGTTAGGTTAGGTTAGGTTAGGTAGGTTAGGTAGTCGAAAAAACATTAATTCATGAAAACTTGGCTTATTAGGCAAATCGGGCCTTGCATAGTAGGCTGAGAAGTGCGTTCTGGCTACTAGGTACGACATATATATATATATATATATATATATATATATATATATATATATATATATATATATATATATATATATATATATATATATATATATATATATATATATATATATATATATGTCGTACCTAGTAGCCAGAACGCACTTCTCAGCCTACTATGCATGGCCCGATTTGCCTAATATGCCAAGTTTTCATGAAATAATTGTTTTTCGACTACCTAACCTACCTAACCTAACCTAACCTAACTTTTTTGGCTACCTAACCGAACCTAACCTATAGAGATTGGCTAGGTTAGGTTAGGTAGGGTTGGTTAGGTTCGGTCATATATCTACGTTAATATTAATTCCAATAACAAAAAATTGACCTCATACATAATGAAATGGGTAGCTTTATCATTTCATAAGAAAAAAAATAGAGAAAATATATTAATTCAGGAAAACTTGGCTTATTAGGCAAATCGGGCCTAGCATAGTAGGCTCAGAAGTGCGTTCTGGCTACTAGGTACGACATATATATATATATATATATATATATATATATATATATGTCGTACCTAGTAGCCAGAACTCACTTTTCAGCCTACTATTCAAGGCCCGATTTGCCTAATAAGCCAAGTTTTCCTGAATTAATATATTTACTATAATTTTTTTCTTATGAAATGATAAAGCAACCCTTTTCTCTATGTATGAGGTCAATTTTTTTTTATTGGAGTTAAAATTAACGTAGATATATGACCGAACCTAACCAACCCTACCTAACCTAACCTAACCTATATTTAATGGTAAGGTTAGGTTAGGTAGCCAAAAAAAGCTAGGTTAGGTTAGGTTAGGTAGGTTAGGTAGACGAAAAAACATTAATTCATGAAAACTTGGCTTATTAGGCAAATCGGGCCTTGAATAGTAGGCTGAGAAGTGCGTTCTGGCTATTAGGTACGACATATATATATATATATATATATATATATGTCGTACCTAGTAGCCAGAACGCACTTCTCAGCCTACTATGCAAAGCCAGATTTGCCTAATAAGCCAAGTTTTCCTGAATTAATATATTTTCACTAATTTTTTTCTCATGAAATGATAAAGCTACCAATTTCATTATGTATGAGGTCATTTTTTTTTTATTGGAGTTAAAATTAACGTAGATATATGACAGAACCTAACCAACCCTACCTAACCTAACCAAACCTATCTTTATAGGTTAGGTTAGGTTAGGTAGCCGAAAAAGTTAGGTTAGGTTAGGTTAGGTAGGTTAGGTAGTCGAAAAAACATTAATTCATGAAAACTTGTCTTATTAGGCAAATCGGGCCTTGCATAGTAGGCTGAGAAGTGCGTTCTGGCTACTAGGTACGACATATATATATATACATATATATATATATATATATATATATATATATATATATATATATATATATATATATATATATATATATATATATATATTTATATATATATATATATATATATATATATATATATATATATATATATATATATATATATATATATATATATATATATATATATATATATACATATATACATATATATGTTGTTGATTCCTTCTCACATTGGCCTGTAGGAACATGACAAAGTTGACGCCCTTGCTAAAGCTGCAATAAATAAAGACAGTATTTAACGGAATCTTGAGTTATCAACTAGGTCCCTTAAAAGTGTCATTAGACGAGAACTCCTGGATGAATTTTAAGAAAGTAGAACAGTGCAAACTGGAACTATCAGGTCCATTGTTCATCACAATGAAATGTGTGAAGTAAAACATGTGTATGGGGCAAGTAACAAAGTCAGTTGACTAACAGATGTTGTCACAGCTCGTATAAGACTTGGCAACAAGTATCTCTGGCAGTTCGGTTTGTATAGAGATCTAGATGAAGTAAAGTGTAAAGTGTTTGGACAAAGACAGGGACACACACTCGATCACTATATCTTGGATTGTAGTAAAATTGAGCCATTTAGAGATAAATCTAAGCTCACTCTGTATGATATGGCAACTCACCTTATTACCATGGATATATTACTTGAAATCCTTGCACTGTATCCATATTTCGCTTCCAGTAGATAAACGACATATAAGTTTCAGAAACAAGAAGTGTATTGTGAAGACTAATAATAAACAGAAGCTACCCTATGACACTATCTCCACTGGTCAAACTATTATGTATTAACGATAAGACCTACCATTAATGTATAATGACTTACTGTAAATGTATAGCTCTTGAAATAGCACTCTCTCTGTAACTAGCTGACATTGTAACTATAAGGTGTGAGGGATAGATGAAATTGTTTATGTAATTATCTAAGATGAGGTCTGATAAAGACCTTTTGTGCCCTCTGTAATGCTTTTTGTGCTACCGCTCACAGGATGGGTATGGGGTGCAAAATAAATTAGCCGCCTCCGGTGGCAACAATCAAATCAAATCATCGTCTCTTCAATTTCTAGTGTGTGGTTTGGTCAACATTTTTCAGCCACATTATTGACTCTTTTTATCTGCTTACCAGTAACCTTTCTATGTCTAACATGTTCTAGTTTACCAGTAACCTTTCTAAGTCTAGCATGTTCTAGTTTACCAGTAACCTTTCTATGTCTAACATGTTCTAGTTTACCAGTAACCTTTCTAAGTCTAGCATGTTCTAGCTTACCAGTAACCTTTCTAAGTCAAACATGTTCTAGTTTACCAGTAACCTTCCTAAGTCTAACATGTTCTAGTTTACCAGTAACCTTTCCAAGTCTAACATGTTCTAGTTTACCAGTAACCTTTCTAAGTCTAACATGTTCTAGTTTACCAGTAACCTTTCTAAGTCTAACATGTTCTAGTTTACCAGTAACCTTTCTAAGTCTAACATGTTCTAGTTTACCAGTAACCTTTCTATGTCTAACATGTTCTAGTTTACCAGTAACCTTTCTAAGTCTAGCATGTTCTAGTTTACCAGTAACCTTTCTATGTCTAACATGTTCTAGTTTACCAGTAACCTTTCTAAGTCTAGCATGTTCTAGCTTACCAGTAACCTTTCTAAGTCAAACATGTTCTAGTTTACCAGTAACCTTCCTAAGTCTAACATGTTCTAGTTTACCAGTAACCTTTCCAAGTCTAACATGTTCTAGTTTACCAGTAACCTTTCTAAGTCTAACATGTTCTAGTTTACCAGTAACCTTTCTAAGTCTAACATGTTCTAGTTTACCAGTAACCTTTCTATGTCTAACATGTTCTAGTTTACCAGTAACCTTTCTAAGTCTAGCATGTTCTAGTTTACCAGTAACCTTTCTATGTCTAACATGTTCTAGTTTACCAGTAACCTTTCTAAGTCTAGCATGTTCTAGCTTACCAGTAACCTTTCTAAGTCAAACATGTTCTAGTTTACCAGCAACCTTCCTAAGTCTAACATGTTCTAGTTTACCAGTAACCTTTCTAAGTCTAACATGTTCTAGTTTACCAGTAACCTTCCTAAGTCAGAGAAATGTCTGGTATACATGAGCGTGATTCTCAACTTGAGTGTTGTATTTTACTTCACCTTGTCTGATTGCTTCCAGTCATGTTTCACGTATGACAATATTGCAGCAGCAATTGCAATTTTGGTCCAGAGGTCGTAACAGGAAAAAAAATTGCAATGTGTGGCCGGACTGGAAGAACAATTTCATATATATCATGTGGACGAATAGAGTAAACTTTCCGGAGAAACGAGCGACGCGGAGCCCGTAACTGTAGAAATGTTCTTCCTGAATTGAATACAAAATGAAAAAGGGGTATTTTTTGGCATAAGTGTACATATAATTCTGTATATGGATGTATACATATTTAGACAGACGCACACGCGCACACACACACACACACACACACACACACACACACACACACACACACACACACACACACACACACACACACACACACACACACACACACACAAACACGGGGCGCCCAACTTGAAATCGCAAACATAACTTGGTGAATACACACACACACACACACACACACACACACACACACACACACACACACACACACACACACACACACACACACACACACACACACACACACAGACCTTACCAATCCTTACTACTCTCCGTAGTGTATAACAAATCATTGGCAACAAGGGAACTGCCAAAAATTTGGAAAAGCAGCTAATGTAGTCCCGATATATAAGAAAGGGGATAGACAGGAGGCACTGAACTACAGGCCAGAGTCCCTAACCTGCATACCATGCAAGCTGATGGAGAAGATTGTGCGAAGAAAGCTAGTGGAACATCTGAAGTGAAGGAACTTTGTAACACAGCATCAATATGGGCTCAGGGATGGCAAGTCCTGCCTCATAGGGCTAAATGAATTCTACGACCAGGCAACAAAAATCAGGCAAGAAAGAGAGGGACGGGCAGACTGCATATTTTTGGATTCCCAGAAAGCCTTTGATACAGTACCACACAAGAGGCTAGTGAAATAGCTGGAGATAAAGGCTGGAGTGAGGGGAAGGTACTCCATTGGATAAAGGAGTACCTAAGCAACAAAAGACAACGAGTCACTGTGAGGGGTGAGGTCTCAGATTGGCGAGACGTCACAAATGGAGTCCCGCAGGGGTCAGTCCTTGGACCTATACTGTTTCTGATATATGTAAATGATCTCCCGGAGGGTATAGACTCGTTTCTCTCAATGTTTGCTGATGGTACAAAAATTATGAGGAGGATTGAAACAGAGGATGATAGTAGGAGGCTACAAGACGACCTGGACAGATTGAATGAATGGTCCAACAAATGGCTGCTCAAGTTCAACCCAAGTAAATGCAAAGTAATAAAAGTAGGCGGCGGAAAAAAAGGCCAGACACAGGATACAGAATGGGAGATGAAATACTTCATGAAACGGACAGATCGAAAGATCTAGGAGTTGATATCACACCAAACCTGTCTCCTGAAGCCCACATAAAAAGAATTACGTCTGCGGCATATGCGAAGCTGGCTAACATCAGAATAGCATTCAGGAACCTGTGTAAGGAATCATTCAGAACTTGTATACCACAATATGTAACACCAATCCTGGAGTATGCGGCCCCAGCATGGCGCCCGTACCTTGTCAAGCGCAAGACGAAGTTGGAAAAAGCTCAGTGGTATGCCACTAGATTAGTCCCGGAGCTAAGAGGCATGAGTTACGAGGAAAGGCTGCGAGAGATGCGCCTTATGACACTGGAAGACAGAAGAGTACCGGGAGACATGATCACTACCTACAAAATCCTCAGAGGTATTGACAGGGTAGACAAGGATAAACTATTCAACACTGGTGGTACGCGAACAAGGGGACACAGGTGGAAACTGAAAGCCCAAATTAGCCAGAGGGACGTTAGAAAGAACTTTTTCAGTGTCAGAGTAATTAACTGGTGGAATGCATTAGGCAGTGACGTTGTGGAGGCTGACTCCATACACAGTTTTAAATGTTTATATGATAAAGCCCAGTAGGCTCTGGAATCTGTATACCAGTGGATTGAAAGTTGCCAGGCGGGACCAAAGAGCCAAAGCTCAACCCCTGCAAGCACAACTAGGTGAAAACAGAAACACACACACACACAGAAAAAAAAATGGACAGAGAGAAAAATCCAGGAGTTGATATCACACCAAACATGTCTCCTGAAGCCCACATAAAAAGAATAACATCTGAGGCATACGATAGGCTGGCTAACATCTGAAAAGCCTTCAAGAACCTGTGTAAGGAATCATTCAGAACCTTGTATACCGCATATGTAAGACCAATTCTGGAGTATGCGGCCCCAGCATGGATCCCGTACCTTGTCAAGCAAAAGACGAAGCTATAAAAAGTTCAGAGCTATGCCACTAGGCTGGTATCAGAACTAAAAGGCTTGAGCTACGAGGAAAGGCTGCGAGAGATGGACCTCACGACACTGGAAGACAGAGGAGTAAGGAGAGACATGATCACTACCTAAAAAATTCCCAGAGGAATTGACAGGTTAGATAAGGATAAACTTTTTAACATGAGTGGTATGCGAATAAGGGGAGACAGGTGGAAACTGAGTGCCCAAATTAGCCAGAGGGAGGTTAGAAAGAACTTTTTCAGTGTCAGAGTAGTTAACAGATGGAATGCATTAGGCAGCGATGTGGTGGAGGCTGACTCCATACACAGTTTCAAATGTAGATGTGATAGAGCCCAGTAGGCTCAGGAATCTGTACACCAGTTGATTGACAGTTGAGACGCGGGGCCAAAGAGAGAGCTCAATCCGCACAAGCACAACTAGGTGAGTACAACTAGGTGAGTAAACACCAAATGCACACGCACACACACACACACACACACACACACACACACACACACACACACACACACACACACACACACACACACACACACACACACACACACACACACACACACACTCTTTATTAGGGCATGTATGGAAGTGAAGAAACTGAACAAAAGGGCGTGGAGGAACTTCCAGAATAACGGAACACCAGAAAGCAGAGAGAGATACCAGAGAACCAGGAATGAGTACGTCAGGGTGAGAAGAGAAGCAGAGAAAAGTTTTTAAAATGATATAGCAAACAAAGCCAAGACCGAACCAAAGCTACTCCACAGTCACATCAGAAGGAAAACAAGAGTGAAAGAACAGGTAGTGAAACTTAGAACAGGCGAGGACAGGTATACAGAGAATGACAGAGAGGTGTGTGAAGAACTCAACAAGAGGTTCCAGGAGGTCTTCACAATAGAACAAGGTGAGGTCACTGTGCTAGGAGAAAGGGAGGTAAACCAGTCGGCCTTGGAAGAGTTCGAAATTACGAGAGAGGAGGTCAAGAGACACCTGCTGGATCTGGATGTTAGAAAGGCTGTTGGTCCAGATGGGATCTCACCATGGATACTGAAAGAGTGTGCAGAGGCACTTTGCTTGCCACTCTCCATAGTGTATAATAAGTCACTGGAGACGGGAGACCTACCAGAAGTATGGAAGAAGGCGAATGTGGTCCCAATATACAAAAAGGGCGACAGGCAAGAGGCACTGAACTACAGGCCAGTGTTCTTGACTTGTATACCATGCAAGGTGATAGAGAAGATTGTGAGAAAAAAACTGGTAACACATCTGGAGAGAAGGGACTTCGTGACAAATTGCCAACATGGGTTCAGGGAGGGTAAATCTTGCCTGACTGGCTTAATAGAATTCTACGACCAGGTAACAAAGATCAAGCAAGAAAGAGAGGGCTGGGTGGACTGCATTTTCTTGGATTGTTGGAAAGCCTTTGACACAGTACCGCATAAGAGGCTGGTACATAAGCTGGAGAGACAGGCAGGTGTAGCTGGTAAGGTGCTCCAGTGGATAAGGGAGTACCTAAGCATTAGGAAACAGAGTTACGGTGAGGGGTGAGACCTCCGATTGGAGTGAAGTCACCAGTGGAGTCCCACAGGGCTCTGTACTCGGTCCTATCTTGTTTCTGATATATGTAAATGATCTCCCGGAGGGTTCGATTCATTTCTCTCAATGTTTGCGGACGATGCTAAAATTGTGAGAAGGATTAAAACAGAAGAGGACTGTTTGAGGCTTCAAGAAGACCTAGACAAGCTGAAGGAATGGTCGAACAAATGGTTGTTAGAGTTTACCCCAACCAAATGTAATGTAATGAAGATAGGTGTAGGGAGCAGGAGGCCAGATACAAGGTATCATCTGGGAGAGGAAATTCTTCAGGAGTCAGAGAAAGAAAAAGACTTGGGGGTTGATATCATGCCAGACCTGTCTCCTGCAGCACATATCAAGAGGATTACATCAGCGGCATATGCCAGGCTGGCCAACATACGAACGGCATTCAGAAACTTGTGTAAAAAATCATTCAGAACTTTGTATACCACATATGTCAGGCCAATCCTGGAGTATTCAGCCCCAGCATGGAGTCCATATCTAGTCAAGGATAAGACTAAACTGGAAAAGGTTCAAAGGTTTGCGACCAAGCTAGTACCCGAGCTGAGAGGTATGAGCTACGAGGAGAGACTACGGGAATTAAACCTCACTTCGCTGGAAGACAGAAGAGTTAGGGGGGACATGATCACCACATTCAAGATTCTGAAGGGAATTGATAGGGTAGACAAAGACAGGCTATTTAACACAAGGGGAACACGCACAAGGGGACACAGGTGGAAACTGAGTGCCCAAATGAGCCACAGAGATATTAGAAAGAACTTTTTTAGTGTCAGAGTGGTTGACAAATGGAATGCATTAGAAAGTGATGTGGTGGAGGCTGACTCCATACACAGTTTCAAGTGTAGATATGATAGAGCCCAATAGGCTCAGGAATCGGTACACCTGTCGATTGACGGTTGAGAGGCGGGACCAAAGAGCCAGAGCTCAACCCCCGCAAACACAACTAGGTGAGTACAACTTTGTGAGTACACACACACACAGTAGTCATATATAACCCCCCACCGAATAACAGAAGACCCAGACAGGAATATGATGGAAACAACTTGGCCACCATCAATATAATAGAGAGAGCAGCTTCTGTGGCAAGCAGAAACGGATCCAGTCTACTAATCATGGAAGACTTCAACCATGGGAAGATAGATTGGGGGAACAGAAACCCACATAGAGGCCCAGACACATTGAGAGCTAATCTGCTGGATGTGGCAACAAGAAACTTTCTAAGTCAACACGTCAAGGGACCGACAAGAATGAGAGGAGGGGATGAACCAGCCTTGCTTGATCTGATATTTACCCTAAATGAGTCGGGTATAAGGGAAGTTAAGTTGGAAGCCCCCTTGGGAATGAGTGATCATAGTGTATTGAGCTTTGAATACCTAGTTGAGCTAGGAATTATCACCCCCAAAAAAGAACTGGGAAACAATGGGTTGGCGTACCGAAAGTGAAACTATGAGGAGATGAATAAATATCTATGAGATATTGTTACGGCCCTATTGGGTCGCAACTGGGTTCTTTCTCTGATGTTAGTAGAGTTTGGGTATCCATCCCCAAGTTAGTAGTGGCTTTCAAGGGGTGTGTTCCGTAACGCAAGTAAATTAAAGGGGACGGGATAAAACTGCACAAAATTAAAGATATAATTATTCCACCACCATAAATAAATACATAAACATCACACCCGGGGTTGCTATTACTACACTTATTTACAATAACTTCTTCTTCTTCTTCGAAGACACGGGATGCTCCACGGTGCTCAACGATGCTTAGCCCTTGGTCCTCTTCTCGTGGCCTCTCGACGAATCCTTAGATTCTCTTAGCGAGTCTACCCCGGCCACAGGCCAGCCCAATCACAGTCCCACTGGGTGCACCATCGTGGAGGCCTTCAACGACCAATCCAGCCTGTAGCTGGCAGGTTCCAATCAGCTACGCTGAGTAGGCCACTCCACGACCGATACTAGGGTTGCGAGCCCTAGGCAGGAGCCTCGTGTGATTCCACAGATCACTCTCCTCACCACAACACCCCAGTGGCTAGTCTTCTCCGCCAGTCAGCCCCGGGTACGACAATCCCTGGTTCTGCCACCTCACAGGCAGGCTAACACAACAGTGTTCATCCGGGGGGGTGACTCACAGCTTCGGCAGCAAACGCGTGAAGAAACCACAGCTGCCTTGGGTAGACTGATCCAACGTCCACTACAGCAGTCCCAGGTCGACTCTGTAATCAGACACGTCATCAGTACTAGTTACACTCTAGGGCACCTAACTCACAGGCCTAGACACAAACGCCCACCTATCCACTCCATAGATGGCGTTGCTGTCTAAGCGTCACCTCACCAGAGGTCAGCAGCGGCTATGGTATTAGCTGATCAGGACGGGAAACCAGCCCCTGTGGCCAGTATATCCTGTCCTCACTAGATGGCTTCGTCCATTTGAAGGGGGTTTCGGGAGCTGACTCACAGATGGCGTGGACGTCATTGCTCCGTGCTACGACGCTGGACTCGGGTTCGTAACAGATATACATTGGGACACAGAACTCAGAACCAAGTCCGTACATGACATGATGGACTATGTCACCCAAAAATGTTAGGAGGCTCTAAGCAGGTTTGTCCCAGCCCGACAGGAAAAAACAGAGAAGCAAAGGAAGAATCCGTGGTTTAATAGGGAATGCATGAAAGCAAAGGAGCTGAGCAAAAGGGCATGGAGGAACTTCCGTAATAACAGAACACCAGAAAGTAGAGAGAGAGATACCAGAGAACCAGGAAAGAGTATGTTAGTGTGAGAAGAGCAGGTGGGAAAAGGTATGTAAATGATATAGCTAATAAAGCCAGGACCGAATCAAAGCTACTACACAGTCACATCAGGAGGAAGACAACAGTGAAGGAACAGGTGATGAAACTTAGGGTGGGCAAGGACAGGTACACAGCGAATGACAAAGAGGTGTGTGAAGAACTCAATAAAAAGTTCCAGGAGGTCTTTACAATAGAACAGGGAGAAGTCACGTTGCTAGGAGAGGTGGCAGCAAACCAGGTGTCCTTGGAAAGGTTCGAAATTACAAGAGATGAGGTCAAGAAGCACCTATTGGAGCTGGATGTGAGAAAAGCTGTTGGGCCGGACGGAATCTCACCATGGGTATTGAAAGGGTGTGCAGGAGCACTTTGCTTGCCACTCTCCATAGTGTATAGTAGGTCACTGGAAATGGGAGACCTACCAGAAATATGGAAGACTGCTAATGTAGTACCAATATACAAAAAGGGTGACAGACAAGAGGCACTGAACTACAGGTAAGTGTCCTTAACTTGTATACCATGCAAGGTGATTGAGAAGATTGTGAGAAAAAACCTAGTAACACATCTGGAGAGAAGAGATTTCGTGACAACCTATCAACATGGGTTCAGGGAGGGCAATTCTTGCCTTACAGGCTTGATAGAATTCTATGATAAGGTGACAAAGATTAAGCAAGAGAGAAAAGGATGGGCGGACTGCATTTTTTTGGACTGGCGGAAAGCCTTTGACACAGTACCCCATAAAAGGTTGGTGCATAAGCTGGAGAAACAGGCAGGAGTAACTGGTAGGGTGCTCCAGTGGATAAGGGAGTACCTAAGCAATAAAAAGCAGAGAGTTACAGTGAGGGGTGAGACCTCAGAATTGCGTGAAGCCACCAGTGGAGTCCCACAGGGCTCTGTACTCGGACTTATCCTGTTTCTGATATACGTAAATGATATCCCAGAGGGTATAGACTCATTCCTCTCAATGTTTGCTGACGACGCCAAAAATATGAGAAGGATTAAGACAGAGGAGGACAGATTGAGGCTTCAAAAAGACCTGGACAAGCTGCAGGAGTGGTTGAACAAATGGTTGTTAGAGTTTAACCCAAGCAAATGTAATGTAATGCAGATAGGGGTAGGAAGCAGGAGACCATATACAAGGTATCATTTGGGAGATGAAATACTTCAAGAGTCAGAGAGAGAGAAAGACCTGGGGGTTGATATCACGCCAGACCTGTCCCCTGAAGCTCATATCAAGAGGATAACAGCAGCAGCATATGCCAGGTTGGCTAACATAAGAGTGGCCTTGAGAAACTTGTGTAAGGAATCTTTCAGAACATTATATACCACATATGTCAGACCAATCCTGGAGTATGCGGCTCCAGCATGGAGTCCATATCTAGTCAAGCATAAGACTACCCTTACCCTTCCTGTCCACTTTCACCTCTCACCCCATTCCCTCCCTGTCCTCTCCCTCTCCCTCTTCCCCCCTCACCCCATACCCTCCTTGGCCCCCTTCCCCCCCCCTCACCCAATATCCTTCCTGTCCCCCAGCCCCCCTCACCCCATACCCTCCCAGTCCCCCCTTTCCTTAACCCTCCACACCTCACCCCGGCATCTGATAAGACCCTGTTAACCATCTCGCAAGTTCCATTCCTAACCAATGATCCCCTTGCCCCCCCTACCTCAGACTCCCCTGCATTCCCCAGCACATGACCTCTCTCTCCCTCCACCACATGCCCCCCCTCTCTTCCCCATGCCATGCCATAAGTGACCCCCAACACCAGACCCTTTCAGCCACATGCCTCCAGACCATCCCAGCCCCCCTGTACCAGATCGTCCAAACCCCCTCACACCCCAGGTCCTCCTTCCTAGGCCCTCCCGCCCCCTTCCCCCTCCTCCCAGACACATGTAGTACCCCAACTCCAGGGGAATCAACAGAAACTGAGGATGGACAGAAGAGAGTCAGCTGTAGGGTGATGTAGTCGAACATAGATGAGATCACAAGCAACACAAGTTCACTTAGGGAAAGTGCACATGAAGCGAACCTGGATGTAATTGGTCTCACGGAAACGAAACTCTTTGGAATAATTATAAATGCGGTGTTTTCCCAGGACTACACTGTAATAAGGAGAGAGAAGGAAGGGGAGGAGGCAGAGTGGCGCTACTGATGAGAAAAATATGGAGTTTCGAGGAGATGAATATTCTGGGCTGCGAAAGGTTTGAGACTTCATAACAGGCACCATGATGATCGGAGGACAAATAGTAGTAGTAGCAGTGATATATAAGCCAACTAAATGACAGAAGACACAGGCAACAGTATGCCAGAAACAACAATGCAGTTAAAACTATAATTGAGAGAGCAGGCACTGCTGCCTGTGGAAAGTGATCCTATCTGCTCATCATGGGGGACTTCAATCACGGAAGGATAGACTGGGAAAACAAGGAACCGCACAGAGGTGAGGAAACATGGGGAGCTAAACTGTTGGAAGTGACAAGAAACTTTTTTAGTCAGCATTTCAGGGAAGCCACAAGAATAAGAGGCAACGTGGACCAGCAAGACTCGACCTAGTATTCACTCTGAACGACTCCGAAATAAGGAAAATCGGTTTCGAAGCCCCCGTGGGACTGAGTGATCACAGTGTATTGATGTTTGAGTACCTGGACGAAGTAGGGTTAAGGTACCCAAGGAAAGGCCCAGAAAACAAAAGGCTGGCATTCTGAAAGAGAAACTATGAGGAGATAAGAAACTTTCTAATAAATATAACTTGGGAAACGAAGCTCAGAGGAAAGACAGCCCAAGACATGATGGACTACATGACACAGAAGTGTAAGGAGGCGGCAGACAAGTTCGTTCCAGTCCAAAACGTAAAAAAATTAAATAGAGACAAGAAACCCTTGGTTTAATTAGAGATGTAAGCTAGCAAAGCAACTAATTAAAGGGCGTGGAAAAACTATAGCAATAACAGGACACTGGAGAGCAGAGAAAGATACCAGAGCGCCAGGAATGAATACGTCAGGGTAAGAAGAAATGCAGAGAGGCAATATGAAAATGACATAGCAAGCAAAACAAAGACTCAACGCAATTTGCTGCAGAGCCACATCAGGAGAAAAACAAGAGTGAAGGAACAGGTAATAAAACTGAGGATAGGGAATGACAGATTCACTACGTACGACAAGAAAGTGTGGGAGGAACTCAGTAAAAAATTCCAGGAGGTCTTCATATCAGAGCAAGGATAAGTCCCAGAGATAAGAGAGGGAATATCTATCTAACCAGTCACCACTAGAGAAGTTTGTGATTACAAGTTGGGGGAGTTGAGGAAGCATCTGCTAGACTTTGATGTGACAAAGGCAAAAGGCCCAGATGGAATCTCACCATCGATACTAAAGAAGGAGCAGAAGCTCTGTGCTGGCAACTCTCCATGGTGTATAGCAAATCACTGGTAACAGGTGAACTGCCAAAAATTTGAAAGATTGCTATTGTAGTCCCAATATTCAAGAAGGGGTGATAGGAGGCACTGAACTACAGGCCAGTATCCCTAACTTGCATACCATACAAGATGATAGAGAGGATTGTGCGAAAAAAGCTAGTTGAACATCTGGAGCGAAAGAACTTTGTAACAGCAGCAGCATGGGTTCAGGGATGGCAAATCATGCCTAACGGAATTAAATGAATTATATGACCAGGCAACACAAATCAGGCAAGATGGAGAGGGCTGAGAAGAATGCATATTTTTGGACTGCCAGAAAGACTTTGACACTGAACCACATAAGACTCTAGTGAACAAGCTGGAGATGCAGGCAGGAGTGAAAGGGAAGGTACTCCACTGGATAAGAGAGTACCTAAGCAACAGAAGACAGTGAGTCACTGTGAGAGGTGAGGTCTCAAAGAGGGTTGGCGTCACCAGTGAAGTTCCACCGGGATCAGTCCTTGGACCTATACTGTTCCTGATATATGTAAATGATCTCCCAGAGGAAATAGACTCGTTCCTCTCAATATTTGCTGATGATACAAAAATTATGAGGAGAATCAAGACAGAGGAAGGTAGTATGAGGCGACAAGATGACTTAGACAAACTGAAGTATTGGCCCAAAAAATGGCTAATCCAGTTCCACCCAAGTAAATGTAAGGTAATGAAACTAGGTTTCATTAATTTAATAATATGGCATATTATTTCCTGTTTTCCCAGCAGGGAAAATGATTTTTTGTAGTATGGGAGGCTGGGTAACATCAGAACTGCCTTCAGAAACCTGTGTCAGGAATCTTTCAGAACCTTGTATATCACATACGTAAGACCAATCCTGGAGTATGGAGCCTACTCCTTGTCAAGAACAAGACGAAGCGGAAAAAAAGTTTAGAGGTATGCCAATAGGCTAGTTCAAGAACTAAGAGGCATGAGTTACGTGGAAAGGCTGAAGGAACTGCATACACCTCACGTCGATGAAAGATAGAAGAGCTCGGGGAGACATGATCACCACATTCAAAATTCTCAGGGAAATTGACAGGATAGACAAGGATGGATTATTTAACACGGGTGCTACACGCACAAGGGGACACAGATGGAAGCTTAGTACCCAAATGAGTCACAGGGACGTTAGAAAGAGCTTATTCAGTGTCAGAATAGTTAGTAAATGGAATGCACTAGGAAGTGATGTGGCGGAGGCTGACTCCATACACTGTTTTAAACTGTAGATGTGATAGAGCTTGAGAAGCTCAGGAATCTGTACACCAGTAGATTGACGGAAGAGAGGTGGGACCAAAGAGCCAAAGCTCAACCTCCGCAAACAAAACTAGGTGAGTATATGTAGGAGACAGCGCGCCTCAGGAGAGCACATGTAGGAGAGAGCGCACCTCAGGAGAGCACATGTAGGCTGGTACATGTAGGAGAGAGCGTGCCTCAGGAGAGCACATGTAGGATGGTACATGTAGGAGAGCGCGTGCCTCAGGAGAGCACATGTAGGAGAGAGCGCGCCTCAGGAGAGCACATGTAGGCTGGTACATGTAGGAGAGAGCGTGCCTCAGGAGAGCACATGTAGGATGGTACATGTAGGAGAGAGCGCGCCCCAGGAGAGCACATGTAGGATGGTACATGTAGGAGAGAGCGCGCCTCAGGAGAGCACATGTAGGAGAGAGCGTGCCTCAGGAGAGCACATGTAGGATGGTACATGTAGGAGACAGCGCGCCTCAGGAGAGCACATGTAGGATGGTACATGTAGGAGAGAGCGTGCCTCAGGAGAGCACATGTAGGATGGTACATGTAGGAGAGAGCGCGCCTCAGGAGAGCACATGTAGGAGAGAGCGCGCCCCAGGAGAGCACATGTAGGATGGTACATGTAGGAGAGAGTGCGCCCCAGGAGAGCACATGTAGGAGAGTGCGCGCCTCAGGAGAGCACATGTAGGATGGTACATGTAGGAGAGAGTGCGCCCCAGGAGAGCACATGTAGGATGGTACATGTAGGAGAGAGCGCGCCTCAGGAGAGCACATGTAGGATGGTACATGTAGGAGAGAGCGCGCCTCAGGAGAGCACATGTAGGATGGTACATGTAGGAGAGAGTGCGCCCCAGGAGAGCACATGTAGGATGGTACATGTAGGAGAGAGCGCGCCTCAGGAGAGCACATGTAGGATGGTACATGTAGGAGAGAGCGCGCCTCAGGAGAGCACATGTAGGAGAGAGTGCGCCCCAGGAGAGCACATGTAGGATGGTACATGTAGGAGAGAGTGCGCCTCAGGAGAGCACATGTAGGATGGTACATGTAGGAGAGAGCGTGCCTCAGGAGAGCACATGTAGGAGAGAGTGCGCCTCAGGAGAGCACATGTAGGATGGTACATGTAGAAGAGAGCGCGCCCCAGGAGAGCACATGTAGGATGGTACATGTAGGAGAGAGTGCGCCCCAGGAGAGCACATGTAGGATGATACATGTAGGAGAGAGCGCGCCCCAGGAGAGCACATGTAGGATGGTACATGTAGGAGAGAGCGCGCCCCAGGAGAGGCGGTCTCGTGACGTGGTCTGCAAGTCGCTACTCACTGGGTTAACTGAAAGTGATTAAAACAGGAACATACATACCATTCACTTTACAGAAAGTTGTTTATGTCCCCAAACTCTGATCAGTGTTTTTCATTGTACTGAACTTTTGTATTATTGGAAAAAAATTAACGAGATAAGCATTTTTGTTCGGAGAATTTAAAAAGAGTTCATTTCAATTTTTTGCTGGAATATATTCAAAATATATCAGCTATCATATATAAAATGCAGAGTTTAAAGGAAATTCATTTAGTTTAACAATACTGTCTGAAATTTAAAAATTAGGGAACAAGTTAAATATATAATACAAACATGGCAAAAATATAAATGAATGATCTTTTCAAAATTGCAAGATATATATTTTATTCACTAAGGAAAACTGTTCTATTTTAATGTATTTGCTAAAAATTTTACAAATAAAAAATGTCAATATTTTCGTATTTTAAATAATATGTGAGAAGCTGATAGCTCTTTATGGTAGTGTATTTGTGTGTATTGTAAAGCATTAGTGCATTGCATTGTGGCTGTTATATTTTGTATTACTTCGTCAAGAAACTTCGATGGTTTTGGAACTTACTTTTGTTGTAACAGTATATCGTTATAGTCTCACATTAGTATGTCATGGTTATAGATCAATAATAGTCGTACATCAGCCTATTTTCGTCCCCACCATATTCGCAAAATGACAGGATAAGGTAAATACTCTTTATTCAAAATATTATATATTTTACATTTAGTATCCAACACCACCTTTTGTCTGAATTAATTTAACAGCTTAATCCGCCTCCTATACCAGCGTCTTTGCACACTCTATGTCTAGAGAACAACTTAGGGCTCTCAAAATTAACGGCCAAATATTAGTCACATATAACAGCACACATATACTACACAATACCTTTTCACATGTTTCCCCTTTTGTCAGCCAGCTCGAATGGTAGGTACTGTCCGCTAGTTAGAGCGATGTCACCGTGGCAAGTCGCACCAATCGCTGGCTTGTAAATTTCTGTTGGGATCCGGATCAGAATTGCTACACGAATGTCGTTTTGCCCGCCACATCAGTGACACCTCTGGGAACTCCCTCAGATTACTTCACTGTGGAACGTCATCTTTTCATAAAACTACTTCTTTTCCTGTTGCACCTGGACTGAAACAGGTGGAGCTGTCGTGAGGGGCAGACGTGTCTCAATGTGTTCCTGGGGACTTGTTGAAGAATCGCCTGTGGGCTGCCGAGCGGTGTGGACGTGTCATTTGCCCGCTCTAGTAGTTTAGGGGTGATTGACGTTTTCGCCAGAAGGGGGTTTGGGTGTCTCTACCCTCCCTGCTGTTCCTGGTGGTGGGGACGTGGAGTGTTTTGTGATGGGCGGCCCTATTCCCGCTGTCGTGCGATTAAACTCCATCGGATTGGAGTTTACTGGTCGTGCGGGTTACCCGCTGGTGGACGTGGTATTCAGTGACATGCTTCGTGTCCCGATTGGGGACGTATATGGCATTGAGCTGGTCACTGCTCACCGTGTCATTATCAAGTTTGTGGATGAGGCAGTGTACCGTGCTTTCCTATGGAGGTACGAGGGACGTACTCTGAAGCTCCAGGACCGCACCGGGTCTGTGACCATTTCAGACCGTAGTGGTGCTGTGACGTATGTCAGTGTTCATGGCGCCCCCATGGAGTTTCCTGAGACTCTCCTCCGGTGATTCTTCCAGAGGTACGGCTCCGTCATCAGTGTGCGGATGAACTCACTGTCGTCTGGCACGTATTCGGGTGTGAAGACCAACATTCGGACCCTCGGGATGCGGCTGAGGTCGGACATACCGTCCTCTGTCCGGCCGTTGGGGTACTACGGGCGGGTGTTTTATGCCCGGAAACCCCGTACTTGCTTCCGGTGTGGCTTGTTGGGGCATCAGGCTGCCAGGTGTACTGCTGATCCGGTCGCTCCTGTGTTCCGTGAGGAGGATTTCCCGCCACTCCCTCTGGAGGAGGACTCCGGGGATGAGGAGGTGAGCGTCCCGTTCGCTGCTGAGGCTCCCCCAGCGTCACCCAACGTTCCCCGTGTCTCTGGCCCTGCCGTTCCCATGGACCTTCCTGGTGATCCCTCTGGAGCGTCGCTGTCGGCTTCCTCGTCTTCGGCTGTGGAACCTGGCCATGTGTCCTCCCCTCGGGTCCCTCCTGTGCTGGGTGCTGGGGTGGCTGCGGAGCCTCCTACTGTGTGTGGTCCGGTTCCCCCTGTGGTAGAGGCTGCTGCCGTTCTGCGTCGGGCGTCGGTTCGTCCGGCTAGTGGTGCCCGTGCTACTGGATCTGCTTCTGGCTCTGACGATATCCGGCCGGAGCCCAAACGTTCCAGGCGTTCGTCTACAGCCTGGGCTGATGTTGGGGACTTTAGTGACTGTGGGTCTTCAAGTGTTGATGGCGTGGATCCGGCTGAGTCATTGTCTCCGCGGTTGGTGGTGGTGGAGGTTCATGTGCCTGCTGGTGCTGATGCCCGTGTCTCAGGTGTGTCTCCTGTTTCTTCCCCGTCTGGGGGCTTTTCGCTATGGGGTGTGGTGGTTTCTGCTGCCAGGGATGGTGCGGATGCTGGTGCTGGGCGTGGCCTGGTGGTGACTTTACATAAGGATACGCACCGCCATGATTCCCTGCAGTCGTCTGGTGGTGTGCCCGTGGCCGCTGGTGCCCCTGTGGTGGTGCCTTCTGTTGAGCTCTCTCTCGAGCCCTCTGTCGAGCCCCCTCCTGCGGTGTTGTGCATTGAGGACCTGGAGGCCCGGGTTGCCAAGTTCCTGTTGCTTGAACGGCCGGAGGATTTTTCTGGTGGGTGGGTTCCGGGTGTTTGGGATAGGGTGGCGGTTACTCGCGTCCGGAGGGACACCGTGTGGGTTCCATGTCTGCGGGTGTTTGTTGCCGAGGTTCTGGTTCACATGGCGCAGCCGGTATTAGGCCACGCCTCCTGGACAACGTGGCTGCTTTGGGAGGCGTTCAATGTGCGGTTTCCACCGGATATGTTCCCGGGCAACTATGTATACTGATTTCATGTTACTGTAGTTGTTGTTTTTGTTGGTATTCTTGGCTTGTTGGGTGCTGTGTGAAGTGTCTTGTTATGTTTCTTGATGTACTTTATGTTGTGTTTTATTCTCGGTCCTTCAGGCGAGACCGAGGGACGTTTTGGCTTTGCTTTGGCATGTATATTGTTGTGTTTGTACCTGTTTGTTTTCTGGTTTGCGTGGTTTGCTTGTTTATTATTATTGTTTATTTTGGCCTCGCCCTTTGTTTGTTGCGGGGCGGATGGTTTGGTATGAGTGTTTTTATTCCTGTATTGTTTCTGTGCTGTACGTTTGCACTGGTGTTTTCATCTTGCTTTACCTGTTGTTCGTGTTTGTTCTTTATGTATTGTTTGGTATGCATTGTGATTGTCCTGTTATGTTTCCTGTTATGCCTCTTGATGTATGTTTTGTTTTATGAAGGTTTTGTTTTGTGATGTTACTGTGCTTGCTTGTTTGCCATTGTATTATGTTTTGTGCCTTGATGTATGCAGTATTTTTCTATGCATTTATCGTGTTTGTGTTTTGTTGTGCTGTGCTGTCGGCCCTTCTGGCCGGTGGTCTATTGTTTTAAATTGTTCTGTTCTGTTTTCTGTGTTGTTTTTATTGTATTTAATTTGCATGCTTTGCATGTAAAAAAAAAAAAAAAATGTGTTCCTGGATTGGCTGCTGAGGCAGTTCACGGAGGTTTGTTGATTTTCTGAGCCCTGCCAGAAATTCTAAATTACTGGGAACTTGAATTAATTATTGCATTGTTATGGTATCGACACCATTGCTGGGGGAGAGGGTTGTGGCGATTTCGGCGCCATCTATGGACCTGCACTCCAACTCCCAGATATTAGGTGAGACGCTGACAATGCCATCTGTTGGCGGTGGTGTGGCGTTGGTGAATGGCTCCAGTTTCACACCTCAGTTAGAAGATGAGGTCGATAATGATGACCTTTGGTGAGTGGCATAACGATATCAACACCATCTAGGACTCCTGGTTCAACCTTGACGCCGAGCGGACGTCTGGACACCTCCGCTTGGGAGCTGCCGGATCACGTCTTGTTTTCGCGTTTTGGCTTTGCTACTGCCGTTTGGCATCCCTATTCAACGGTCCGGTTTTATAACGCCTGGCGCACATATTTTTTTTTTTTGCGTGTTCTGGTTGGTTCTCCAGGCGGGGTGACGGTGTTCGGGGGGCCGGCTTGGCCGACGGGTGCCGGGGGTTGGTGGGTCTTGGTGGGCCGTGGTTGGCGGCTGGCTTTTGCTCTGCCGAGGGACACTGGATGACTTTTTGCATTTTAGTTGGGGACCGTGTTTTGGTTTTGCTACCTGGTGTTCTCTGTGTGGAGCGGGGCTGGTGCTTGTCACCCTGATGTACTCCTGGGGCTCCCCAATCATCTGCCCATCTGTGCGTTTATTTGCCGTATGGCATGTTAGTTTATAGTGTTTGGCGTCACTCATTTCGCAATTTAGCTTGGCGATCCACCTTTCCTGGCTTCGCAATTAACCCATCACGGGTACGCCGGGGCGCATCCGATACCACGATCGTCGTCGCCCCTAAATCAACAACAACAACACCATCTAGGTTGTGAAAGCAATTACATATTCAGTTCCCCGGTGGAAGGGTGGTAACCTAAGGTTACCCAGTGTATTGTCTGTCTAGCTAATGGGGTTTTATGTTCACAGAGGTGATGTAAGGAGGCAATTATGCTGAAGGCAGTTCATCTTGGGCAATTCAGAACTTTTGACTTGTTCCTATGAGAGGACAAAGTGGCCATCGTTGGTAGTAGCAGTGTGTTAGCTGCCGGATTTAAGCAGTGTTGTGTGGACCTACGTACCCGGGATTTGGCCAAGAAGAGTTACGAGACGACAGTAGTGCGTCTGTTAAGAAGTGCTGCTAGTGTGATGCTAGAGACTTCTGCCAGGGTGTTAGCTACCCCTGTATGTGATTATTTGAGACCCCTATCAGCGTGTTACTGAAGCCCTCAGCCAGTGTATGTCTGGAGAGCGGAGGTGGAGTATTAGGACATTGTGACGATACCGTGTGTGGACTGGACCATGTTGAGTAAGGTGAACTCGCCGGTGGGTTGCGTGGTGACCGCCGGCCAGGTCGGACGTTCCTGAGGTCTCTCCGCTTCTGGCTAGTGTTTACGTTGGGTGATCGCTTGTTTGCCCTGCTGGTGGTGGTTTGCCACTGACAGGGTGACGTTTGCTTAGCCATGGGGACGTCTCGCCCTCCAATGACGAGGACGCTGTCAGCTGGTCTGGCGTTTACGGTGCCGGTGGACCATCCATTGGTTGGTGTCGCCCTGGTGGACGTGCTGCATGTGGAGCTGTCGGACCTGGTGGGCATCCAGCTGCTTCAGGGCCACCGTGCTGTAGTCAAGTTCCGCCTCCAGGCTGCCTTTCAGGCATTTCTCGAGCGGTGTGAGGGGGCGTGTTTACCCTCTCCCTGATACTGCTGGCTTCGTTAAGGTAGTGAATCTCAGTGTCACCTTGACGTCTGTGACGGTGCATGGTGCCCCCTTCGAATTTCAGGACGACTTTTTAACCTCCTGTTTCGAACGGTTTGGGGCTGTGTTAAGTGTTCGATGGAATAAGGTCGTTGCCGGGCACTGTGTTGGTATGCTTGACGGCTCCCGCACCCTGACGATGTCGCTGAAGTGTAGTGTACCGTCGTCGATGTCCGTGTTGGGTTACACGCTCCGCTGCCAGTACCGGGGTCAACCGCGCACCTGTTACCGGTGTGGTCACGAGGGTCATCTGGCTGCGGCGTGCTACATGGGAGCAACTGGTCGGATGCATGTTCTTCGTGCGGAGGATTTTCCGCCCCTGTTGCGTTCGGACGGTGTGGGTGCTGTGCCTGAGGTGCCTGACTGCCTGTCTGCTGCTCCGCCTGTTGAGGCGAGTTCTCTGGCCCGTGCGACACGTCAGGTGACTGCTGTGGCCCCTGGGGTTGTTGAGCCGGTGTGTGAGGGTGACGGGGCGTCGCCTGCGCTGCGTGTAGTGAAGTGTGTCCCGGTGGAGGTTCATGTCCCACCCCCGCCTGTGGATGTGATACCGGCTCCCGGGGACGCGGGTTCTGCTGTTTTGGAGGGGGTGCTTCGGCAAGGTGGGGTGCCTGTGTGTGTTAACGACTGTAGTTCTGCTCTTTCCATTCCTTTGCAGAAGCGTGCACGTCGGTGTTCTGAGGCTGTTTCCGTGGATGATGTAGACAGTGTGGGTGATGTGGCCTCTGTGGACTCTTCGGACGGTGCGGGTGTGGCCTGTGTGGATGTAAAGATGGTGGCCGTGCCTGCGGAGGGGCCTGCTGGGCGTGGTGTGGTGCGGCCTGTCTCGAAGCGTTCGCGGCGGGCTCGGAGTGTGTCTCCCCTTCGTGGTGTGCCTTGGGAGGAGGTGGGGGAGTATGGTGCTCAGTTGGCGTCCCCCGCCGTGGATGATGGTGCTCAGTTGGCGTCCCCCGCCGTGGATGATGGTGCTGTGCAGGGCTCCGAAGTTGCTACCTGTGTCCCCCTTCCTGTGTCACCTGCTGTTGGATCCTCGCAGTGGGGGGTTGTCCCTGATGATCGGGACCTCGTCGTGATGTTGCGGAAAGATGTGCGCCGGGGGGCCTCAGCTCCTGTGCCCTGTGGTGGGGTTGCTGCCGCGCCTGCATCCCCTGCTGTTCCCCCTCCTTCATTGCCCCGGTCTGGTGGTTGCCTAGTCCCGTCTGCTGGGGTCGTGCCCTGTGCGGGTCCGGAGTTGGGCCCTTATCGGGATGCCCGGGTGCTTCCGATCCCATGGTGCTCGTCCACTATCTGGGTATCGTCTGAGAAGGTGTTTGTTTATAGGGTGCCGGATAGGATGTCTCAGCCGAGGGTACTGCCTGATGGCCGGCTGCCCGCCGACCTGTGGGTGATTTGGGAAGCGTACTGCTTGCGCTTTCCGATACGCAAGTTTCCGGAGAAGTATTAGTTTCCATCTTGCGCGCACGGCTACGCCGTGCCTAGATCAGCTGCCGCCGTGACAACGACTCCCCGCCCCCCGGCGCGGGGAGTCTCCCTCTAACGTTCGCCTCTGTTTTCGTCGCCACTCCTCTCTCTACGGCCCATCACATCTACCGCTTTTGACTTTCTTCTCCTCCTCACCATCAACGCGTCTCCTTACATCTGTCCTGGTGCAGTCATCGGGAGGGTTACCCCTTCATGCAAACTGTACCTATTCTCAAGAAGAAGAAGAACTCGCCGGTGATGACCATTGAGCGTGGACGACGTGTACGTGAAGATAGTGGACTCACTGGGGCTTGATAAACACTGTAGATATATTGAGTGTCCTGAGTGAAAGCGATACAGTGTAAAAATGTGTAGTTATACTTAGAGATATAATATATTTTGGTGAAGGTGATAATATATAGGTGAAGTGTAATTGTGTATTATTTATCGCCCCCTTTATTCCTTGCACTGTTACTTGCTACTGCCAATTCTTGAAAACATACCATCGACTTGCGGTAGGATGAAGAAGAAGAGGTTACAAGACACGTTAACAGAAAGAACCCGGTTACTGGCCCAAGCTTCAGTAACATGCATCAAAATTACCGACTATAATGCCTAAATCTATATTCTCTAGAGTTCAGGCGGGAGAGATACATAATAATTTATATATGGAAAATATTAGAGGAGCTGACTCCAAACCTGCACACATAAATAACATCACATGATAACAGAAGTCATGGCAGGGTGTGTAGATTACCCCCGATGAAAAGCAGAGAAGCAAAACCTACTCTTGAGAGAGAAATCTATCAACATTAGAGGCCACAGATTGTTCAGCACTCTTCCACTACACATATTTATGTATGTAGGTTTGATTAGTATTTTATAAGTACTACAATCACATTCAGGGGTTGATTGTTAAATAAATTACTGAACTATATGTTTAACAGATCTCTAACCCTGTCCATGGAGGAAAGAAGAAAATGTATACATGATGTTTAGCATTGTAAATGTGTGACCACGTCTGTGGTAGAAAATAGTAATAAAAAGAACTGCACATAAGGGGCATAAATGGCCGATCTCTCAGTGTCCAGTTGTTCTGGACAACGTTTTGGACTTGTTTTCCCTTGGGGATTGGTCCGCCCAGCTGAGTTTGCGCCCAATGGGTGTTTGCATCGTCCCTTGCTGCATTCATTATGCCAGGCATTAACACCCTCCTTGCCGCATCTTGTGCATTTCATGGGCGCCATGTTGGTCACCTCCACCGTTTCTTTACTACTTGCGTGGTTCAATTTCCGGAGACAACTTGTAAGGTTATTGGGACCAGCACACAGCAGGCAGGCGGTTTTATCGGGGCAGTGCCGTTCCACACGACCATAACACTGGCAGTTGAAACACAGTACTGTTCCAGGCACCCGCCGGTGTACATGGCTAAGTGGGCCATATAGGAAGCTAAAAGTACCAGGAGGGTCATCTGCTCCCTTACATGTTATGACAACACGGTTCAGGTCATCTCCATTCTTGGTGACGCGCCGAGCTTTATGCACACACACACATCTCTATCCACACACACACTTTATGCACAGATGGATAGAGAGATGGCTCTGTAGGTGGATGAATGATTAGAAGATAGATATGTGGATAGATACAGATAGGTGGATAAATACACAGATAGGTGGATAGATGGATGGATGAAGAATTGGGAACATGGATATGTAGATAGAGAGAAGGATGCCAAGATGAATAGATGGATAAATGGATGGATGGATAGATGAACATATAGATAGATGGATATATGGAAGGATAAATGGGGTAGACTAATTATTCAGATGAGTAGATAAATTGGTAGATACACATATTGGATAAATATATGTCAGGCCGGGCGGTCTGACGGCTGAGTGGACAGCGCTCGGGGTTCTTAGTCCGAAGAGTTTGGGTTTGATCCCCGGCTGAGGTGGAAACAAATGGGCAGAATTTCTTTCACTCTGATGCGTCGGTTCACCTAACAGTAAATAGGTACCTGGGAGTTTGACAGCTGCTACAGGCTGCTTTTTGGGGATGTGTGTTAAAATTTGGATTAAGCCCTTGACAGAAACGCTCTGCGTTCTAATGGCTGTACAAGAATGGTCAGCCACTATATACAAGTTCTTATACAAGAACTCTTGTATAATAAATATCAAAAATATATAAAAGTATATAGATAGATGATTTGGTAAATTGATAGATAGATAGATGGAGAGATGGACAGAAGGATAGAAAGATGGATGGATAAATAGATGGATAGATAAATAGATGGATGGATAAATAGATCGATAGATGGGTAAATAAAGAGTTAGAAAGATGGACAGAATGACAGATAGAAAGATGGACAGAATGACAGATAGAAAGATGAGAGAGAGACAGGCAGCCCCGAGCACCGCCGGGTATTCCCCCGTATAGTATCTATATATCAGGAAGTGTCATACATTGTGAGGTTGTCATCTTCAAGTGACGACAACATAAACTATAGAGCAGGAGGAACAAACTAAAACGTTATGCTCTTAAATAAACCAAAGTTACACAGGGAATTAAACTGTACCACGACGCGGAATGGGACATTGAACAATAAAGTCATCGTTGGTGGCAACATCCAATATACAACACGCAGTTCATGCTCGGAAATTTCTGTGTTTTAGTCCCCCGTAAACAATACAGGAATTGTTACAAGAAGATTAAGTGCGGCACCAATTGTGTAATTATGCAATTTGCCTCCAGGAAATTTTGTTACTAGTGGCATGAGTGGTTAAGGTGGAGGGGGGGGGGGGGGGTATGGAAGGGGTGGAGCTGGGGGTGAGGGTAGGGGTGGAGCTAGGGGTGAGGGTAGGGGGTGGATCTGGGGGTGAGGGTAGGGGGGTGGAGCTGGGGGTGAGGGTAGGGGGTGGATCTGGGGGTGGCGGTAGGGGGGTGGAGCTGGGGGTGAGGGTAGGGGGTGGATCTGGGGGTGGCGGTAGGGGGGTGGAGCTGGGGGTGAAGGTAGGGGGGTGGATCTGGGGGTGGCGGTAGGGGGGTGGAGCTGGGGGTGGATCTGGGGGTGAGGGTAGGGGGTGGACCTGGGGGTGAGGGTAAGGGGTGGAGCTGGGGGTGGCAGTAGGGGGTGGCAGTAGGGGGTGGATCTAGTGTAACAGTAATAAGAGGTTACTTGCGTGGAGACTTGTGGAGTACCTGACTTACGAGACTTTCACAGGGAGGTGAGGTAAGGTCATAGAAACCTCACCTCGGGTAAATGAACAAATCCACAAGGGCCGTGACGAGGATTCGAACCTGCGTCCGAGAGCATCCCAGACGCTGCCTTAATTGATTGAGCTACGACATGGTCAAAAGGAGTTGAAACCGAAGTTCTACTGAACGTACTGGATCCTGCAGCCTCTCCGAGGCACAAACCAGGGTTTTACACAACTTCCCCCATGCACTCGAGCTATGTCAATAGGCCGTTCGCCCTCTGCCTTACTTCATTACACACAGAAATCACAATTACGTGATGCATCATCTCTCCTCGGGTAGATTCAAAGGTTGGCGGGATAATCCCTTGTTCCAAGAAGTTACCAGATTCAAGTTTGTTAATTGAACGGAAAATTATGGACTGAGTGGTATAAAAGCTGGTTACGAGAGAGGGAGGGAGGGAGGGAGGGGCAGTGTGTGTGCTGAGTCTCAGACCAGACAGGAGTCTGGGGTGTAGTGTTGGGCATCACAGGGGGAGGGAGGCTGACGACCAGGTGTCTACACAGAAGCTTCATCTCTGCTGTATCTTGAAGTACTGGTCCCTTATGTTCTAACATCCCAAGTCTTGATAATTTTATTGGCTTGATTGGGAAGATAGATCAGGATTTTTATATTGAACTAATTAAATAAATTTATAATACTAAACTTTCCATCTGGTGTGTCCATTCGTTCCTGTTTATTCATTCCAAGAGAGTTGCCAGGTCCAAGTATCCTGTGGGCATCTCCCTAAGTTGTGGTTACGATTGTTCCACTCTTAAATTATCTTTCTTCTGCATTTACTTATGAAAAGTGTTTTAGAATTACTTGGATGCCAGTGAATAGTGAGTGACGACAATGTTCTTTCCGGATTTGGGGTTTAGCCGCCGGAGAGGGCAGACGTCAGCTGTGCTCTCCAGTCTTCGTAGATCCAGTCTGGTGTACGGTCGTTAGTGGTGTTGCTCGCAGAGGCTTGAGCCTGCGTTTGTCTGTGTGATTGGGGGTGCCTATTCCCCAGGTGTAGCATTCTTTGACATTTGGCCTTGAATTTACCGGAAATGTGGACTACCCACTCGTGGATGTGACCTTGTTTGATGTGTTGAATGTTGCTGTGGCAGACATCTGTGGTGTACTGCTGATTTCCAGTCACCATGCAGTTGTTAAACTGATTTCGCAAGAGGTCTACAGGGAATTTATCGAGCACTATGATGGACGTACTTTCCACCTGTCTGCCACTGTGGGTTCTATGCTTGTTTCAGACCGCAATGGCACGTCCACATATGTTAGCGTCCATGGACCCTACTTAAATTTCCTGACGTGCTGTTGAAGAGCTGTTTTGGGAAGTTTGGTCCAGTGTTGTCCATCAGGATGAGCGTCATTTCGTCAGGCAGGCTGAAGGGTGTGCAGAATGGGATCCGAACAATGACCATGCGGCTGAAAGATGACATTTTGTCCTCTGTTCATCTGATGAGCTTCTCTATCAGGATTTACTACGCTAAGCAGCCTTGTACATGCTTCCGGTGTGGTCAAACGGGGCACCAGGCTGCGGGTTGCCATGCGAGCAGTATCAACCAGGTCATTCTCTTTCAGGAGGAACACTTCTCCCCTCTGGAGGTTTTGGGTATTTCTGTATGTGTGTGGCAATGATGGTGGCTGTGAATTCCCAGCCTGCGCAGGGTGTGGAAGGCGTGGCGTCAGGTGGGATGGCCCGAGTGGTGGATGGTGACCCGGTGTTGGCGGCTGTATCAGCAGCTTCCCCTTGTGAGGTTGGAGGTGCGGAGCCGGTGGTGTGTGTGGTTGCTGGCGGAAATTTCCAACGCCCAAAGCACTAACCCCTCGCACAACAAGATAAATGTGCTGTGGTAGAAAATTAAATTTATTAACAACTAGCATTACCCGGCCACGCGTTGCTGTGGTTCACCAACGCATGTGTGTTGCTGAGCCACAGCAACTTTCCCTGTCCCTTTGTACTCCCCACCATTCTCCATTCCCCCATCCCCTCGTCCCCACCATCCCAAACTCCCCCGTCCCCTCGTCCTTTCCCTCCATTACCCCCTTCCTTGTCCCCTCGTCCTCCCCACCATTCCACACTCCACCATCCCCTCTTCCTTCTTACCATGCCCCACTCCCCTTTCACTTTGTCCTCCCCGCCACTCTCCATTCCCACTCGTCCCCACCATCCCAAACTCCCCCGTCTCCTCGTCCTTCCCCATCATTCCCCACTCCCTCGTCCGATGCCTTCCCAAATAGTCTGATGTCCCCTCAGAAAATTGGGAACATCAAATGATCTAATGTTCCCATCACTGAAATATTAGAAAAACAGTTAAAAAATGAAATGAAAATATGAAAAAATATAAAAATAAAATATACTCACGAGATGAACGGTCTGGTAAACAACACAGCTCAATTCGAATGCAATTCACACAAAATAATTAAATCATAATGAAAATAAATCAAAATCTATGAAAATTCAATTTATCAATGCAGTCAGAAACATTGAAATGGAATTATAACATATCTAGTATAGCATGTGTGTTGCTCTTAAATGCAACAGATGGCGCTGTTTTTCAAGAAAAAGATAGTTTTACCTGTCACAGGTTTGGCATCTATACTTATACTTACGAAATGAACGATATAATAAACAACACAGCTCAATTCCAATACAATGTCACACAAAATAAATCACTAAATTATTAAATACATCGAAATCTATGAAAATAAAACTTATCAGTGCAATCAGAAACAATGAAATGGAATTCATGACATAATTGGTATAAAGTGCATGATGCTGTTATGTACAACAGATGGCGCTGTTTTTCAAAAACGCATGTTTTTACCTCTCACAGGGGTGGCATCTATAGAGTAGGTATATAGAAAGATACACCTATTTGAATACAACGTTGTGTCTAAATTTCAAAGCAATTGGTGAAGAACTTTCGGAAATTACAGCGTGTGTTGCCCTAACGTCCAACAGATGGCACTGCTTTTCAAAAAAACATGTTTTTTTTCCTGTCACAGGTGAGGCATGTATTTAGTAGATATATAAAAAAGACGCACCTACTCAAATGCAACGTTGTGTCAAAATTTCAAAGCAATCGGTTAAGAGGTTTTGAAGATTTCTCTCACATGAAAAACACAACATTTTTTACCGTCACCGACGTGACATCTATATAATATGTATATAAAAACCTGCTCGGATGCGAATGGAACGATGAGTGAAAATTTTAAAGCAATCGGTTAAGAACTTTCGGAGATTAGCGATTTTGAATAAACGAACATTTCCATTTTTATTTATATAGATATTACTTTCTAGTGCAGAAGCGCCAAAAGTTTCTGAGTATGGATAGTGGGCTATTGCGTCATCCACCACGTCTCACGCGGTGACGATTTCTTTATCTAATTCTTATTAAAACCAGTCTGCAATCTGCTTCTATTTTCATTTCTAATTTAGATTAGAAATTAATTAAAATTGACAAGAATTAAAGTGTACTTCCGTCTAAAGGTGAATTTCCACATCCATGACATGTTGATTCACGGCCAGAATAATAATCACATCACGTATTCAGCATTTCTTGAATGCGGTTTTAATCATGGAAAACCTTTCGATCCAGTGTTATAAACAATGGAAAATTGTTCTCTGACATAAAATATTAGGGCCTAAAATGACGCCAATATCATCTCATTTGTGAACGAGATAAATTGAATAGTGTGACTAATCTGCCGGACGTTCACCATGAGGGAGGGAGGAGGACGCATCACTTGCGCCCAGAGTCTCATGCCACACGAGCTCAAGCTGATCCCTGCTGAAGCAAACCAACTAGCGTCGTCCAATATTTGGGTCATCCGACGTCTCACGGCTCCCAGACTTTGCTGCTAGCTTCACACGATAAGGGAAATTGTGTCCGGTCGGCTACTGACGTTCTATCGGTATTTATGGCGATATTTACTTGTGATAAGATAGGCCAGCCGTTATACTGCAGGAGACTTTAAACATCCAGAGTAAGTTTATGTCAAATACGCAGTTAATCTAATCATTCGAGATTAGCTGGGTAAATACTAGCACTGCAGGAGTTATATTGTATGTTATTCGCAGAGTGGAGAGAAGCAGCTGTGAGCCAGTTGCCCCAACTTATGGTTTACACGTGGTCTCCACACCCAACTTGGAGGCAAGAATTTCGCCTGACTCGAGAAGTTCCCCTGACGTTACATACGCAAACCTACTCGGCAGCTAAGCCCTCCTAACTTATTCATTAATAATTGTAGTTAGTCTACTAACTCTATAGATAATATTATTTACTATGATTTATTATTCTCATGATTACCTAATATTATAAGGTGGATTTAGCAATATTGAATCAACTTCCCAAAAGTGTGTAAGTGGTAACACCTAGTAGGTGTATCAGTCAATCACTCAGTCCACTCTTTACAGTCCACTTAGTAATAATTAATCTTAATATAATAAAGCACCTGCAGGGAAATTCCCACAGTTGTGCCCCCTCCTCCTCCCCCGCCGGCTGCTGTGGGTGTGCTGCCAGTTACTGCAACGGTGCCAGGGCCAGTGCCTTCAGCTTTGGATTGTGGTGTTGTGATGCCTAACGCGGTGGAGCGGCGTGTCATGCACGTAGTCTCAGTGGTGGCTCCGGTGGGGCGGCCAGTTGTTTGGCCTAGTGCCTCCGGTGGTTACTGCAGCCGCAGTGCCAAGGTGCTGCATGACTGTGCACGGCCTTCCTGTGCTTCTGGTGCGTCAAGTGTGTTGGATGTGGATGGTTCTCACGATCTGCGTCCGGCGTTCAATCGCTCGAAGATGTCTCCGGGCTTGTCACCGACTTGGTGTGCCACTTGGGAGGATGTTGGTGAATTTGAAAGTTCCATGTCGTCTGAGGGGGAGGCTGGTGGGGGTGACTGAGGCCTGTGGGGTACTTGGTGGTGGTGGAGGCTGAGGTCCATGTGGGGGTGTTAGCCACTGGGATGGGAACATCTTTGTCTGCTCCTGCATCTCCACCTGATGCCCCATGTTTTTTTTTCCTGGAATGGAGAGTTGTTGCTCCTGGTGTGGTTGGTTGTGCTGGTAGAGATTTGGTAATTGTGTTGAAAAAGGACGTTGTGCAGCCGGACCATGTTTGGGGTTCGCAGTGACGCCGGCTCACATGGTGAGCCCTGTGGAGCCTTCGCCCTTGTCGCCGGATCTTGTGTTGCAGGCTCATGTGCTTGAGGTCCTAGAGTCGTTAAGGCTCTTGTGGGTTGGGATGATGATTCGTTCTTGCGCCGCGACTGCGACCTCAGCTGATTGGGCAGGGGTTGTGTACCACGTATGTGACCCAAGCATACTTGGAATGCGTACACTAAGAAGTATGTGACCCAAGCATACTTGGAATGCGTACACTAAGAAGTATGTGACCCAAACATACTTGGAATGCGTACACTAAGAAGTATGTGACCCAAGCATACTTGGAATGCGTACACTAAGAAGTATGTGACCCAAGCATACTTGGAATGCGTACACTAAGAAGTATGTGACCCAAGCATACTTGGAATGCGTACACTAAGAAGTATGTGACCCAAGCATACTGGGAATGCCTACACTAAGAAGTATGTGACCCAAGCATACTTGGAATGCGTACACTAAGAAGTATGTGACCCAAGCATACTTGGAATGCGTACACTAAGAAGTATGTGACCCAAGCATACTTGGAATGCGTACACTAAGAAGTATGTGACCCAAGCATACTGGGAATGCGTACACTAAGAAGTATGTGACCCAAGCATACTTGGAATGCGTACACTAAGAAGTATGTGACCCAAGCATACTGGGAATGCGTACACTAAGAAGTATGTGACCCAAGCATACTTGGAATGTGTACACTAAGAAGTATGTGACCCAAGCATACTTGGAATGCGTACACTAAGAAGTATGTGACCCAAGCATACTTGGAATGCGTACACTAAGAAGTATGTGACCCAAGCATACTTGGAATGCCTACACTAAGAAGTATGTGACCCAAGCATACTTGGAATGCGTACACTAAGAAGTATGTGACCCAAGCATACTTGGAATGCGTACACTAAGAAGTATGTGACCCAAGCATACTGGGAATGCGTACACTAAGAAGTATGTGACCCAAGCATACTGGGAATGCGTACACTAAGAAGTATGTGACCCAAGCATACTGGGAATGCGTACACTAAGAAGTATGTGACCCAAGCATACTGGGAATGCGTACACTAAGAAGTATGTGACCCAAGCATACTGGGAATGCGTGCACTAAGAAGTATGTGACCCAAGCATACTGGGAATGAGTACACTAAGAAGTATGTGACCCAAGCATACTGGGAATGCGTACACTAAGAAGTATGTGACCCAAGCATACTGGGAATGCGTGCACTAAGAAGTATGTGACCCAAGCATACTGGGAATGCGTACACTAAGAAGTATGTGACCCAAGCATACTGGGAATGCGTACACTAAGAAGTATGTGACCCAAGCATACTGGGAATGCGTACACTAAGAAGTATGTGACCCAAGCATACTGGGAATGCGTACACTAAGAAGTATGTGACCCAAGCATACTGGGAATGCGTACACTAAGAAGTATGTGACCCAAACATACTGGGAATGCGTACACTAAGAAGTATGTGACCCAAGCATACTGGGAATGCGTACACTAAGAAGTATGTGACCCAAGCATACTGGGAATGCGTACACTAAGAAGTATGTGACCCAAGCATACTGGGAATGCGTACACTAAGAAGTATGTGACCCAAGCATACTTGGAATGCGTACACTAAGAAGTATGTGACCCAAGCATACTGGGAATGCGTACACTTAGAAGTATGTGACCCAAGCATACTGGGAATGCGTACACTAAGAAGTATGTGACCCAAGCATACTGGGAATGCGTACACTAAGAAGTATGTGACCCAAGCATACTGGGAATGCGTACACTAAGAAGTATGTGACCCAAGCATACTGGGAATGCGTACACTAAGAAGTATGTGACCCAAGCATACTGGGAATGCGTACACTAAGAAGTATGTGACCCAAGCATACTGGGAATGCGTATACTAAGAAGTATGGGACCCAAGCATACTGGGAATGCGTACACTAAGAAGTATGTGACCCAAGCATACTGGGAATGCGTACACTAAGAAGTATGTGACCCAAGCATACTGGGAATGCATATACTAAGAAGTATGTGACCCAAGCATACTGGGAATGCGTACACTAAGAAGTATGTGACCCAAGCATACTGGGAATGCATACACTAAGAAGTATGTGACCCAAGCATACTTGGAATGCCTACACTAAGAAGTATGTGACCCAAGCATACTGGGAATGCGTACACTAAGAAGTATGTGACCCAAGCATACTGGGAATGCCTACACTAAGAAGTATGTGACCCAAGCATACTGGGAATGCGTACACTAAGAAGTATGTGACCCAAGCATACTTGGAATGCGTACACTAAGAAGTATGTGACCCAAGCATACTGGGAATGCGTACACTAAGAAGTATGTGACCCAAGCATACTGGGAATGCGTACACTAAGAAGTATGTGACCCAAGCATACTGGGAATGCGTACACTAAGAAGTATGTGACCCAAGCATACTTGGAATGCGTACACTAAGAAGTATGTGACCCAAGCATACTGGGAATGCGTACACTAAGAAGTATGTGACCCAAGCATACTTGGAATGCGTACACTAAGAAGTATGTGACCCAAGCATACTGGGAATGTGTACACTAAGAAGTATGTGACCCAAGCATACTGGGAATGCATACACTAAGAAGTATGTGACCCAAGCATACTGGGAATGTGTACACTAAGAAGTATGTGACCCAAGCATACTTGGAATGCGTACACTAAGAAGTATGTGACCCAAGCATACTGGGAATGCGTACACTAAGAAGTATGTGACCCAAGCATACTGGGAATGCGTACACTAAGAAGTATGTGACCCAAGCATACTGGGAATGCGTACACTAAGAAGTATGTGACCCAAGCATACTGGGAATGCGTACACTAAGAAGTATGTGACCCAAGCATACTGGGAATGCGTACACTAAGAAGTATGTGACCCAAGCATACTTGGAATGCGTACACTAAGAAGTATGTGACCCAAGCATACTGGGAATGCGTACACTTAAGAAGTATGTGACCCAAGCATACTGGGAATGCGTACACTAAGAAGTATGTGACCCAAGCATACTGGGAATGCGTACACTAAGAAGTATGTGACCCAAGCATACTGGGAATGCGTACACTAAGAAGTATGTGACCCAAGCATACTGGGAATGCGTACACTAAGAAGTATGTGACCCAAGCATACTGGGAATGCGTACACTAAGAAGTATGTGACCCAAGCATACTGGGAATGCGTACTACTAAGAAGTATGGGACCCAAGCATACTGGGAATGCGTACACTAAGAAGTATGTGACCCAAGCATACTGGGAATGCGTACACTAAGAAGTATGTGACCCAAGCATACTGGGAATGCGTACACTAAGAAGTATGTGACCCAAGCATACTGGGAATGCGTACACTAAGAAGTATGTGACCCAAGCATACTTGGAATGCGTACACTAAGAAGTATGTGACCCAAGCATACTGGGAATGCGTACACTAAGAAGTATGTGACCCAAGCATACTTGGGAATGCGTACACTAAGAAGTATGTGACCCAAGCATACTGGGAATGTGTACACTAAGAAGTATGTGACCCAAGCATACTGGGAATGCATACACTAAGAAGTATGTGACCCAAGCATACTGGGAATGTGTACACTAAGAAGTATGTGACCCAAGCATACTTGGAATGCGTACACTAAGAAGTATGTGACCCAAGCATACTGGGAATGCGTACACTAAGAAGTATGTGACCCAAGCATACTGGGAATGCGTACACTAAGAAGTATGTGACCCAAGCATACATGGAATGCGTACACTAAGAAGTATGTGACCCAAGCATACTGGGAATGTGTACACTAAGAAGTATGTGACCCAAGCATACTGGGAATGCGTACACTAAGAAGTATGTGACCCAAGCATACTGGGAATGCGTACACTAAGAAGTATGTGACCCAAGCATACTGGGAATGCCTACACTAAGAAGTATGTGACCCAAGCATACTGGGAATGCGTACACTAAGAAGTATGTGACCCAAGCATACTGGGAATGCGTACACTAAGAAGTATGTGACCCAAGCATACTGGGAATGCCTACACTAAGAAGTATGTGACCCAAGCATACTGGGAATGCCTACACTAAGAAGTATGTGACCCAAGCATACTTGGAATGCGTACACTAAGAAGTATGTGACCCAAGCATACTGGGAATGCCTACACTAAGAAGTATGTGACCCAAGCATACTGGGAATGCGTACACTAAGAAGTATGGGACCCAAGCATACTGGGAATGCGTACACTAAGAAGTATGTGACCCAAGCATACTGGGAATGCGTACACTAAGAAGTGTGTGACCCAAGCATACTGGGAATGCGTACACTAAGAAGTATGTGACCCAAGCATACTGGGAATGCGTACACTAAGAAGTATGTGACCCAAGCAAACTGGGAATGTGTACACTAAGAAGTATGTGACCCAAGTATACTGGGAATGCGTACACTAAGAAGTATGTGACCCAAGCATACTGGGAATGCCTACACTAAGAAGTATGTGACCCAAGCATACTGGGAATGCGTACACTAAGAAGTATGTGACCCAAGCATACTGGGAATGCGTACACTAAGAAGTATGTGACCCAAGCATACTGGGAATGCCTACACTAAGAAGTATGTGACCCAAGCATACTGGGAATGCGTACACTAAGAAGTATGTGACCCAAGCATACTGGGAATGCCTACACTAAGAAGTATGTGACCCAAGCATACTGGGAATGCGTACACTAAGAAGTATGTGACCCAAGCATACTGGGAATGTGTACACTAAGAAGTATGTGACCCAAGCATACTGGGAATGCGTACACTAAGAAGTATGTGACCCAAGCATACTGGGAATGCGTACACTAAGAAGTATGTGACCCAAGCATACTGGGAATGCGTACACTAAGAAGTATGTAACCCAAGAATACTGGGAATGCCTACACTAAGAAGTATGTGACCCAAACATACTGGGAATGTGTACACTAAGAAGTATGTGACCCAAGCATACTGGGAATGCGTACACTAAGAAGTATGTGACCCAAGCATACTGGGAATGCGTACACTAAGAAGTATGTGACCCAAGCATACTGGGAATGCGTACACTAAGAAGTATGTGACCCATGCATACTTGGAATGCGTACACTAAGAAGTATGTGACCCAAGCATACTGGGAATGCGTACACTAAGAAGTATGTGACCCAAGCATACTGGGAATGCGTACACTAAGAAGTATGTGACCCAAGCATACTGGGAATGCCTACACTAAGAAGTATGTGACCCAAGCATACTGGGAATGCGTACACTAAGAAGTATGTGACCCAAGCATACTGGGAATGCGTACACTAAGAAGTATGTGACCCAAGCATACTGGGAATGCGTACACTAAGAAGTATGTGACCCAAGCATACTGGGAATGTGTGCACTAAGAAGTATGTGACCCAAGCATACTGGGAATGCGTACACTAAGAAGTATGTGACCCAAGCATACTGGGAATGCGTACACTAAGAAGTATGGGACCCAAGCATACTGGGAATGCGTACACTAAGAAGTATGTGACCCAAGCATACTGGGAATGCGTACACTAAGGAGTATGGGACCCAAGCATACTGGGAATGCGTACACTAAGAAGTATGTGACCCAAGCATACTGGGAATGCCTACACTAAGAAGTATGTGACCCAAGCATACTGGGAATGCGTGCACTAAGAAGTATGTGACCCAAGCATACTGGGAATGCCTACACTAAGAAGTATGGGACCCAAGCATACTGGGAATGCGTACACTAAGAAGTATGGGACCCAAGCATACTGGGAATGCGTACACTAAGAAGTATGTGACCCAAGCATACTGGGAATGCGTACACTAAGAAGTATGGGACCCAAGCATACTGGGAATGCGTACACTAAGAAGTATGTGACCCAAGCATACTGCGAATGCGTGCACTAAGAAGTATGTGACCCAAGCATACTGGGAATGCGTACACTAAGAAGTATGTGACCCAAGCATACTGGGAATGCCTACACTAAGAAGTATGTGACCCAAGCATACTTGGAATGCCTACACTAAGAAGTATGGGTATAATCCTTAAGGTACTCCTTGTTTTGTTTTGGTGCTTCCATTCTTTTTTTTTTGCTTATTTGTTTGTATCTTTATTAGCTTATTTTTTGATTGTGTGTGTCACGCAATTGTTGTGGCCTGAGTGTTTGGTGTTTGTTTGTGTGGGTGTTCTGCCCGTCCATAGTGTGTGGTGGTCGGGGTCCGAGTGCATGTTTTTGCGTGTTTGTGGTGTGCTGTTTGCCGGTTTTCTGTGTGTTGTGCTGTTCTGCTGGTATATGTCTTTGTTTTGATTAATTTTGTACTGTTGCCAGGACTTGTTAGTCTTCCTGTGCTCGTTTGGTTGTTATGTTTGATGTGTATTACCTTGTACTGTTTTTGTGTGTGCTTGTTTGAATGTTTATGTTATGGGTGACTCCATTTGTGTTGTGTCCGGTGTTCTGTGGGTTATATTACTCTGGTGCTTTGGTGCCCTCACTTATCTATCGCCGTTTGTCGACTGTATTGTTCTGTGTATGTTGTTTATGTTTGTAATTTTTTTGTACTTTGTACAGTGTTATTATTCTGTCCACCTATCCGTGCTTTCTATGTTGGACTGTACATGTTGTTTGTACCTGTGTTCCTTGTTATGCTGTTTGTGTTGTTCATGTGTTATGTGTTCCTGGATGTGTTCTTTTGTTATACAATGTTTTGCTTTTTCCTGTATTTGCTCCTCTGTATTGTTTGTGTTTCATGTTATTTTCTGTGTATTGTTGTAGTGCGTTTAGGCTTGGTGCTTTGGCGCCCCTTTTATTGCATTTACTTTTGTTTATAAATACAATTAAAAAATAAATTCAACCCCCCCCCACCCCCCCCCACTCCCCCCACCCCCCACCCAACTCCTTCCTGTGTCAATGTCGATTTTCAGGAATAGGTCACAATGGGTGACTGTGCTGGTACGGTGCCCACCACCTCCTGGAGTAATTAACATCTTTAACTCTCCAGTGACCGATATCCTTCACCGGCTGTCACTATAAAGTACTCATTTTCATCAAAGGTGATGGTGGTGGTGGCAGCATTAAGTAGTTTTAACTTAACTTTAGGTTATGTCATAGTTTGTAACAAGTCGCCTTGTGGCGTTATGAGTGGTGATAGCCAGGTGGGTGGTGTTATAAATAGTGAAATAACTAGAGTAAAGTGTTATAAATAAAGTGGAAGAAAGAATGAACGTTTACATTAGGTTGACACAGCACACACTTTCTCCTTCCCTCTCTCGTGACCTGCATTTATACCACTCAAACCCTAATTTTACGCTGAATTACCGGCTATAAGAGTTGGGGATGAAGCTTGGGGTGAGGGTGAGGGGTGGAGCTGGAGGAGAGGGAAGGGGGGGTAGAGCTGGAAGTGAAGGCAGCAGGTGACACTGGAAGTGAAGGCAGCAGGTGACGCTGGAAGTGAAGGCAGCAGGTGACGCTGGAAGTGAAGGCAGCAGGTGACACTGGAAGTGAAGGCAGCAGGTGACGCTGGAAGTGAAGGCAGCAGGTGACACTGGAAGTGAAGGCAGCAGGTGACACTGGAAGTGAAGGCAGCAGGTGACGCTGGAAGTGAAGGCAGCAGGTGACACTGGAAGTGAAGGCAGCAGGTGACACTGGAAGTGAAGGCAGCAGGTGACACTGGAAGTGAAGGCAGCAGGTGACGCTGGAAGTGAAGGCAGCAGGTGACACTGGAAGTGAAGGCAGCAGGTGACGCTGGAAGTGAAGGCAGCAGGTGACGCTGGAAGTGAAGGCAGCAGGTGACGCTGGAAGTGAAGGCAGCAGGTGACACTGGAAGTGAAGGCAGCAGGTGACGCTGGAAGTGAAGGCAGCAGGTGACACTGGAAGTGAAGGCAGCAGGTGAATCTAGTAACACGAGGAAGGGGAAGAGCTGGAAGTGGGTTGAGGATGTGAAGCTGTTGTGAGAAGAAGTACAGTTGAGGTTATGCGGTGTCACTTAACCTGGGGGTAAGGTGAGGGGGTGATGGTGTTATGTGAAGGAGGAAGCCTAGAGGGAGGGAGGGATCTTAGAGTGAGAAATGGAGCTTAGAGTGAATGGGGAGCTTAGAGTGAAGGGTGGAGCTTAGAGTGAGGGGTAGAGTTTAGAGTGAGGGGGTGAGCTTCGATTGAGGGAGGGGAGCTTAGAGTGATGGGTGTCTTAGATTGAAGGATGGGAGCTTAGAGTGAGGGGGAGTGAGACTCACGGTGGGAGGTACATATTCCCACCAGGATATGATCGCCGCTACACAGTGGCCGCTGCTGGTCACAAACACAACACGCAGCGTTTTGCTGGGATTTCCCCACATAATCCTTGTATATACATATATTCTGCGAAATTACTATTGCATATGTAGATATCTATATTATTGGCTTGTCTGCAGAGTATTGCCCTTCCGGCCAATTGACACAGCTGACCATATTAGAGGCTTTAGGCATAGTATATATATATATATATATATATATATATATATATGTATATATATATATATATATATATATATATATATATATATATACATATATATATATATATATATATATGTATATATATATATATATATATATATATATATATATATATATATATATATATATATATATATATACATATGTATATATATACATATGTATATATATATATATATATATATATATATATATATATATATATATATATACATATGTATATATATATATATATATATATATATATATATATATATATATATATATATATATACATATACATATACATATATATATATATATATATATATATATATATATATATGTATATATATATATATATATATATATATATATATATATATATATATATATATATATATGCATATATATATATGTATATATATATATATATATATATATATATATATATATATATATATATATATATATATATATATATATATATATATATATATATATATGCATATATATATATATATATATATATATATATATATATATATATATATATATATATATATATATATATATATATATATATATATATATATATATATGCACAGACTAGCCTATAAACCACTAGCTGAAGTTTATAACTTTTTAGACACTCAACCCACCTGGGGACTTGAACACTGGCCAACAAGATGGCAGTTGCACGCTGTATCCACTACACCATACTTCAAAGCCATAAGACAGGTACGAATTCTGGAGTATTTAACTGGGGTTCAATACCCCAGAATTCCTACCAGAGTACCAGACAGAATTCATCCTGTCACTCTGACATTTTATATTTTGGTACATCCACCTGGATATTCTCTTGCATATATTTGTTATCATTCACCATGTTTCGTTTTTCAACATTTAGACCGAATCCAAACGATGAAGTGGGCACACTAGTTCGTGCCACTAAGGCAGAGATGCTGACTCTGGTAAATGAATACCACCTTACAGCCCCACATGGAGCCACTAAAACTGATCTGCACAACCTCCTCTTGGAGTACTTATTAGACAATGATGCTATTACTCCTGAATCTCATGAACATTACACAATTGCAGACAAGAACGCCTTGGCAGCCATGAAATTGTAGTTAGAACTCGCTAATGCCGAACGTGAACGCCTGAAAGAACAAGCTGCCTTTGAGAAGGACGCTCTCCAAAGGAAGGAACGGGAAGCTGAACTTCAAGTTCAGCTCGCTGAAAAACAAGCTGCCCTCCAACGTGAGCGTGAGAGGGAACAGCTCGAAGTAAAAGAACGCGAGCTGGAGATACAACGTGAACACGAAAAGAAGCAAGCCGCCAGTGCTCTAGACCAACGTACGAAAGAACTTGACTTAGAAATCACACACCACACTCGGCGCCAACAAGCTAAAGCTAACCTTCCGGTACGTTTTAACCTTTCACATGCAATTAAGTTAATGCCATCTTTTGTTGAGGCAGACGTAAATGGCTTTTTTACTTCATTTGAGGCTCTAGCTACCCAACTTAGCTGGCCTCAGGATCAGTGGTCTGTGCTTCTCAGGTCTCATTTAACAGGTAGAGCTGCAGTGACTCTCAGTACTGAAACCGACTACAAGATACTGAAGCAAGCAGTGCTCGATGCCTACCTTCTCTCTACCGAGACCTACGGACGAAAATTCAGGGATTACCTTAAAGCAAGTGCTACCACTTATCTAAAGTTTGCAAATAACAAAGAGAGATATTTTATGAAGTGGCTGGAAGCCGCACAAGTCTCCACCTTTACCGATCTTGTCAATCTCATCCTAGTGGAAGAATTCCTGAGGCGTATACATAATCCAATACGTCTCTACCTAGCCGACAAGGAAGAAGACGATCTTACCAGGTGTGCTCAATTGGTTGACTCCTACAGTCTTATTCATAGAGTACCAGCCGATCCGCCATCTAGTAAGACCTCCTGGTTTAGTCCTGAAAAAGTGAGTACCGGTAATGTGAACTCATCGTTGTATTGCAATTATTGCAAAGACTATGGGCATACCATAGAAAAGTGTACCAATCCTCACTGTAAGGTCAGCAGTGAAAATAAGCCCAAATCACTTCCTCCTAAAATTCATAAGAGACCTAAGCCTGTAATGAATATTTTTGTTTCTTCCACCTATCTCTCTCTCTTCAACAGACACTTGTTCTCCGGAACAGTCTCTGCCAGCCGTGGAGATACGGAGGAAAGGTTCAAAGTGAAGATCTTGAGGGACATAGCTGCTCTACAGTCCATTCTTCTGAAATCAGCTGTACCCAACGTCGCCTACGCTGGAGAAACTGTTCTCATCATGGACCTAACTGCTACTACACCATATCCACTTGTCAGAGTTCGCCTGGACTGTTCGTTTATGCAAGGTGAAGTCCAAGTCGCCATCCGGGAAAAGTCTTTTCCCATGTCAGGAGTTCAACTTCTCCTGGGTAACGACTTGACAGAAGATCAACAACCTGCGAATGTAATCATCAAGGAAGATCCCCAAGTATGTGACTCGGCAGTGGAAAATCCTGTTTTGCAGTTGGTTAAAGGGATCCCATCAAAAGATTCTGACAACGTCTTTCCTCCTGTTATGGTGACGAAGCGGGCCACAGTTGCTCGCCCGAAACCAGCTGCTGCAGCTGTTCCTCAAGATCCTCCGAGCCTCCCCCCGAATCTCACAGTGCTGGAGTTCCGTAAGCTGCAGAGAGAGGATCCCTCCTTAACATCTTTATTCTTACAGGCTGAGACCCAACCTAACGCTATCCCTGGTTTCTTTGTAGTAGAAAATAAAGTGTTGTACCGGCATTATAGAACCAGGAAATTGAAGGTGATCAACGATCGGGCCAACATCAAACAACTGGTAGTTCCCTACAGCCTACGACCAGATATCTTGCGTCTGGTTCGGGGATCTCGCTCACACTACGGCTTCTACTAGACCTACAAGGCCCTGAAACAAAACTACTACTGGCCAGGTATGATTAGAGACATTAAACACCATGTGAAGAATTGTCACATGTCTCAGATGACAGGTAAGCCGAACGCTCTACTATTAAAGGCACCCCTAATATCGGTACCAATGTCTTCTGAGCCGTTTAACCATACCATCAACTTTGACGAGCCTCTGTCCCAGACAAGCTCAGGTAATAATCCTTTTTATACTATACCGTGTCCTACCATCAGGTATTCTACAGCAGTTTCCGTCCAGAACAGTATGGCTGCTAACGTTGTGAAACACCTCGGGAATCAATGGCCACAGTACGGACACCGTCAGGAAAGTCAGAACAAGTATGATAACACCTCCAACGACCTGAGTAAGATAACCATCACTAAGGTATTGTCTAATCCTTCTCGTTGTACTTGGACTGACAACAATGGTTCTAAATTCTCGATCTATTCCAACACCAGGAAAGATCCTTCTCTCTACGAACCAAATCCCAATAAATGTCCTCCTCCAGACAACTTTACCAGCCCTCAGCTAAAATATTGTAAGACAAACTTGCCTTCCATTGCACTTGAAAGGCGTAAATCCTTGTCTTGTACTAACTCCATTCTCGTCCTCCCAGGTATTAGAAAACCTTCAGTCGTCCACCCTGGCAACAGGAACACCATCACACCACCGCGAGATGTGATCATAAACTATAGCTAAAGTCATCAGAGAGGAGCCACTCAACATCCTGCCCGACATGCCACACAACGAATCATCCAATATACTAGCTTACAACTTTAACCTCATCTCGGACTTCAACATTCTTCTGTCCCTCCGTCAGGATCAGTTCTCCAAACTTCGCTGAATCCTGCATCACCATGTGAACATTATGTATCACAATCTCCTTCAGTTCCTACTGCTATCCCAGTTCTCCAATCAGCGCTTGCTACGCCGGGTCTTGCATCAGAGGAACAATCTCACCCTCTCCTTGGATCACCATTCTCGTCGATCCATTCAGCAGGCTCGATTCTACAGCAAATTCATACTTCACAGAGTCCTGCAGTGCTACTTCAACATCTTCAAGCACCATCCTCTCCAGCTTCTGCAGCAGACCCAGTTCACCAACCAACATCTGCTTCACTGGGTCCTGTACCTGCAGAACTTCAACATCACCATCAACTTCATCAATGAGGCTTTAAGAAGACCTGGACAAACTGAAGAAATTGTCCAACAAATGGTTGTTAAAGTTTAACGAGAACAAATGTAATGTAATGAAGATAGGTGTAGGTAGCAGGAGGCCAGATACAAAGTATCATTTGGGAGATAAAATTCTTTTAGAATCAGAGAGAGAGAATGACTTGGGGGTTGTTATCACACCAGACCTGTTCCCTGAAGTCCACATCAAGAGGATAACCTCAGCGGCATATGCCAGGTTGGCCAACGTAAGAACGGCCTTTAGAAACTTGTGTAAGGAATCATTCAGAACCTTGTATACAAAGTATGTCAGACCACTCTTGGAGTATGCTGCTCCAGCATGAAGTTCATATCTCATTAAACATAAAACTAAATTGGAGGAGGTTCAGAGGTTTGCCACCAGACTAGTCCCCGAACTGAGGGGGGATGAACTATGGGGAGAGACTTTGAATTAAACCTCTCGTCACTGGAAGACAGGAGAATTAGGGGGGAACATGATCACCATATACAAGATTTTCAAAGGAATTGATAGGGTAAACAATGACAATCTATTTAACACAAGGGGCACACGTACTAGGGAAAATCAGTGGAAATTGAGTGCCCAATTGAGCCATAAAGACATGAGAAAGAATTTTTTAGTTGCAGAGAAGTTAATAAATGAAATGCATTAGGAAGTGGTGTGGTTGAGGCAGACTCCATACACAGTTTCAATTGTAGATATGATTGAGCCCAGAAGGCTCAGGAACCTGTACACCAGTTGATTGACAGTTAAGAGGTGGGACTAAAGAGCAGAAGCTCAACCCAGGCAAGCACAACTAGGTGAGCACACACTCACTCCCACGCACACACAAACACCCTGGAACAACAGTGGGATGGTTTTGGATGTATAAGGTTCTTCCCTTGGACTTCTTCTATTTTGACACCCGGGTGCTTGAGGAGGCATACTTATGCACCCGTAGAACTGCAGTACCCGACGTCGAGAGCGAGGGGAACCTTTTATTGTCAATCCCCACTTCGTCACTGAACCCGATCTCGACGGACTGTCGGTTTCTTAAGGTGGCGTTTGTGGGGCGTATATTCGCGACGCACCCCTAGGAGGCCCCGACAAGATCGGCGATAGCTTCTTGTTGGGTGTCCTGCCTCTAATTGTGGCTCCATGGTGGGTGTGGGGGCACATTCGTGAGTGAATTCTTTCTTTCGTCAAGATGATTACCCCTGCTTCGGCTTCTTCTGGTTTACCTTCTCAGGCTCGTGGGGTGGGCGACCAAGCCCCCGAGTCGGTCCGTATTGGAAGACCGGGCTCTGTAGCCTCCGCTGCATTGGGCCCCGACCTTGCTCCTCCTTTGGCCTCTCTGACTCCTTCCTCTGGCTCCCCTCCCTCCTCTGTGGTTGGGTCGAGCCCCAAGCCCCCAGTGGTGACTACCTCGTCCCCTGGCGCGGCTCCTTCTCTAGTTGTAACTACTGCGCCTTTTAACCCCTCTCTCTCTGGGGGTTCTCACCGCCGTCCTCGTCACGGCCGCCCTCGCTCGTTTCCTTCCAGTTCTGCTACCTATCAAGCCTTGTTTGGTCCCGCTTCGTGGGCCAAATATTTTGATCTCCTCTCTCTTGATTCTGCGCCTCCTGACGATTTCTCCCTCCATCGACATCTCATTGATTCCGTGGATGCCTCCATTACTTTCAACCCCACTCGTCTCGGTACACGTGTCGTTGCTGCTCCTTCTCAGGATGCTGCTTCCCGCTTGGCTGCCTTATCCTGCCTTGGCGAGACCCCCGTTCGGGTCTCGAAGAACGTTCAGTTGAATGCCAGTGTTGGCACTATTTTGCTCCCGCCCCATGTTGCGACCGGTGTTCGGGACCTGCGCGACTGCCACGACGATATTCGACATATCCTCGCTGCCCAGGGCCACTCTATTCTCCAGGTGGACACGTTTACTCGTCCCCCTCGTGGTAGTCGCCGTCAACCCCTCCGGGTTGTGAAGATTACCTTTGATGGTAGGACCCTTCCACCCTCTGTCATTCTTGCTGGTGCCAGGTGCTCTGTCCAGGAGTACATTCCTTCTCCTCGGCTCTGCAACAAGTGCTGGAGGTTTGGGCATGGTGCCCTCCGCTGCTCCGGGACTGTCTCTCTCTGTCCTTTGTGTGGTGGCGAAGGTCACTCTAAGTCGGAGTGCGCTTCTCCCCAGGCTCGTTGCCTCAACTGCGGTGAGGCCCATCCTACCTTCTCCCGTGCGTGTGTCCATTACAAGCTTGAGGCAGCCGTCCTCAACTTGAAGCACCGGGAGCGTTTATCTTTTCCTGAGGCGAGGCGCCAGGTTCGCCGGCTCCCGCCTTATGCTAATATCTCTTATGCTCGCGTGTTGCGCTCTTCCTCTCCTCGTCCTTCCCGCCTTCCTCAGACTCACAACCGTTTCCGGGCCTTGGACCCTGATGCGCCCACTGCCCCCTCCTCTGTCCCTTTGGGTTCTCTCCCGAAGGATCCTCCTCCTGGTCCTCTGTCTGGGGTTCCCCTTCCTTTTACCCGGTCTGTCGTGTCTTCTGTGTCTTCTTCCTCGTCCCCCTCCGATCCTCCTTCCCATCCTCTTCCTCCATCTATCGGCTCTCCCCGCCGCCTGTCGGTGCGGGCGGATGTCCATCGCTCTCCTAACGTCCGTCGTGTGTGCTCTCGTTCGGCTTCTCCTGTTGAGACACTGGAATCCGTTGCCCGGTACGTAGTTGCTGGGACACCGGTCTCTTTAAGTCAGAAGCGTAAGCCTGGCTCCTCTTCCCCGGCGGGTAAGAAGGCTTCGCTTTCTTCCTCAGCTCCTCCTTCTGGCTCTGTTGCTCCTTCCCCTCCCGTTTCAGTGCTTGCGCCCCCTGTTCCTGCTATGGAGGTTTCTTTGGCCCCTGCTTCCCTTTCGGTTGCTGCTCTTGCTGGGGTGCGCTCCTCTCTTTCTACTCCCCCTCTTCCTGCTGCTGTCCTTGACTGCTCCTCTCCGTTGTTTCCTCCTCCTCCTCCTCCTCCTCCTCCTCCTCCTCCTCCTCCTCCTCCGGACCCTGCCCGCCCACCTCTGATCTGTTCTCCCGTTTCCTTCCCTCCGTCTTTGCTCAGTTTACCCATGCCCCCTAACCCTGACTTTGCTGACCCTGTTCCCGACCCTGATATTCTTTAACGTGCTCTGTTGCTCTTTCGCCTTTGTTTCTTCCTTGTTCTCTGTTTTTGTCCTTTCTCTTCTCGTCGTTGTCCATTCTTCAATGGAACGTTCGAGGTTATTACGCCAATTTCCTCGAACTCCAACTTCTGGTTTCACGGTTTTCGCCCCTTTGTGTCTGTCTCCAGGAGCCAATGCTTGGTGCTCGTCCTGGTCGTTTTCGTGGCTATTCCTTTCTCTCCCCCCCCCAGCCATTGCTGGGGCTTCTAATTCTTCTGCTCTCTTGATTCGGGCTGATGTTCCCTTTGTTCCTTTACTTTTTCCTTCGCTTCTCCATTGTTCTGCTGCTCGTATCTTTGTGGGGAAATGGTACACAGTTTGTTCCATTTATCTCCCCCCGAGTGTCCCGCTCTCTCTTCCTGATTTGAAACACCTCCTAGACTCCTTGCCGGAGCCTGTGCTCCTGCTGGGTGACTTCAGTTGTCGTCATTCTCTTTGGGGTGACGTTCTGACGAATACCCGGGGTCGCCTCCTTGAGCCGTTTCTCCTCTCTTCTTCCCTGTCTCTTCTGAATTCTGGTGAGCCCACTCATTTGGATTCTCGAACTCGCACCCTTTCTTGTCTTGATCTTTCTCTCTGCTCTTCTTCTCTTTACTTAGATTTCACGTGGCAGGTTCTTGATGACCTCCATGGAAGTGATCATTTCCCCATCCTTGTTTCCTTTTTCTCTTTTCGCCCTTCCCTCTCTTTCCCTAGGTGGCAGTTTGCTAAGGCGGACTGGACCCTATTTTCCCTCAGTGCTACTCTCTCTGACCTCTCCCTTCTGCCCCTCTCTCGCGCTCTCCTCCTTTTTCATGGCACTGTCTTCGACGCTGCCCTCCGCTCTATTCCTCGCTCTTCCTCTCGGGGTCCACGGAAGTGCGTTCCCTGGTGGAATGCGGACTGTGCTCGGGCTGTCCGCTGTAAGCGTGCAGCCTGGAAGAAGCACCGCCATAGGCAGACGACCGATTCTTTTCTTTTCTTTCGGAAAGCGAGTGCGGTGGCCCGTAGGGCCATCCGTACGGCTAAACGTGAATGTTGGGCATCTTATGTCTCGACAATTACGTCCGAAACCCCTCTGGCCCAGATCTGGAAGCGTATCCGCAAGATAGCGGGTAAGTTCGTTCCCGATGTTTCACCGGTCCTTCACCTCCATGATACTCTTGTGGCGGACCCGTTGCAGGTCGCTTCCGAACTAGGTTCCGACTTTTCTTCTGTTAGCTCTGGTCTTCATCTTCCCCAATCTTTCCTTCTTCGTAAACCTGTCCTTGAGTCTCGTCCTTTAGATTTCTGCACTCATCTTCAGCTTCCCTATAATGATCCCTTCTCTCTCTCTGAACTTCGTTCTGCCCTGGCCCTCTGCGGTTCTACGGCGGCGGGCTCCGATGGTATTCATTATGAGATGCTTCGCCATCTCCCTCCGAGCACGTCTCAGTATTTACTGTGTCTGTATAATCGGATCTGGGAGTCGTCGTCAGTCCCTGAGGACTGGCTCGATGCCGTTGTCCTCCCTGTTCGCAAACCGGGGTCTCTGGGTACTTCCCCTAAGGACTTTCGCCCTATTGCTCTCACAAGTTGTGTCTGCAAACTCTTTGAACGTATGGTTAACGTTCGTCTCATGTGGTTCCTGGAACACCATCACCTCCTCTCCCCTTCTCAATTTGGTTTCCGCAAGTGCCGCAGCACGACAGATGTCCTGGTGAACTTGGAGGTCTATATTCGTACTGCTTTTGCTGCGAAGACCTCCGTTGTTGCCGTCCTTTTTGACCTAGAAAAGGCTTACGACACCACTTGGCGTTATCATATCCTATCTCAACTTCATTCTTTTGGCCTTCGTGGTCATCTCCCTCTCTTTCTCCGCAGCTTCCTCTCTCGTCGTTCCTTTCGGGTGCGCCTTGGTACCGCTCTCTCTCCCTCTTTTCAGCAATACGAAGGTGTGCCCCAGGGTAGTGTTCTGAGCACTACTCTTTTTCTGGTTGCCCTCAATGGTCTTCTTTCCTCTCTTCCTTCTGGTGTCTTCTCCGCTCTCTATGTCGATGATCTTACCCTTTGTTGTCAGGGTGATGATTCGCCTCTCCTTCAACGCCGGCTTCAACTTGCAATTGATGCCGTGTCGTCTTGGGCCACAGGTCATGGCTTCAAGTTCTCTACTTCTAAGACTTGTGCCATGACTTTTACGCGGAAACGGGTTGTTCTTCGTCCCTCTTTGTCACTTTATGGTCATCCCCTTGAATACAAAGATTCCGCGAAGCTTTTGGGGTTATTCCTTGACACTCGTTTGTCTTGGTCTCCCCATATCTCTTACCTCCGTGTTGAGTGCTCTAAGGCCCTTACCCTCCTTCGGGTCTTGTCCCATACTTCTTGGGGGGCAGATAGGCGCACTCTCCTTGCTTTACATTCCTCTCTCGTCCTGTCTAAGCTCGATTATGGTTGCCCTGCTTACTCGTCTGCTTCTCCTTCTACTCTTCGCCGTCTTGATGCTTTGCACCATACTGGGTTGCGCCTCAGTTCTGGTGCCTTTCGTTCGACTCCCGTCCTTAGCTTGTATGTTGACACTGGCTTCCTGTCTCTCCAGGACCGCCGTGATCGCTACTGTCTTCGCTATCTTGCGCGGTCCTTGCAACATCCTTCCTCTCGCCTCTGTCGTGCTTTAACTTTTACCCCTCCTGCGGTTCCTGTTCCTCTTCACCACCTCCCTCTTTCTGTCCGGTTATCTCGCCTACAGGATTCTCTTTCCGTTCGTATTTCTGATGTTTCTCCTCGTGTTGTTCCTTCTTTGCCCCCGTGGAGGGTCCCTCTTCCGCGGTTTTGTACATCCTTGACTCGTATCACTAAAGCTTTTACCCCTCCTACTGTTTCTGTCTTCACCGATGGGTCTAAGTCAGCGGACGGTGTTGGCTACTCTGTTGTTTTTCCTGATCGCACTTATATGTGTCGCTTGCCTCCGGAGACTAGCATCTTTACAGCGGAACTTTATGCTATTCTCTATGCTCTTCGTCTCCTGCTTTCTCGTTGTCAGTCTTCCTTTGTGGTTGTTGTTGACTCTCGTAGTGCCCTCATGGCTCTCGGGTCCTTTAATCCGGTTCATCCAGTAGTTGTCGAGATCCAGCATTGGCTGTTTCTCGTTCACAGTAAATTTAAGTCGGTTGAGTTTTGTTGGGTTCCCAGCCATATTGGCGTGTCTTTAAATGAGCGTGCGGATGCTGCCGCTAAGGAAGCTGTCCGCTCTTGTCCCATCTCTCGTAAAGGCATTCCGTATTCCGACTTTTACCCGGTTATCCATTCCTCAGTCCTTACCCGTTGGCAGGCTTCTTGGTTGTCTGTTACTGGTAACAAGCTACGTACTCTTAAATGTTGTGTTTCCTCGTGGCCGTCCTCCTTCCACCGTAACCGGCGGTGGGAAACAGCTCTGGCGAGGTTGCGTATTGGCCATACTCGCTTAACCCATGGTCACTTGATGGAGCGCCGCCCTGCTCCTTATTGTCCTAGTTGCATTGTCCCTCTTACGGTCGTGCATGTCCTTCTTGAATGTCCTGACTTCCAGGACGAGCGTGTGTCTTGCTTTCCGACCGCCCCTCGCGGTCACCTGTCCCTCGATAGAATTCTTGGTGACTCGGATACTTTTGATATCGTTCGCCTTATGCGTTTTTGTTCTCGTATTGGCATCCTTGGTGATATTTAGCGCCCTCTGATTATTTTGCGTATTTGATGGTGCTACATAGCCTTCCCGGTTTGGTGCCTTCTTTTGATAATTACTAACTTACTTTGGATGTATAAAGGTGAACAAATCCACAAGGGCCGTGATGAGGATTCGAACCTGCGTCCGGGATGTGTGATGTATAAAGGTCTTCGGGGGTCGGGCTCATCAAACCTGATTAGCACCTAATCATTAGGTATATTTCTTCTTTATTAATATTGGCTGTACCCGACCATGCGTTGCTGTGGCTCAGCAACACATGTGAGTTGCTGAGCCTTCAACAGCAACCTTTTCCCTGTCCCGCAGTCCTCCCCACCATTCACCTCTCACCTCGTCCTCCCAACCATTCCCCCATCTCCATCCACTTGTCCTCCCCACTCCACCGTCCCCTCGTCTTCCCCCATTATTTCCCACTCCCCCATCCCCTCGTCCTCCCTTCCTTTCCTCCCATCCCTGTCCCCACCATCACCCACTCCCCTGTCCCCTTGTCCTTCCCACCATTATCCATTTCCCCATCCACTTGTCCCCACCATCCCCAACTCCCCCTTCTCCTTGTCTTTCAAACCATTATCCTCTCCCCTGTCCCTTCGTCCTCCCCACAATCCCCCACTCCCGTCCCCTCGTCCTCCGCACCATTCCTCCACTCCTTCTTCCGATGCATTCCCAAATGATCTGATGTTTCCATCACTGAAAAATAGGAAGAACAGTTAAAAAACGAAATGAAAAAACAATGAAATATATATAAATATTCTTTACTTGTGAAATGAACCGTATGGTAAACAACACAGCCCAATTACAAAGCAATGTCAAAACGAAAATAAATCGAAATCTATAAAAAAATAATTTATCAATGCAGTCGGAAACATTGAAATGAAATCGTAATATATTTAGTATAGCGTGTGTTGTGTTTACGTGCAACAGATGGCGCTGTTAAAAAAATGTTTTTACCTGTCACAGGTGTGGCATCTATATAGTAGGTATACAAAAACATGCGCATATTCGAATGGAACGTTGTATTAAAATTTCAAAGCAATTGGTGAATAACTTTCGGAGATTACAGCAAGTGTTGCTCTTATGTCCAACAGTTTGTGTTGCTTTTAAAAAAATAGCATGTTTTTTCCTGTCACAGGTGAAACATGTATATAGTAGGTGTATAAAAACACGCGCCTATTCGAATGCAACATTGTGTCAAATTTTCAAAGCAATCGATAATGAGGTTTCGAAGATTTCCCTCACATGAGAAACACATAAATAACACAGTTAAAAAAAAAAAAAGTTCCTGTCACAGACGTGACATCTCTATGGTATTTATATAAAAACCCGCTCTGATGCGAATGAAACGTTGTGTGAAAATTTCAAAGCAATCGGTGTAGAACTTTCGGAGATTACCGATTTTGAACAAACGAACATTTACATATTTATTTATATAGGTCCGTGATTTGTTGTTTTAGTTTAGTGTTGTTCTAAAGGCCTGTTAAAGACGAGGGTTATTAAGTCCACCACTAGTTTACTGGTTAACCAGAAACTAAACTTTAAGCTTTAACAACATTAAAAACTAAAATATGCTCTCAGTGAAGACACAGAGAAGCATAAACCCTCTGATTGTACTTATATTTTGCGTCTTATTAAAGTGTACAATACAAACTGAGGATCATGCAGTCCCACTATGGGACACTATGCGCTCCTCTAATGCCAGTTTCGGGTTCTCGTGAGTTGCGTGACAGTAAAGATGTACTCACCTAGTTGTACTCACCTAGTTGTGCTTGCGGGGGTTGAGCTCTGGCTCTTTGGTCCCGCCTCTCAACCGTCAATCAACAGGTGTACAGGTTCCTGAGCCTATTGGGCTCTATCATATCTACACTTGAAACTGTGTATGGAGTCAACCTCCACCACATTGCTTCCTAATGCATTCCATTTGTCAACCACTGTGACACTAAAAAAGTTCTTTTTAATATCTCTGTGGCTCATTTGGGCACTTAGTTTCCACCTGTGTCCCCTAGTGCGCGTGCCTCTTGTGTTAAATAGCCTGCCTTATCAACCCTGTCGATTCCTTTGAGAATCTTGAATGTGGTGATCATGTCCTCCCAACACATTGAACATGTGTTCAATGCATGCAGTTGTGGCCCACTGATGCCATAGTTATGCAGTAATATTAGCCACAAGACACCAGCAGTGTACCCTCTTGTGAGCACCAAAAGGCGTAACGCACATCTCCACGCGGAGACGAGAGCGCTGTGTGGTGAGTGACATTTAATTACAGGTGAAATTGGTGTTGTGATTGGCGGGATATTTGCTTTAAAGGTACGTCAGTCTTCAGGCCAAACGCTCGCACGTCCATCGCATCGTTCAGTTCTCGTTGTACAGCGTTGGCGAACGCCGAGTCGCTCATAACACAATGAAAACTTGATAGGTTTAATTAAGGCTGGATCCTCCAACTTATTGTTTATATAATAGGTGTGGTGAAGGCTGCTCTGTTTCGCTGATTAATGAACTTTGCGGACATCAATATGATACCGAGAGATTATTTGATTATTATTGTCGATTCATTGGTAAAGTTTATCTGCAAGAAATAAAAAAAAAATAGAAATTGTGGAAATTCTGCCATCCTCCGTGAAGACAGACTCGTCATTTCCTGCCAAGAAAAGAAAACAGGAAACGATAATATTCTAGATCTGGTCTTCACAAACAATGAAGACATAATCAGGGACATTACGATCTCAGACACCACATACTCAGATCACAACATCATTGAAGTGCAAACTACCATCAATACTCAGAATGGACCTAAAACAACGATCAGGCGAGAGGGGTTATTCACTAAATTTAATTTTAGCAATAAAAGGAGAGACTGGGAGAAAATAAACAGGGAACTTACAAACATTCCATGGAAAACTGTTCTAGGTAATACAAGTCCTACAGAAGGAATAGAAAAACTGACTTCAGAAGTGCATCAAATCTGTCTGAAATATGTTCCTTATAGGAAAGCCAGAAAGGTCAAACGTAGAAAGAGAGCGCAGACGACACTATAAAAGAAGGAAGAAAATAGCGGAAATGCTTAAGCAGACACGACTTTCCCGTCAAAGACTGAATAATTTAAATAGGGAGATTTAAGAAATCGAGCGGAAAATGAAACATTCATATCAGACTAAAGAAAGGCAGTTAGAACAGAAAGCAATTCTGGAAATAAAGAAAAATCCAAAAACTTCTTCACATATGCGAAATCAAAAGCAAAAACCACTGCCAGTATTAGACCTATTCGTACGAGTGAAGGTTCATACACGGAGGGCGACAAAGAAATTAGTGAAATCCTAAAAAAGGCAGTATGAGGACATGTTTAGCACTAATAAACAATATGAAAGTGGAAGATCCAGACAATTTCATTATGCGTGATATCCAAACCCCTGTAAATATAACTGATATCCACACGAGCATACTAGACTTTGAAAGAGAAATTTAAAACATGCCCATGCACTCAGCTCCAGGTCCATGGAATTCAATATTTATAAAAAAAATGCTAGGTGCCGGTAGCACAGGCACTCAGTATAGTGTGGAGGAAGAGCTTGGACACTGGGGAGATACCAGATGCACTTAAAGTAGCAGACATAGCCCCTCTACACAAGGGAGGGAGCAAAGCATTGCCAAAGAATTATAAACCAGTTGCACTAACATCCCACATAATAAAAGTATTTGAGAGAGTGATTAGGAGTCAGGTCACCAGTTTCATGGAGACCAATGGTCTCCACAATCCAGGCCAACATGGATTTCGAGCGGGAAGATCGTGCCTCTCACAGCTACTTGACCATTATGACAAAGTCACTGAGGCATTAGAAGAAAAACAGAATGCTGATGTGGTATACACGGACTTCGCAAAGGCATTCAATAAATGTGACCATGGAGTGATAGCACACAAAATGAGGTTAATGGGAATAACCGGTAAAGTAGGACGCTGGATACTCAGTTTTCTGTCAAACAGGACACAATGAGTAACAGTCAATCATATAAAATCGAGTCCAAGCACAGTTAAAAGCTCTGTACCTCAAGGTACAGTCCTTGCTCCACTGCATTTCCGAAGTCACGGCTTCGTATCATCCATTGCAGATAACACAAAAATCAGCATGAAAATTACTTCGGCTGAAGACATTGAAAAACTTCAAGCAGATATAAATAAAGTTTTCGACTGGGCAACAGAAAATAACATGACGTTTAACAGTGATAAATTCCAGGTACTCAGGTACGGTAAAAATGAGGACCTTAAACATAATACAGGGCACAAAACACAATCAAATGTGCCCATAATAGGTGTTACGGACCCGAGCCCAGCGTCCGAGCACGGAGCAGTGACGACCACGCCATCTGTGGGTCAGCTCCTGAAACTCCCTCCAAATGGACGGCGCCATCAAGTGAGGACAGGAAATACCAGCCACAAGGGCTAGTTTACCGTCCTGATCGGCTCATAACACAGCCGCTGAAGACCTCTGGTGAGGTGGCGCTTAGACAGCAACGCCATCTATGGAGTGGATAGGTGGGCGTTTGGGTCTGAGCCGGTAAGTGACGTGCCCTAGAGTGTCCCTAGTACTGATGACGTGTCTGATTACAGAGTCGACCTGGGACTGCTGAATCGGACAGTGGATCAGTCTACCCAAGGCAGCCGTCTTGTCTCCAAGTATTTGCTGCAGCAGCTGTGAGTCGCCCCCCGGATGAACACTGTGGTGTTAGCCTGCCTGTGACGTGGCAGCTGAAGGATTGTCGTACCTGGGACTGACTGGTGGAGACGCTTAACCACTGGGGTGTTGTGGCGAGGAGAGTGGTCTGTGGGATCACACGAGGCTCCTGACTAGGGCTCGCTACCCTAGTATCGGTCGTGGAGTGGCCTAACCAGTGTCGCTGATTGGAACCTGCCAGCTACCGGCTGCACTTGTGGTTGACGGCCTCCACGAAGGTGCCCCCAGTGGAACTGCGCTTTGGCTGGCCTGTGGCCAGGGTAGACTCAAGAGAATCGAAGGATTCGTCGTGAGGCCACAAGAGTACCAAGACTTTAGCTTCGTCGAGCAGCGTGAACGTCCAGAGTCTTCAGAGGAAGACCACGTTGTATATAACCCCCCCCCCCCCCAGTGTAACTTTTTATATATTATTTATTGTGACGGTAATAAATATATTATTAAGTTTTTGCCTTTATTTCCCTTCCCTTTTAATTTACTTGCGTTACGGATCACATCCCTTAAAAGCCACTACTAGCTTGGGGCCGGATACCCTACCTCTAACAACATCAGAGAAAGAACCCGGTTGCGACCCGAGAGGGCCGTAACATAATTGGCATCCCCAGCGGGATCCGACCCCTTGTCAAGTATGTTTGACAGGGGTGGTGAAGTGGCGCAATCCCTGTAAATAATTCCCCCTGTGTGTGACTATTAGGACGTTATACGTCCTGTGCGGTGCTCGGAGTGACTAAGTGCAATATTGTGCAGTGCGGTGCTCGCTGTGATTAATTGCAATATTGTGTAGTGCGGTGCTCAGAGTGATTCAGTGCAATATTGTGTAGAGCGAAGTGCTCGCTGTGATTAAGTGCAATATTGTGTAGTGCGGTGCCCGGAGTAATTACGTGCAATATTGGCAAGTGCAGTGTTTGGTGCGGTAAAGTGCAATATTGACGTAGAACAGTGCTCGGTGCGTTAAGTGAAGCGGTGTGTTAAGTGCTAGTGTTCCATCTCAGTGAGAATGGCAGAAAAATCGACCATCGACGATCTGGACGATGTTCAGGCTTTTCTGAACAGGGAGGACTGTCTTGCCAGATTGAAATATCTGGGCAAACAGGAACTCGTACTGGTGAGTGCCTACCTGGAGATCAAGATACGTGCCAGTGATTCCCGTGTGGAGATCTTGTCCAAGGTTCACCGGCATTTGAAGGCCGAGGAGAAACAAGAAAGTGAGGCACTAGGTACAAAAGAAAGTGAAGAAGTAGCTTCCACTGAAAAGGAAGATAAAGGCAGTGACATTGACAGCGATGCAGGTGAGCTGAATATAAGTTTACTTACAGTAAAAATGCGTGTCTTGGAAATTAATCGTGAGATAGAATGGGAGAAATTAGAAATGGAAAGAGAGAGACAAGATAAAGAATTAGAGATGAGGCGTTTAGAATTAGAAGAAAGGAAAGCAGAAAGAGAAAGAGAAGAACGAGAAAGAGAAAGAGAAGAGCGAGAAAGAGAAGAGAAAAGAGAGAGAGAAGAACGAGAAAGAGAAAGAGAAGAACGAGAAAGAGAAAGAGAAGAGCAAGAAAGAGAAAGAGAAGAGTGAGAAAGAGAAGAGAAACGAGAGAGAGAAGAACGAGAAAGAGAAAGAGAAGAACGAGAAAAAGAACGAGACAGGCAAGAACGACGGGACAGAGAGGAAAGAGAGAGACAACATGAGCTAGAAGTATTGCGGTTAGGCGGTGGTCGGAGGCAAACGACGGACACAAGTCTTTTCGATCCGGTGAGGAACATCAAAATGGTCCCGAAGTTCAACGAAAAGGAAGTTTCGAAGTTCTTCGCGGCCTTCGAGAAAGTCGCTGCCTCTTTGGAGTGGCCAAAGGAGAATTGGGCCATCATGATACAGTCCGTCTTGACAGGGAAGGCCCAAGTTGCCTACTTCACTTTGTCCCTTGATGACTCTGGCGACTATGACAAGGTGAAGAAGGTCGTGCTCAAGGAGTACCAATTGGTACCGGAGGCGTACAGGCAAAAGTTTAGAAACCTGAAGAAGACCTCGGAGCACACTTTCACCGAATTCGACACAATCAATGAGCGACTTTTCCAGGAATGGTGTGCCTCTCGGAAGGTGGAGACCAAAGAAGACCTCGAGCAGCTCATACTGTTAGAGGACTTCAAAGATTGTTTGTCTGGAGACCTGAAGACATACTTAGAAGAGCAGCAGGTTGAGACCTTAAGTGCGGTAGCCACCATGACTGAAGAGTACATCCTAACGCATAGGCCTTCTGCTAAGTATGTCCCGAGGAATTACCCACGCCGGTTTGACAAACCTCGTCATGACGAAGAGGAGACTCCCATCCCACAAAGCGCTAAGAAGACGCCCCCAAGTAGCCCTCGAAGGACCAGTCCTAGCAGTCCGAAACACCGGAGTCCGAGAAGGAATATGGTGTACTGGACTTGTGGGCAGAAAGGGCATGTAGCTGCTATGTGCCGAGGCAGAAGAGGTAGCGGCCCACGTAGGGAGGTGATGTTAATGAGCTGTGTAACACCACCAGCAGGAAGCCAGTCTACGACTACTCAGGAAGAACCAAGGTTGTTCGCCCCACACACTTCAAGCAGGTATGTAACGAGAGATCATACTGGTTGATCAGTTGTAGTGCTCAGAGATAGTGGAGCAGCCCAGTCCCTGATCGTGAGTAGCTCGTTACCCGAGGGAGTGAGTGTCGATGGGAGACAAAAGGTTGTCCTGGTTGGGTTTCCTAGGACGCGGTACGTCGCCCCCTTAGTGCCGGTACACCTCGACTCGCCTTACTTCAGCGGCACATGTGCGTTGGCAGTAGTCGATACCCTGCCTATAGCTGGGATTGACGTGGTACTAGCCAACGACTTGGTGACAGATTGGAGCAACAATCATCCCAAGGTCGCGGACGAGTCAGCCGGAACAGCAAGGTCCGAGGTAACGGTAGGCGTTGGTAATATCCAGGTACAGACAGACCCGAAATTAAATACTATGTTTATTTTGTCCTCTCGCCTACAGATTAACGACAGAGTCTACAACATTCTAGCAGAGTCTCCTGATTCTTCTCCCGAGAAGGAACATGCGGTTACGATGTCAGAAGCGACTGAGCAAGAAGAGAGGCCTCGTGTACAAGCACCCACGGATACCAAAGAGTCTGGAGTGAAGGCGGATGAGTACTTGCGGTATGGCAAGGTACAGCGTTCATTGAACCAGCCAGAGATTCCCCAGACGTCGGAGGTATGTGAAGTATGTACAAAGGTTCCAGTGCCCTCTTCGGTCCAAACTAGGCTAGTGGATATAGCCGGCTATGGACATGACAAGCTCGGGAAGCTTATCCCTCAGTTAACCAAATGTTTCCTCCCGGTTTTTTTTGTTCTTGTGTGTGTTCTCAGTAAGGACCAGTGGGCGACCCGACAGATGATGGCTCCCATGAACATCGTGAAGAGATCCCAGGGATTGGAGATTTGCACTGCGAGTGATGCAGTCAAAGGAGGGACCTGGAAGGTGATGGTAGAAACAGGAGGTACGAGATGTGATATTATGAGTGACTGTTTTCGACAGGTTGACACCCCCTGTGTTATTGCTGACCCTGGATGCAGCATTATACGGAACGTTGGTCGACCTGACGGTGGCAGAGCGAATGCCATCTTCGGTGTACGAGCAGCTCTGTTGGAACTAGGTGTGGGCCTAGTAGGCGAGTATGCAGTAAGTATTGACTTGCCCACTGTCGCTGTCACTCTAAATTATCAGACCCCTGTATTCCAGGTTCCCGTCTCCCTGAAGGACTACCGGACCGGTACCAGAAATGCCGTCTGTGACCAGCCATCATCGGTGCCACGACACAGGGAAGTGTCGAGTCGCCCCAGATCGTGTCTACACCAATCCTTACTCGGGACACGTAAGATTAAGCCCCTGCTTGACATCGCAGTGGAAGTGTGGAAAATTACATCCGGCAGGTCATTGCCTTCCATCTGCAAGTTTCCTTTGTGCCAGAGTTACCCAGTAGTACAATTCTATGGACAAGACAGCCTAGCCATTCCAGTTCTTAGTGTACGTGAGTCCATTTGGAGTTGTGTCCCCGTACTAATTTGGTTTGTGTTTCTCTTTATAGAACCCCAAGCCAAATTCTTTTTGGTGGGGAGGTGTTACGGACTCGAGCCCAGCGTCCGAGCATGGAGCAGTGACGACCACGCCATCTGTGGGTCAGCTCCTGAAACTCCCTCCAAATGGACGGCGCCATCAAGTGAGGACAGGAAATACCAGCCACAAGGGCTAGTTTCCCGTTCTGATCGGCTCATAACACAGCCGCTGCTGACCTCTGGTGAGGTGGCGCTTAGACAGCAACGCCATCTATGGAGTGGATAGGTGGGCGTTTGGGTCTGAGCCGGTAAGTGACGTGCCCTACAGTGTCCCTAGTACTGATGACGTGTCTGATTACAGAGTCGACCTGAGACTGCTGAATCGGACAGTGGATCAGTCTACCCAAGGCAGCCGTCTTGTCTCCAAGTATTTGCTGCAGCAGCTGTGAGTCGCCCCCCGGATGAACACTGTGGTGTTAGCCTGCCTGTGACGTGGCAGCTGAAGGATTGTCGTACCCGGGACTGACTGGTGGAGACGCTTAACCACTGGGGTGTTGTGGCGAGGAGAGTGGTCTGTGGGATCACATGAGGCTCCTGACTAGGGCTCGCTGCCCTAGTATCGGTCGTGGAGTGGCCTAACCAGTGTCGCTGATTGGAACCTGCCAGCTACCGGCTGGACTTGTGGTTGACGGCCTCCACGACGGTGCCCCCAGTGGAACTGCGCTTTGGCTGGCCTGTGGCCAGGGTAGACTCAAGAGAATCGAAGGATTCGTCGTGAGGCCACAAGAGTACCAAGACTTTAGCTTCGTCGAGCACCGTGAACGTCCAGAGTCTTCAGAGGAAGACCACGTTGTATATAATAGTGCTTAACCCCCCCCCCCCAGTGTAACTTTTTATATATTTATTGTGACGGTAATAATTATATTATTAAGTTTTTGCCTTTATTTCCCTTCCCCTTTAATTTACTTGCATTACGGATCACATCCCTTGAAAGCCACTACTAGCTTGGGGCCGGATACCCTACATCTAACAACATCAGAGAAAGAACCCGGTTGCGACCCGAGAGGGCCGTAACAGTAGGAAAGTAACATGTAAAGGCTTAGGGAATAATGTTGAGCATAACCAATTTAGGGAGCATAACCAAACAAATGTTGAGTCAGCCAGAAAAATGATAGGATGGATTACGAGAACTTTAAAATCCAGGGATCCCATCACAATGGTTGTAATCTTCAAATCACTTGTGTTGTCCCGTCTTGAGTACGACTCAGTACTCACTTCCCCATTCAGAGCAGGAGAGATTGTGAAATAGAGGGAATACAGAGAATATATATACGGCATACATAGACGCAATGAAGCACCTAAATTATTGGGATCGTCTCAAAACTCTCCAAATGTATTCACTAGAAAGAGGAGTTCTCCCGGAGCCACAGGACAGGCCGGTCCGATGTGCCCCTCGTCCGGTTTAACACAGGCCTAGTCCTAAGATCTAGCCTTTAGCGTGCCTAATAGGTCAGCTGCAGCGGTACTAAGTGTGCGACACCCTAACTACCAAGTGTTGTAGGTTGTGGATAGCTGGATTGTATAGAAATTCATACAGACATTATTTGTGTGGCAGCATATGAAGTCTACGAAGAGGAACAGTGGGACGGCACTGGGTCGCCTTGTAGTGTACCTGGCCCCACGCTCCCCTCGTGTGTATAATAGTCCTTGGGCCCTCCTTCCCAGCGTCGTGGTTTGTGTGCGCGACTGGTGGTGTGTTTACATGAGGTGGGTAACAGTGTACTGGCCTGGGCGAGTGGTGGAGCCCTGGGCAGCTACCCTGTGCTGCGCCTCCTGGCCCGTTGTCATGGCAACCGGGCTCAGTACCAACCTACCTTCTGTTGTGCTTGTTAATCAAAGTGATCTCCAAGCAATGGATCCTGAGTCTGTCGGCGAGGAATAGGTTGATGCTCGAAGTGGGTTGCAGTCACCCAGTGACATGGAACTCGATGCTTATTTGGATAACGAAAATGAGTGGCAGGTGCAACAATCACGGAATGCGAGAAAAAATTCTAAACGTGCAGACTCTGCTGATGGTGAGGAGATCATTGGCAATGATGACAGGAACTCCGGAACCTTGTGTGAAGAAAGTGGAGGTGGGCGGTGGTGGGCCCACCCAGCCAGGGGCACGCGCACCCTAGCCTCCTATTGCTCCCCGCGCTGACTATATAACCTTGAAGGAGTCTACAAGGCAAGACGGATACATAAGGATGGTCAACCTCTCAACAGGATCATCATTGTTTGGAATGGCAGTGACCCTCCCCCAGAACATTACACCTTCTTTGGACATATCATTCCATCAAGTCCTATCAGACCTTGGGTATCCCCCCTGTTGTTTGTTATAAGTGCCACGGTACTCATCATATCTCTACGTACTGTCGACATGACCCCTGTGTGTGGGCTATGTGCTCAACAGCACGATACAAGGCAGTGTCCTCGGAAGTATCCCAGGTGTTTGCAAGAAGGTGTAGATGTTTGGCATCGTGGCTGCCCTCGACGCCCCGCCCTCTCTAACACGAGCAGGCAGCCATTGGCGTCTGGTCCAGCTGCAGGAGGCACCCAGCAGGAAGCTCTTCATGTCACCTCTAGTATGCAGTTTCCAACCATCGACGAACTAAAGCAAACAAGCAAAGATACAGAAGAAATTGACTGGTTAAAAAAAGAAAATTACTGAATTGAAAATTAAAATACAAACATTACAGACGAATCTGCCCGGTGATAGTGGTGAAGTGAATCATGCTAGCGATAGTGATTAAGTAAATTCTGCCAGCACCAGTAGTGATGCGAGTGATAATGTTGCAGCTGTTGAGACTACTCCACCTATCTCTACGGAACGTGAGTGTCAAATCTCCATGGGTAATGGTGTTAGATTAGTCATTGATTCCTCACTGACACCCCCCACTAGATCATAATGAAACCCTTGAGTTGGTTACAGGTAAAGAGTTTAAGAAAACACCAACTGCTACTGTGGTTAAACGCATCCTACGCAAAACTGATATTACTCAGGACACACGGACCAAAGTTGCTTATGTTGTCCAAGTGTTTAACGAGCTTAAATGTTACCTTAATTCCCTTGAAACTTAACCATGGCTCATCAAACAAAAACAATTAAGTTTCTTTCTTGGAACATTCGAAGTGTTTATCTTCGGATAAATGACGTAATCATGTATGCTAAAATGAGAGACGTGGATGTGATCTGTTTACAGGAACCATATACGTCCACAACTATCAAGAAGGTCCCCCACCCTGGATACCTGGGTATATAGCATACAACAACCATATTGGAACTGGTTTAATCACGTATATTAAGAGTGGATTAATCTGTAAACTAATTAAAAATCACAGAAGTGATAGTACACATTATCAAAAATTCAAATTACAAACTGCAAATAGCCATTTCCTACTGTATAACATACATGGACGATGTAATGTACTTAATGCAGACCTGCTACTGAAATCTACAGGTAACACAGCTCTGTTATGTATGGGTGACTTTAATGCTCGTCACACTGCTCTTGGTGATGGTCTGTGTAAGAATAATGACAGGGTCTTCTTGAAATACCTTACTAATCTTAATATTACTGTGTATAATACTGATAAACAGGTCCATTTATTGGGAGGTAGGCTGGTTTATGTGATTGGGTATAGCCTAGCAGATAGCAACGTCAACGTTAAGCTCATCCCAGAACTAGTAAGTGATCATTTTGCAATATATTGTGAATACAATGTGGCGGATATTAGGTCCAATCCTCATCCTAGAGTTAAGATTAACATTCCAGACAATCTTAAACAGTATATTAAGGCTTATGTACATAAGTGGTACACTGGGTATACACCTGTATCAGTGGACCATTTTTACAATGATCTTGTCAGTATCATTACCAGTTATTATGATACCTGGGTTTAATCAAGGAAAAAAAGAACACTCGTTCTTCTTAATGGACAGAGGATCCTTTTATTATTGCAGAGCTAAAGTGCTTCAGCTGCTGACTCTTATAAACGAGACAAAACAGTTGACAATTTACTTGCATTCCTTAATGCCAACAGATCTTCGCGAACTTAAGGGTCAAGTTAAGGACAAATATTGGGAACAATTCCTACAAGGTATCAATAGAACTACAACATTATCGGAAATGTGAACAAAATTAAAAACATTACCAAACCTTCAGCCCCAGTTCAGCTTCATCATACTCCTGCAGAATATGCTGACATGCTCTTAGCTCAATGGTCTAGTGTCTCACAAATTTCTTCCTTACCCTCAGATATACAGCAGCAATTAACTCACACCATCATTAACAGAAACTTTAATACTGAAATAGCACGCTCCTCACCAGATTTAACAGATCAGTTTGTTATAACTCCCTTTGAATTAACATCAGCATTAGGAAAACCTAAACAAACTGCCCCTGGTGAGGATGGTATAACTTATAACACCTTGAGCTTACTGAATGATGTCCCTAGCCACCCTCTGCTTGACCTCTATCAAATGAGTCTCTCACAAGGTATCTTGTCAAAGAAATGGACAGAAAGTCTCATAATACCAATTCCTAAACCTAACTCTCATAAATTCAGACCCATTTCCCTTACATCTTGCTTGTGTAAAGTCTTGGAGAGAATTGTTCTTAATCGTGTCATGTTTCAGGTCAATGAAAAACTGTCCCCAAACCTATATGGGTTCATGCCCAAGTGTAGCACACAAACATGCTTTGCTGAATATTTTGTACACTCCCAGGATGGGACACAGGCAGCCTTTATTGACCTAAAGTCAGCTTTCTATGTAGCGAATGGCGAAATAATATTAGAGCAACTTGCTGAATTTAGAATAAAAGGTAATCTTCTGAGTTGGATAAAGAGCTACCTATCCAACAGGCATGCTAGTGTACAATTTAAAGGAGTTAAAAGTACAAGAACAGATGCATTCAAACTAGGCACACCTCAAGGTGGTGGTGGTTCAATAAACTTATGCACAAACTTATCCATCACATACCAGTACAACCTACTGAAACAGTTATATGTTATGCTGATGATATTTGTATTATGGCACACAGTAAACCAAGGCTACAAGTGCTACTTGGTGCATTCTCCAAGAAAGTAGTAGAATGTGGCCTCATAATCTCTGTTGATAAAACAAGGGTTCTTATTCCCCCATTCTCTTCATTATAACTATACTATTAATGGAGTGCCCGTGGAGACTTGTGAGTCTTATAAATATCTTGGAGTCAAGGTTAATGATACAAATCTCGTCAGCAACCTGCGCAAAGAACTAGTTGAGGGTCTTAAACCTCTCAAAACTCTTGTTGGCAAAGGATTTGGCATTAACATAAAATATACTCGTAGTTTTCATATTGCCTTTATACGATCTGTTGTTGATTATTATGCCTTGCATCTTCTTAATTTTTCTCCAAAACAATTACATGACCTAGATGTTGTACAGAATGATGCCATGCGCATCATCCTGGGTTGTCCTAGAACTGTTAACATGAGAAAGGAACTAAACTTACCTTCAATTTACGAAAGGATAATTCTACTTAGTACTATGTTTTGTGCCAAAACTTTAAAAAATAATGGTCCCCCCAGCTCTATTCATATTAAATTGAGATCCATTCTAAACAATTCTGACAGTTCCCTCAATCCGCCGCAAAAAGCTCCTTACAGTGTCTGGCTCAGCTGTCGTTCCTATAATCTTCTGAAACTGAATGTGCCTCTTAAACTGATAAAACTGTTCACTATATTCCCCCTAGGAAAGATGTGGAGGTCTCTCTGCATTATACCTCCATCAGTGTAAAACAAATGTATAACACTGACATTTTGAGATGTATAACATTAGAAGCTATTGACAGTCATCTTCAAATTCTCAACCCGACTGAATCCTATGCCTTTACTGATGACTCTGTGCAGTTAGGCACTGGTAGAACAGGTTGTGCCTGTGCAGTATATAAAGGGAATGAAATGATCATGTCTAGTACACAGAGACTGAACAACTTCGCAAGCACGACACAGACCGAGCTATTGGGCATTTATCTAGCCACTGAATACCTTAAGCTCAATGGTGGTGGAGTTATTTTCTGAGACTCTAAAAGTGCTCTTCAGTCCTTAAATAACCCATCACAATGTATGTCGGAAGTAGCTTGTAATATTAAATGGAATGTAATTTTTGCCAATGATAATAACTCTTCTATAAAATTTGTGTGGATCTCATCCCATGTTGGAGTTAGAAAACATGACTTTGTAGATCAATTGGCCAATGAAGCTTGCCGGAAAGAAAACATTGATTATGACTTTGGACTATCTAATGCAATTATTAGAAACATACAAATTAAAGAAGTTAATTCAGATTTTGAAGAACTAAGAAATGCCCAGAGACCTGAAAGCTGCAGTATTAAAAGTTATGACAAGTTTTGTAATAATAGGTATTTGTATGGTCAGCACAGTTACCGAACCAGGCAATGTGATGTAGTCATTGCGCGAATTCGCCTTGGCTATAGACACATCCGGCAGGTTAGTGAGGCTGAGCCACTACCAGAATACTCAGATTGTAAACTGTGATGAACCTTTAATGCATTCACTAGAACACTATATTGTTGAATGTGAAACCGTAAAGGACTTTAGACCTCCTGGCCTCTTGTACCACCAACTGTGTAACTATTTTATTGACTCAGGTGTTCTGGACGACATCCTAACAATTTATCCAAAATTTGCTTGTCCATTTTCAAGAATGAAGAACAATTTTTATTTACATTACTTTTAAGTTGCATCACTTATGAACCCATCCCTGCCCTTGTGTGGCAATGCAAATAAAAAGTTGTTTTCACATATCCATACATTAAAACATTGATTGTAACCATGATATATATGTACATCCGCCTACAGTTTAGACCCATTGTCTTATGTATGACCCTCTGTCCTGCGTGACAGTGAATACCAGCATTATCCTCACTTTAATAAGACTTAATCGAAATCCTCAGATTAGGCAAAAGTGTAATTAATTTTGTTAATAATAATAATACTAGAAAGAAGACGAGAGAGATATCAAATAATATACACGTGGAAGATACTGGAGAGCCAGGTCCCAAATCTACACAGTAAAATAACTATATACTGGAGTGAACGATATGGAAGAAAATGCGAATAGAACCAGTGAAGAGCAGGGGTGCCATAGTCACAATCAGAGAACACTGTATGAACATTAGAGGTCCACGGTTGTTCAACACTCCCAGCGAGCATAAGAAATATTGCCGGAACAACCGTGAACATCTTCAAGAGAAAACTAGATCATTTTCTCCAAGGAGTGCCGGAACAACCGGGCTGTGGTGAGTAGGTGGGCCTGCGAGCCGCTGCAAGCAACAGCCTGGTGGACCAAACTCTCACAAGTCAAGTCTGGCCTCGGGCGGGGCATGGGAAGTAGAAGAACACCCATAACCCCATCAACCAGGTATCATTACATCTCTCTCTTCAAAATTGAGGGGGTACTCGAAGGGTTAAATTTTACGTTTGAAAGAACAAGTTTATCTTGCTCGGTCAATAGTTTCCACACACTAGCGGATCCTTTCACTGTCACTTAACGGTTTAAGGACATACGTGAGGGATACGTTACAAAGCATTACAGGGTGTTACAAGCGGCAACAGACCATTAGATTCAATCTTGGACGGTCGTTTATGGAAAGATTACGAATTTATAAACATGAAGCTATGCGGATTTGAGAAGAGCTTTTCTAATCTCATATAGATTTTTAATCAGAACCTAAATATTTACTTCAAAATCTTTCAATATATTCTGATTCACATCATGATGCAATGTTATGTGTAGTGTAGTGTACGATGTCGATCAATCTGTTAACAGATTGATCGAAACTGTGAACGCTAAGAAATCCGGACTCCACCTGCCAAAGATTATTGGGGAATACAAACCTGGGTATGCGTATGGAAATGTCAAGACACACAAGCCTGGAAACCCACTTCGGCCAATCATCAGTCAGATACCCACACTCACGTACAGACTGGCAAAGCGACTCAACAGCTTGTTGACCCCTTATGTCCCTTGTGCCTTCAACCTGAAGTCTCCAAAGGAATTTGTTGACTTACTGCAGGGAACACGGGCTGCAGGGATAAGAGCCTCGTTGGATGTAGAATCACTGTTTACCAACGTACCTGTGGATGAAACAATCGGGATGATAGCAGACAGAGTGTATCGTGATCCGGCCTGTACTCCTCTTGACATACCAGAAAACATTCTAAGGAAACTACTCCAAGCTTGTACTAAAGAGGCACCCTTCTTGAGCCTGGATGGGCACATGTATAAGCAAGTAGATGGGGTCGCCATGGGTTCTCCCCTAGGTGTCCTGTTTGCAAACTTCTACATGGGAACCATCGAACAGAAGGACTTAATCGACATGAACTTGAAACCGGCCATATACTGCAAATATGTTGACGACATTTTTACACAGGTACCTGATGTCAGACATCTGCAGGAGCTGAAAGAGGCATTTGAGCGGAATTCTGTGTTGCGTTTCGCTTACGAGATGGAGAAGGATGGGAAGCTGCCCTTTCTAGATGTAACAGTCATGGAAAGGAGCGGAGGTTTCCACACTGCAGTCTACACTAAGGAAATAAACATAGGAATGTGCCTCAATGCCAACAGTGACTGCCCAGACAGGTACAAGAGGAGTGTTGTCACTCTTATCTCTTATGTCGACCGTGCTCTCAGCCACAGCTCAGGATGGAAGCAAGTCGATGAAGAACTCTGTAGGGTAAGGCAGGTCCTAGTCAACAACGGCTTCTCCAATGGTTTCGTTGAAGACATCATAAGAAGGAAGGTGAAACGCTGAGCAACCTCTGAAGAGACAACTAACACAACACCTATACCCCCTATTAGACTATTTTACAGGAACTTCTTTTCCACAGCTCATAAAATGGAGGAAAGGGTCCTGAAAGATATTGTTAATAGAAACGTTATCCCTACAGACAAAAATCAGACGATACAATGGACGATTTACTATAAAACCAAAAAAAAGGACAACCTACTCATGAGAAACTCTCCAGACACAAAGCAGAACGCTTTAAAAGAGACCAACGTCGTCTACGTCTTCAAATGCCCACTTGGGGACTGTAAGCCTCAAAGAACTCAGTATATAGGCAAGACAACAACATCTCTTTCCAGGCGATTAATGATGCATAAGCAACAGGGCTCCATTAAGGAACATATAATCTCTTCACACAACCAGACCATAACCAGAGAAGTCTTAACAAACAACACAGAAATCATCGATAGATACAGCGATAGCAGGTGGCTTGACATCTGCGAGGCACTACACATCAAGAAGTCAACACCAGCAATCAACAGCCAATTAATGCACAACTCTATTCTACCCACTTCAAGATTCCTCACCAATATAGAAACATCAAGAAATATGGGCCAATAGGCCCTTTGCAGTTACTTCCATTCTTCCCTTTAATTTACCCAATTTATACCCATTGCACCGTGTTCTGTCTTGTGTTGAAAGTTTGCTCTATCTTGTGTTGAAAATTTTCTTCACCTTATCCAAAACTGTTGTAACATATCACCTCACCCAAATGCAGGTATATATGATGAAAGCTGTTTAAATGATAGCATGGTAGAACTCTGTTTAGTGTTTGCAGGTTATAGTTGTGTGTGTGTAAACTAAAGTGTTTGAAAATGTAATAAGTTATAACGAAACGCGTTCAAGTGTCGCGTTAGATTAGAAATAAAAATGAATTTTGGAGAATAGATTTTTCAATTACCATCGACAGTGAAAAGAAACATAAGAAATATTGAGAAAATTCGTGTTAGAATTATTATTCTTACATTTCGGTCATATGTAATACCCCGTCATAAAATTAAGTTACAGATAAACATCAGTGTGTAACTAGCTAATGCTGTGCATATGGTGATGGCTTATATTTGTTGTCAAAAGTAATGTAATATTACAAACAATATGTGTTAAGCATGGTGATTTTCACTTGGCTCAGTAGCCAGCCTAACAATAGTGCCAGCCTGACCCTAGTACCAACCTGACCCCTAGTACCAGCCTGACCCCTAGTACCAGCCTGACCCTAGTGCCAGCCTGACCCCTAGTGCCAGCCTGACCCCTAGTACCAGCCTGACCCTAGTACCAGCCTGACCCTAGTGCCAGCCTAACCCTAGTGCCAGCCTGGAGCTAGTACCAGCCTGACGCTAGTGCCAGCCTGAAGCTAGTCCCAGTAGAGGCTTGTGCCAGCCTGACGCTAGTACCAATCTGACGCAGGTACCAAACTGATTCTAGTTCCAGCCTGACGCAAGTGCCAGCCTGACTCTAGTACCAGCCTGACGCTAGTACCAGCATGGCGCTAGTAACAACTTGACGCAAGTGCCAGCCTGACGCTAGTCCCTGTTGACGCTAGTGCCAGCCTGACGCTTCTGCAAGCCTGACGCTAGTACCAGCCTGACGCTAGTACCAGCCTAATGCTTCTGCCAGCCTGACGCTAGTACCAGCCTGACGCTAGTACCAGCCTGACGCTAGTGCCAGCCTGACGCTAGTGCCAGCCTGACGCTAGTGCCAGCCTGACGCTAGTACCAATCTGACGCAAGTACCAACCTGATTCTAGTTCCAGCTTGACGCAAGTGCCAGCCTGACTCTAGTACCAGCCTGACGCTAGTACCAGCATGGCGCTAGTAACAACTTGACGCAAGTGCCAGCCTGACGCTAGTCCCTGTTGACGCTAGTGCCAGCCTGACGCTTCTGCAAGCCTGACGCTAGTACCAGCCTGACGCTAGTGCCAGTATGACGCTAGTACTAGTCTGACGCTAATGCAAGCCTGACGCCAATGCCAGTCTGACGTTAATGCCAGTCTGACGCTAGTGCCAGACTGATGTTAGTTCAAACCTGATGTTAGTTCCAGCCTGACGCTAGTACCAGCCTGATGCTCGTGATAGACTGACGCTAGTACCAGCCTGATGCTCGTGATAGACTGACGCTAGTACCAGCCTGATGCTAGTGCCTGTTGACGCTAGTACCAGCCTGACGCTAGTACCAGCCTGACGCTAGTGCCAGCCTGATGATAATACCAGCCTGACGCTAGTACCAGCCTGACGCTAGTCGCTGTTGATGCTAGTGCCAGCCTGACGCTTCTACCAGCCGGATGCTAGTACCTGCCTGACCCTAGTACCAGCCTGACACTAGTACCAGCCTGACGCTAGTACCAGCATGATGCTAGTGTCAGCCTGATGCTAGTGCCTGTTGACGCTAGTGCCAGCCTGACGCTAGTACAAGCCTGACGCTAGAGACAGCCTGACGTTAGTACCAGCCGGACGCTAGTGCTTGTTGACGCTAGTAGCAGCCTGACGTAAGTACCAACCTGACGCTAGTGCCTGTTGACGCTAGTACCAGCCTGAAGCTAGTGCCAGTCTGACGCAAGTACAAGCCTGACACTTGTGCCAGCCTGATGATAATGCCAGCCTGATGCTGGTGCCAGCCTGGCGCTAGTGCCAGCCTAACACTAGTGCCAGCCTGATGTTAGTTCCAGCCTGATGCTAGTGCCTGCCTGATGCTAGTGCCAGCCTGACGCTGGTGCCAGCCTGACTCTAGAGCCAGCCTGACGCTAGTGTCAGCCAGACGCTAGTCTCAGCCTGATCCTAGTGCCAGCCTGAAGCTTCTGTAAGTCTGACGCTAGTGCCAGCCTGAAGCTTTTGCCAGTCTGATGCTAGTGCCAGCCTAACGCTAGTGCCAGCCTGACGCTAGTGCTAACCTGGTGCTAGTGCCAGCCTGGAGCTAGTGCCAGTCTGACACTAGTGCCAGCCTGACACTAGTGCCAGCCTGACGCTTCTGCCAGTCAGACGCTAGTTCCAGCCTGAAACTTCTGCCAGTCTGACGCTAGAGCCAGCCTGACACTAGTGCCAGTCTGACATTAGTGCCAGCCTGAAACTTCTGCCAGTCTGACGCTTCTGCCAGTCTGACGCTAGTGCCAGCCTGAAACTTCTGCCAGTCTGACGCTAGAGCCAGCCTGAAACTTATGCCAGTCTGACGCTAGGACCAGCCTGACACTAGTGTCAGCCTGACACTAGTGCTAGCCTGACGCTTCTGCCAGCCTGACGCTTCTGCCAGTCTGACGCTAGAGCCAGCCTGAAACTTATGCCAGTCTGACGCTAGGACCAGCCTGACACTAGTGTCAGCCTGACACTAGTGCTAGCCTGACGCTTCTGCCAGCCTGACGCTTCTGCCAGTCTGACGCTAGTGCCAACCTGAAACTTCTGCCAGTCTGACGCTTGAGCCAGCCTGACACTTCTGCCTGTCTAACGCTAGTCCCAGACTCATGCAAGTGCCAGCCTGACGCTAGTGCCAGCCTGATGCTAGTACCTGTCTGACGCTTGTGCCAGCATGACCTTAGTGCCAGCCTGACGGTAAGGCCTGGCTGGCGCTAGTGCCAGCCCGATGATAGTGCCAGCCTGACGCTATTACCAGCCTGACGCTAGTGTCTGTTGACGCTAGTACCAGCCTGACGCTAGTACCACCCTAACACTAGTGCCAGCCTGACGCTAGTGCCAGCCTGACGCTAGTGCCAGCCTGACGCTAGTGCCAGCCTGACGCTAGTGCCAGCCAGACGCTAGTACCAGCCTGACGCTATTACCAGCCTGACGCTAGTGCCTGTTGACGTTAGTACCAGCCTGACACTAGTACCAGCCTGAAGCTAGTACCAGCATGATGCTAGTGTCAGCCTGATGCTAGTGCCTGTTGACGCTAGTGCCAGTCTGACGCTAGTTCAAGCCTGACGCTAGAGACAGCCTGACGTTAGTACCAGCCGGACGCTAGTGCTTGTTGACGCTAGTACCAGCCTGACACTAGTACCAGCCTGACGCTAGTACCAGCATGATGCTAGTGTCAGCCTGATGCTAGTGCCTGTTGACGCTAGTGCCAGTCTGACGCAAGTACAAGCCTGACACTTGTGCCAGCCTGATGATAATGCCAGCCTGATGCTGGTGCCAGCCTGGCGCTAATGCCAGCCTAACACTAGTGCCAGCCTGATGTTAGTTCCAGCCTGATGCTAGTGCCTGCCTGATGCTAGTGCCAGCCTGACGCTGGTGCCAGCCTGACTCTAGAGCCAGCCTGACGCTAGTGTCAGCCAGACGTTAGTCTCAGCCTGATGCTAGTGCCAGCCTGACGCTTCTGTAAGTCTGACGCTAGTGTCAGCCAGACGTTAGTCTCAGCCTGATGCTAGTGCCAGCCTGACGCTTCTGTAAGTCTGACGCTAGTGCCAGTCTGAAGCTTTTGCCAGTCTGATGCTAGTGCCAGCCTAACGCTAGTGCCAGCCTGACGCTAGTGCTAACCTGGTGCTAGTGCCAGTCTGGAGCTAGTGCCAGTCTGACACTAGTGCCAGCCTGACACTAGTGCCAGCCTGACGCTTCTGCCAGTCAGACGCTAGTGCTAGCCTGAAACTTCTGCCAGTCTGACGCTAGAGCCAGCCTGACACTAGTGCCAGTCTGACACTAGTGCCAGCCTGAAACTTCTGCCAGTCTGACGCTAGTGCCAGCCTGAAGCTTTTGCCAGTCTGATGCTAGTGCCAGCCTAACGCTAGTGCCAGCCTGACGCTAGTGCTAACCTGGTGCTAGTGCCAGCCTGGAGCTAGTGCCAGTCTGACACTAGTGCCAGCCTGACACTAGTGCCAGCCTGACGCTTCTGCCAGTCAGACGCTAGTGCTAGCCTGAAACTTCTGCCAGTCTGACGCTAGTGCCAGCCTGACACTAGTGCCAGCCTGACACTAGTGCCAGCCTGACGCTTGTGCCAGCCTGACGCTTCTGCCAGTCTGACGCTAGTGCCAACCTGAAACTTCTGCCAGTCTGACGCTAGAGCCAGCCTGACACTTCTGCCTGTCTAACGCTAGTCCCAGACTCATGCTAGTGCCACCCTGACGCTAGTGCCAGCCTGACGCTTGTGCCAGCCTGACGCTAGTACCAATCTGACGCAAGTACCAACCTGATTCTAGTTCCAGCCTGACGCAAGTGCCAGCCTGACTCTAGTACCAGCCTGACGCTAGTACCAGCATGGCGCTAGTAACAACTTGACGCAAGTGCCAGCCTGACGCTAGTCCCTGTTGACGCAAGTGCCAGCCTGACGCTTCTGCAAGCCTGACCCTAGTACCAGCCTGACGCTAGTGCCAGCATGACGCTAGTACTAGTCTGACGCTAATGCAAGCCTGACGCAAATGCCAGTCTGACGTTAATGCCAGTCTGACGCTAGTGCCAGACTGACGTTAGTTCAAACCTGATGTTAGTTCCAGCCTGACGCTAGTACCAGCCTGATGCTCGTGATAGACTGACGCTAGTACCAGCCTGATGCTCGTGATAGACTGACGCTAGTACCAGCCTGACGCTAGTGCCTGTTGACGCTAGTACCAGCCTGACGCTAGTACCAGCCTGACGCCAGTCCCTGTTGATGCTAGTGCCAGCCTGACGCTTCTACCAGCCGGATGCTAGTACCTGCCTGACCCTAGTACCAGCCTGACGCTAGTACCAGCCTGACGCTAGCGCCTGTTGATGCTAGTACAAGCCTGACGCTAGTACCAGCCTGACGCTAGTGCCAGCCTGACGCTATTACCAGCCTGACGCTAGTACAAGCCTGACGCTAGTACCAGCCTGATGCTAGTGCCTGTTGACGCTATTACCAGCCTGGCGCTAGTACCAGCCTGAAGCTAGTCCCAGTTGACGCTTGTGCCAGCCTGACGCTAGTACCAATCTGACACAAATACCAACCTGATTCTAGTGCCAGCCTGACGCTAGTGCCAACCTGACGCTAGTGCCAGCCTGACGCTAGTGCCAGCCTGACGCAAGTGCCAGCCTGACTCTAGTACCAGCCTGACGCTAGTAACAACTCGACGCTAGTGCCAGCCTGACGCTAGTCCCTGTTGACGCTCGTGCCAGCCTGACGCTTCTGCCAGCCTGACGCTAGTACCAGCCTGACGCTAGGGCCAGCATGACGCTAGTACTAGTCTGACGCTAATGCCAGGAGGACGCCAATGCCAGTCTGACGCTAGTACCAGCATGATGCTCGTTATAGACTGACGCTAATGCCTGATGACGCTAGTACCAGCCTAACGCTAGTCCCTCTTGATGCTAGTGCCAGCCTGGCGCTTCTACCAGCCGGATGCTAGTACCAGCCTGACCCTAGTACCAGCCTGACGCAAGTACCAGCCTGATGCTAGCCCCTGGTGACGCTAGTACAAACTTGACGCTAGTACCAGCCTGACGCTAGTGCCAGCCTGCCGCTAGTACCAGCCTGACGCTAGTACCAGCCTGACGCTAGTGCCAGCCTGACGCTAGTGCCAGCCTGACGCTAGTGCCAGCCTGACGCTAGTATCAGCCTGACGCTATTACCAGCCTGACGCTAGTGCCTGTTGACGTTAGTACCAGCCTGACGCTAGTACCAGCATAACGCTAGTGCCAGCCTGACGCTAGTGCCAGCCTAACGCTAGTACCAGCCTGACCTTAGTGCCAGCCTGATGCTAGTGCCTGTTGACGTTAGTACCAGCCTGACACTAGTACCAGCCTGACGCAAGTACCAGCCTGATGCTAGCCCCTGGTGACGCTAGTACAAACTTGACGCTAGTACCAGCCTGACGCTAGTGCCAGCCTGACGCTAGTACCAGCCTGACGCTAGTACCAGCCTGACGCTAGTGCCAGCCTGACGCTAGTGCCAGCCTGACGCTAGTGCCAGCCTGACGCTAGTATCAGCCTGACGCTATTACCAGCCTGACGCTAGTGCCTGTTGACGTTAGTACCAGCCTGACGCTAGTACCAGCATAACGCTAGTGCCAGCCTGACGCTAGTGCCAGCCTAACGCTAGTACCAGCCTGACCTTAGTGCCAGCCTGATGCTAGTGCCTGTTGACGTTAGTACCAGCCTGACACTAGTACCAGCCTGACATTAGTACCAGCATGATGCAAGTGTCAGCCTGATGCTAGTGCCTGTTGACGCTAGTGCCAGTCTGACGCTAGTTCAAGCCTGACGCTAGAGACAGCCTGACGTTAGTACCAGCCGGACGCTAGTGCTTGTTGACGCTAGTAGCAGCCTGACGTAAGTACCAACCTGACGCTAGTGCCTGTTGACGCTAGTACCAGCCTGAAGCTAGTGCCTGTTGACGCTAGTACCAGCCTGAAGCTAGTGCCAGTCTGACGCAAGTACAAGCCTGACACTTGTGCCAGCCTGATGCTATTACCAGCCTGATGCAAGTACAAGCCTGATGCCAGTGCCAGTCTGACGCAAGTACAAACCTGACACTTGTGCCAGCCTGATGATAATGCCAGCCTGATGCTGGTGCCAGCCTGGCGCTAGTGCCAGCCTAACACTAGTGCCAGCCTGATGTTAGTTCCAGCCTGATGCTAGTGCCAGCCTGACGCTGGTGCCAGCCTGACTCTAGAGCCAGCCTGACGCTAGTGTCAGCCAGACGCTTGTCTCAGCCTGATGCTAGTGCCAGCCTGACGCTCCTGTAAGTCTGACGCTAGTGCCAGCCTGAAGCTTTTGCCAGTCTGATGCTAGTGCCAGCCTAACGCTAGTGCCAGCCTGACGCTAGTGCTATCCTGGTGCTAGTGCCAGCCTGGAGCTAGTGCCAGCCTGACGCTTCTGCCAGTCAGACGCTAGTTCCAGCCTGAAACTTCTGCCAGTCTGACGCTAGAGCCAGCCTGACACTAGTGCCAGTCTGACACTAGTGCCAGCCTGAAACTTCTGCCAGTCTGACGCTTCTGCCAGTCTGACGCTAGTGCCAGCCTGAAACTTCTGCCAGTCTGACGCTAGAGCCAGCCTGAAACTTCTGCCAGTCTGACGCTAGTGCCAGCCTGACACTAGTGCCAGCCTGACAATAGTGCCAGCCTGACGCTTCTGCCAGCCTGACGCTTCTGCCAGTCTGACGCTAGTGCCAACCTGAAACTTCTGCCAGTCTGACGCTTGAGCCAGCCGGACACTTCTGCCTGTCTAACGCTAGTCCCAGACTCATGCTAGTGCCAGCCTGACGCTAGTGCCAGCCTGATGCTAGTACCTGTCTGACGCTTGTGCCTGCATGACGTTAGTGCCAGCCTGACGGTAAGGCCTGGCTGGCGCTAGTGCTAGCCCGATGATAGTGCCAGCCTGACGCTAGTGAAAGCTTGACACTAGTGTTAGCCTGACGCCAGGGCCAGCCTGTCGCAAGTGCCAGCCTGACATTAATACTAACCTTGCTGTAGTATCAAGTTAACGCTACTGCCAGCCTGACGCTAGTGCTAGTCTAACGCTGTGTGAAGCTAGTGACGAGTTGCTGTGTGTGCGAGAGGTATGAAGCGAGTGACGAGTTGCTGTGTGTGCGAGAGGTATGAAGCTCGTGCCGAGTTGCTGTGTGTGCGAAAGGTATGAAGCTAGTGCCGAGTTGCTGTGTGTGCGAGAGGTATGAAGCTAGTGCCGAGTTGCTGTGTGTGCGAGAGGTGTGAAGCGAGTGACGAGTTGCTGTGTGTGCGAGAGGTATGAAGCTAGTGCCGAGTTGTTGTGTGTGCGAGAGGTATGAAGCGAGTGACGAGTTGCTGTGTGTGCGAGAGGTATGAAACTCGTGCCGAGTTGCTGTGTGTGCGAGAGGTATGAAGCGAGTGCCGAGTTGGCTGTCAACACACCACTTGTGAGAGTGTCCAGTATAACGCCCAGTATATGCATATACTGAGTACGACGAAGCTGTTATGGTGTACTATATACAATTATCTAACATGAAATATATTAATTACAAGAAAACCTGGAACTAAAGACAATGGAAGATTGGAGGAAAAGTCGTGTAAAGGAACAATGAGTAAAAGCCGACGCAATAGGAGCTGATTTACTTGGAGTTCAGTTTACAAATAAGTATCTTTCAGAAGAACCACTGTAAAGTACAGTGTTGACGGATACAATGTACTTGACAACAGCCGGTACCTGACGGATGAGGCCAAGAGCTTCCTAATCGTCCCACAGCATGACTGTCTGGGCCACTCACCACACCTGCCGGAGCATGACTGTCTGAGCCACTCTCCACACCTGCTGGAGCATGACTGTCTGGGCCACTCTCCACATCTGCCGGAGCATTACTGTCTGGGCCACTCACCACACCTGCCGGAGCATTGCTGTCTGGGCCACTCTCCACACCTGCAGGAGCATTACTGTCTGAGCCTCTCTCCACACCTCCCGGAGCATGACTGTCTGGGCCACTCTCCACACCTGCCGGAGCATGACAGTCTGAGCCACTCTCCACACCTCCCGGAGCATGAGTGTCTGGGTCACTCTCCACACCTGCCGGAGCATGACTGTCTGGGCCACTCTCCACACCTGCCGGTGCATGACTGTCTGGGCCACACTCCACACCTGCCGGAGCATGACTGTCTGGGTCACTCTCCACACCTGCCGGAGCATGACTGTCTGGGTCACTCTCCACACCTGCCGGAGCATGACTGTCTGGGCCACACTCCACACCTGCCGGAGCATGACTGTCTGGGTCACTCTCCACACCTGCCGGAGTATTGCTGTCTGGGTCACTCTCCACACCTGCCGGAGAATGACTGCCTGGGCCACTCTCCACACCTGCCGGAGCATGATTGTCTGGGCCACTCACCACACCTACCGGAGCATGACTGTGTGGGCCACTCACCACACCTGCCGGAGCATGACTGACTGGGCCACTCTCCACACCTGCCGGAGCATGACTGTCTGGGCCACTCTCCACACCTGCCGGAGCATGACTGTCTGGGCCACTCACCACACCTGCCGGAGCATGACTGACTGGGCCACTCTCCACACCTGCCGGAGCATGACTGACTGGGCCACTCTCCACACCTGCCGGAGCATGATTGTCTGGGTCACTCTCCACACCTGCCGGAGCATGACTGTCTGGGCCACTCTCCACACCTGCCGGAGTATTGCTGTCTGGGCCACTCTCCACACCTGCCGGAGCATGACTGTCTGGGCCACTCTCCACACCTGCCGGAGCATGACTGTCAGGGACACTCTCCACACCTGCCGGAGCATGACTGTCTGGGCCACTCTCCACACCTGCCGGAGCATGACTGTCTGGGTCACTCTCCACACCTGCCGGAGCATGACTGTCTGGGACACACTCCACACCTGCCGGAGCATGACTGTCTGGGCCACTCTCCACACCTGCCGGAGCATGACTGTCTGGGCCACTCTCCACACCTGCCGGAGTATTGCTGTCTGGGCCACTCACCACACCTGCCGGAGCATGACTGACTGGGCCACTCTCCACACCTGCCGGAGCATGGCTGTCTGGGCCACTCTCCACACCTGCCGGAGCAGGACTGTCTGGGTCACTCTCCACACCTGCCGGAGCATGACTGTCTGGGCCACTCTCCACACCTGCCGGAGCATGACTGTCTGGGTCACTCTCCACACCAGCCGGAGCCTGACTGTCCTCAGGCCAGGCTCCGTGTAGCGCCCCCGCCCCCTAGAGACTCCTTCGTCACACTTAACATATTGTGTATTAAAACAGGTTTGTTCTCATAAATAAATTACTATCATTATATTCAACGTTATGTTAAGTTACTTTATGTGTTTAGGTTCAGGTGGCGATGGTCTGTATGTGATAATTGTTGGTGAGACCAGACTGTCTCATTGTTGGTGAGACCAGACTGTCTCATTGTTGGTGAGACCAGACTGTCTCATTGTTGGTGAGACCAGACTGTCTCATTGTTGGTGAGACCAGACTGTCTCATTGTTGGTGAGACCAGACTGTCTCATTGTTGGTGAGGCCAGACTGTCTCATTGTTGGTGAGACCAGACTGTCTCATTGTTGGTGAGACCAGACTGTCTCATTGTTGGTGAGACCAGACTGTCTCATTGTTGGTGAGACCAGACTGTCTCATTGTTGGTGAGACCAGACTGTCTCATTGTTGGTGAGACCAGACTGTCTCATTGTTGGTGAGACCAAACTGTCTCATTGTTGGTGAGACCAGACTTTCTCATTGTTGGTGAGACCAGACTGTCTCACTGTTGGTGAGACCAAACTGTCTCATTGTTGGTGAGACCAGACTTTCTCATTGTTGGTGAGACCAGACTGTCTCATTGTTGGTAAGACCAGACTGTCTCATTGTTGGTGAGACCAGACTGTCTCATTGTTGGTGAGACCAGACTGTCTCATTGTTGGTGAGACCAGACTGTCTCATTGTTGGTGAGACCAGACTGTCTCATTGTTGGTGAGTCCAGACTCTCTCATTGTTGGTGAGACCAGACTCTCTCATTGTTGGTGAGACCAAACTGTCTCATTTTTGGTGAGACCAGACTGTCTCATTGTTGGTGAGACCAGACTGTCTCACTGTTGGTGAGACCAAACTCTCTCATTGTTGGTGAGACCAGACTGTCTCATTGTTGGTGAGACAAGACTCTCTCATTGTTGGTGAGACCAGACTGTCTCATTGTTGGTGAGACCAGACTCTCTCATTGTTGGTGAGGCCAGACTGTCTCATTGTTGGTGAGACCAGACTGGCTCATTGTTGGTGAGACTAGACTGTCTCACTGTTGGTGAGACCAAACTGTCTCATTGTTGGTGAGACCAGACTGTCTCATTGTTGGTGAGACCAGACACTCTCATTGTTGGTGAGACCAGACTTTCTCATTGTTGGTGAGACCAGACTGTCTCATTGTTGGTAAGACCAAACTGTCTCATTGTTGGTGAGACCAGACTGTCTCATTGTTGGTGAGACAAGACTGTCTCATTATTGGTGAGACCAGACTGTCTCATTGTTGGTGAGACCAGACTCTCTCATTGTTGGTGAGGCCAGACTGTCTCATTGTTGGTGAGACTAGACTGTCTCATTGTTGGTGAGACTAGACTGTCTTATTGTTGGTGAGACCAGACTGTCTTATTTTTGGTGAGACCAGACTGTCTCATTGTTGGTGAGACCAGACTGTCACATTTTTGGTGAGACTGTACTGTCACATTGTTGGTGAGACCAGACTGTATCATTGTTGGTGAGACCAGACTGTCTCGTTGTTGGTGAGACCAGACTGTCTTATTGTTGGTGAGACCAGACTGTCTCATTGTTGGTGAGACCAGACTGTCTCATTGTTGGTGAGACCAGACTGTCTCATTGTTGCTGAGACCAGACTGTCTCACTGTTGGTGAGACCAGACTCTCTCATTGTTGGTGAGGCCAGACTGTCTCATTGTGGGTGAGACCAGACTGTCTCATTGTTGGTGAGACCAGACTGTCTCATTGTTGGTGAGACCAGACTGTCTCATTGTTGGTGAGACCAGACTCTCTCATTGTAGGTAAGACCAGACTGTATCATTGTTGGTGAGACCAGACTGTCTCGTTGTTGGTGAGACCAGACTGTCTCATTGTTGGTGATACCAGACTGTCTCATTGTTGGTGAGACCAGACTGTCTCATTGTTGGTGAGACCAGACTGTCTCATTGTTGGTGAGACCAGACTGTCTCACTGTTGGTGAGACCAGATTCTCTCATTGTTGGTGAGGCCAGACTGTCTCATTGTGGGTGAGACCAGACTGTCTCATTGTTGGTGAGACCAGACTGTCTCATTGTTGGTGAGACAAGACTGTCTCATTGTTGGTGAGACCAGACTGTCTCATTGTTGGTGAGACAAGACTCTCTCATTGTTGGTGAGACCAGACTCTCTCATTGTTGGTGAGACCAGACTCTCTCATTGATGGTGAGGCCAGACTGTCTCATTGTTGGTGAGACCAGACTGGCTCATTGTTGCTGAGACTAGACTGTCTCATTGTTGGTGAGACCAGACTGTCTCATTGTTGGTGAGACCAGACTGGCTCATTGTTGGTGAGACTAGATGGTCTTATTGTTGGTGAGACCAGACTGTCTTATTGTTGGTGAGACCAGACTGTCTCATTGTTGGTGATACCAGACTGTCTCATTTTTGGTGAGACCAGACTGTCTCATTGTTGGTGAGACCAGACTGTCTCATTGTTCGTGAGACCAGACTGTCTCATTGTTGGTGAGACCAGACTGGCTCATTGTTGGTGAGACTAGACTGTCTTATTGTTGGTGAGACCAGACTGTCTTATTTTTGGTGAGACCAGACTGTCTCATTGTTGGTGAGACCAGACTGTCTCATTGTTGGTGAGACCAGACTCTCTTATTGTTGGTGAGACCAGACTGTCTCACTGTTGGTGAGACCAAACTGTCTCATTGTTGGTGAGACCAGACTGTCTCATTGTTGGTGAGACCAGACTGTCTCATTGTTGGTGAGACCAGACTGTCTCATTGTTGGTGAGACCAGACTGTCTCATTGTTGGTGAGACCAGACTGTCTCATTGTTGGTGAGACCAGACTGTCTCATTGTTGGTGAGACCAAACTGTCTCATTGTTGGTGAGACCAGACTTTCTCATTGTTGGTGAGACCAGACTGTCTCACTGTTGGTGAGACCAAACTGTCTCATTGTTGGTGAGACCAGACTTTCTCATTGTTGGTGAGACCAGACTGTCTCATTGTTGGTAAGACCAGACTGTCTCATTGTTGGTGAGGCCAGACTGTCTCATTGTTGGTGAGACCAGACTGTCTCATTGTTGGTGAGACCAGACTGTCTCATTGTTGGTGAGACCAGACTGTCTCATTGTTGGTGAGACCAGACTCTCTCATTGTTGGTGAGACCAGACTCTCTCATTGTTGGTGAGACCAAACTGTCTCATTTTTGGTGAGACCAGACTGTCTCATTGTTGGTGAGACCAGACTGTCTCATTGTTGGTGAGACCAGACTGTCTCATTGTTGGTGAGACCAGACTGTCTCATTGTTGGTGAGACCAGACTGTCTCATTGTTGGTGAGACCAGACTGTCTCATTGTTGGTGAGTCCAGACTGCTCTCATTGTTGGTGAGACCAGACTCGTCTCATTGTTGGTGAGACCAAACTGTCTCATTTTTGGTGAGACCAGACTGTCTCATTGTTGGTGAGACCAGACTGTCTCATTGTTGGTGAGACCAACTCTCTCATTGTTGGTGAGACCAGACTGTCTCATTGTTGGTGAGACAAGACTCTCTCATTGTTGGTGAGACCAGACTGTCTCATTGTTGGTGAGACCAGACTCTCTCATTGTTGGTGAGGCCAGACTGTCTCATTGTTGGTGAGACCAGACTGGCTCATTGTTGGTGAGACTAGACTGTCTCACTGTTGGTGAGACCAAACTGTCTCATTGTTGGTGAGACCAGACTGTCTCATTGTTGGTGAGACCAGACACTCTCATTGTTGGTGAGACCAGACTTTCTCATTGTTGGTGAGACCAGACTGTCTCATTGTTGGTAAGACCAAACTGTCTCATTGTTGGTGAGACCAGACTGTCTCATTGTTGGTGAGACAAGACTGTCTCATTATTGGTGAGACCAGACTGTCTCATTGTTGGTGAGACCAGACTCTCTCATTGTTGGTGAGGCCAGACTGTCTCATTGTTGGTGAGACTAGACTGTCTCATTGTTGGTGAGACTAGACTGTCTTATTGTTGGTGAGACCAGACTGTCTTATTTTTGGTGAGACCAGACTGTCTCATTGTTGGTGAGACCAGACTGTCACATTTTTGGTGAGACTGTACTGTCACATTGTTGGTGAGACCAGACTGTATCATTGTTGGTGAGACCAGACTGTCTCGTTGTTGGTGAGACCAGACTGTCTCATTGTTGGTGAGACCAGACTGTCTCATTGTTGGTGAGACCAGACTGTCTCATTGTTGGTGAGACCAGACTGTCTCATTGTTGGTGAGACCAGACTGTCTCACTGTTGGTGAGACCAGACTCTCTCATTGTTGGTGAGGCCAGACTGTCTCATTGTGGGTGAGACCAGACTGTCTCATTGTTGGTGAGACCAGACTGTCTCATTGTTGGTGAGACCAGACTGTCTCTATCTGTTGGTGAGACCAAGACTCTCTCATTGTAGGTAGAGACCAGACTGTACTCATTGTTGGTGAGACCAGACTGTCCTCGTTGTTGGTGAGACCAGACTGTCTCATTGTTGGTTGATACCAAGACTGTCTCATTGTTGGTGAGACCAGACTGTCTCATTGTTGGTGAGACCAAGACTGTCTCATTGTTGGTGAGACCAGACTGGTCGCACTGTTGGTGAGCACCATAGACTCTCTCTCATTGTTGGTGAGGCCAGACTGTCTCATTGTGGGTGAGACACAGACTGTCTTCATTGTTGGTGAGACCAGACTGTCTCATTGTTGGTGAGACCAGACTGTCTCATTGTTGGTGAGACCAGACTGTCTCATTGTTGGTGAGACAAGACTCGTCTCATTGTTGGTGAGACCAGACTCTCTCATTGTTGGTGAGAGACCAGACTCTCTCATTGATGGTGAGGCCAGACCTGTCCTCATTGTTGGTGAGACCAGACTGGCTCATGTTGCTGAGAGACCTAGACTGTCTCATTGTTGGTGAGACCAGACTGTCTCATTGTTGGTGAGACCAGGACTGGCTCATTGTTGGTGAGACTAGATGGTCTTATTGTGTGGTGAGCAACGCGAGACTGTCTATTGGTTGGTGAGACCAGAACTGTCTCACATTGTTGGTGATACCAGACTGTCTCATTTTTGGTGAGACCAGACTGTCTCATTGTATGGTGAGACCAGACTGTCTCATTGTTTCGTGAGACCAGACCTGTCTCATTGTTGGTGAGACCAGACTGGCTCATTGTTGGTGAGACTAGACTGTCTTATTGTTGGTGAGACCAGACTGTTCTTCATTTTTGGTGAGAACCCAGACTGTCTCATTGTTGGTGAGACCAGACTGTCTCATTGTTGGTGAGACCAGACTCTCTTATTGTTGGTGAGACCAGACTGTCTCACTGTTGGTGAGACCAAACTGTCTCATTGTTGGTGAGACCAGAACTGTCTCATTGTTGGTGAGACCAGACTGTCTCATTGTTGGTGAGACCAGACTGTCTCATTGTTGGTGAGACCAGACTGTCTCATTGTTGGTGAGACCAGACTGTCTCATTGTTGGTGAGACCAGACTGTCTCATTGTTGGTGAGACCAAACTGTCTCATTGTTGGTGAGACCAGACTGTCTCACTGTTGGTGAGACCAAACTCTCTCATTGTTGGTGAGACCAGACTGTCTCATTGTTGGTGAGACAAGACTCTCTCATTGTTGGTGAGACCAGACTGTCTCATTGTTGGTGAGACCAGACTCTCTCATTGTTGGTGAGGCCAGACTGTCTCACTGTTGGTGAGACCAAACTGTCTCATTGTTGGTGAGACCAGACTGTCTCATTGTTGGTGAGACCAGACACTCTCATTGTTGGTGAGACCAGACTTTCTCATTTTTGGTGAGACCAGACTGTCTCATTGTTGGTGAGACCAGACTGTCTCATTGTTGGTGAGACCAGACTGTCTCATTGTTGCTGAGACCAGACTGTCTCACTGTTGGTGAGACCAGACTCTCTCATTGTTGGTGAGGCCAGACTGTCTCATTGTGGGTGAGACCAGACTGTCTCATTGTTGGTGAGACCAGACTGTCTCATTGTTGGTGAGACCAGACTGTCTCATTGTTGGTGAGACCAGACCCTCTCATTGTTGGTGAGGCCAGACTGTCTCATTGTTGGTGAGACTAGACTGTCTCATTGTTGGTGAGACTAGACTGTCTTATTGTTGGTGAGACCAGACTGTCTTATTTTTGGTGAGACCAGACTGTCTCATTGTTGGTGAGACCAGACTGTCACATTTTTGGTGAGACTGTACTGTCACATTGTTGGTCGAGACCAGACTGTATCATTGTTGGTGAGACCAGACCTGTCTCGTTGTTGGTGAGACCAGACTGTCTCATTGTTGGTGAGACCAGACTGTCTCATTGTTGGTGAGACCAGACTGTCTCATTGTTGGTGAGACCAGACTGTCTCATTGTTGCTGAGACCAGACTGTCTCACTGTTGGTGAGACCAGACTCTCTCATTGTTGGTGAGGCCAGACTGTCTCATTGTGGGTGAGACAAGACTGTCTCATTGTTGGTGAGACCAGACTCTCTCATTGTAGGTGAGACCAGACTGTATCATTGTTGGTGAGACCAGACTGTCTCGTTGTTGGTGAGACCAGACTGTCTCATTGTTGGTGATACCACTGTCTCATTGTTGGTGAGACCAGACTGTCTCATTGTTGGTGAGACCAGACTGTCTCATTGTTGGTGAGACCAGACTGTCTCACTGTTGGTGAGACCAGATTCTCTCATTGTTGGTGAGGCCAGACTGTCTCATTGTGGGTGAGACCAGACTGTCTCATTGTTGGTGAGACCAGACTGTCTCATTGTTGGTGAGACAAGACTGGCTCATTGTTGGTGAGACCAGACTGTCTCATTGTTGGTGAGACAAGACTCTCTCATTGTTGGTGAGACCAGACTCTCTCATTGTTGGTAGACCAGACTGTCTCATTGTTGGTGAGACCAGTACTCTCTCATTGATGGTGAGGCCAGACTGTCTCATTGTGGTGAGACCAGACTGGCTCATTGTTGCTGAGACTAGACTGTCTCATTGTTGGTGAGACCAGACTGTCTCATTGTTGGTGAGACCAGACTGGCTCATTGTTGGTGAGACTAGACTGTCTCATTGTTGGTGAGACCAGACTGTCTTATTGTTGGTGAGACCAACTGTCTCATTGTTGGCGATACCAGACTGTCTCATTTTGGTGAGACCAGACTCTCTCATTGTTGGTGAGGCCAGACTGTCACATTTTGGTGAGACTGTACTGTCATTGTTGGTGAGACCAGACTGTATCATTGTTGGTGAGACCAGACCGTCTCATTGTTGTTGAGACCAGACTGTCTCATTGTTGGTGAGACCAGACTGTCTCATTGTTGGTGAGACCAGACTGTCTCATTGTTGGTGAGACCAGACTGTCTCACTGTTGGTGAGACCAAACTCTCATTGTTGGTGAGACCAGACTCTTCTCATTGTTGGT